>NC_137821.1:34503717-34651217 GCF_963921795.1 Nannobrachium achirus | reverse complement strand
GGGGCTCAAAGCGCATACCTTCCGCTCACCAGTACTACTGAGTGATCCACAAAGATTAAATAGGCGGTATGCTGTCTTATACATCAGTGGTTCTCAAACCTTTTCATGTCAAGGACCCCAAAATGAATATGCATTTGGCCACAAACGCCCATCTAAAAATATGTTATACCAGGGGTCCAGGGAAACTCATAGAAGATTTTTTCAAGATAGCAAAATAGTAGTAGATCTATAATCTCACAGTGGCAGATGTATACATAGGATAAAGTTGGTTAAACTGCTTAACTAAGTTTGTCGGGGACCCCCTGGAACCCCCTCAAGGACCCCACTCCGAGAATCACTGTTAGTCTTTCTACAGTTTTCAAGTATTCTCTTTTTGATTATTTCAAATGATGTCTGTAAATGTATATATGTTGTTGTTCATAGTTGTATCTCGGTTACATTGTAAATGAGTGCTTGCTCTCAACTGTATTTCCGAGTATAAATAAAGGTAAAAAAACAAACAAACAAACATTCAACTATGTGAAGAGGATACAAGTGTGCAATTTGCACTGCATCGCGCATGTGTTGTGAGATTGTAGATCGGCTATTTTCACTACTTCTTAAAACATTTGTTCTCAAATTTATGGAATTTCTTAAATTTTTGGTATTTATTTATTCAATTATTTAGAAAAAATATATGTTTTTAATTCATGAAAACTGTTATTATTTTTTGGGTAAAATGTAAAATCTTTTGAAATAATTAAAAACAAAACGTAGGAAATAGAAAAAAAAACTAAAACAAACAAAAACAAACAAACAAACAAACAAAAACATGAAGGGGATATTTGCTCGTGACCCATAAGAAGCGTCCCACGAGCCACGACCCACAAATGGGTCCCGACCCACTCTTTGGGAAACAGTGGTATAGACTAGAGCCATGCAGGGGCGTCACAAGGGGTAGGAAAGTGGGACTGAGTTACTGGGGCCCAAGGTGGAGGGGCCCTAATAACTTTATCTATTGAAAAATAGCAGATATACAAGCTCACAGCGCGGCACCGAGTGCCGCGCTGCGAGCTTGTAGATCTGCTATTTTTGAAAAGTTGTGAAAATGTGTGAAAATCTTTGAATATATGTATTTTTAAGCAAACATTTCTAGCTCAAATTTTGCTTCTGGGGGGTCCCTGGAACTAAATATTTTGAGATTGGGGTCCGTGGCCAAATACATATCATCTTGGGGGTCCTTGACATAGGTTTCTTGCTCACATTTTCACGATTTTTCAAAAATAGCAGATATACAAGCTCGCAGCGCGGCACTCGGTACCGCGCTATGAGCTTGTATATCTGCTATTTTTCAATAGTTAACATTCATCGGGGGCCCGCAGTGAATCCTTGTACCCAGGGCCCAGAATTTGGTGTGACGCCCCTGGAGCCATGTGAAATTAGCAGTGAGTTGGCAGCAGGCCTGGGTCAAATAGCATCTGCACATAACTCTTATGTTTGTTTTAACCTACATTAAGAGCAGGGATACCAACTTTCAAAAGGAGCGAGTGTTGAGATTGGGGACGTACACGGGTGGAGGTGAAAGGGGACTTTATGTTTATTCCACTGCGATACTGCCTCCCTCGGTTATTAATAACAGCTTTTGGACATTTTTGTATCCAACAACATTGCTCAAAAATTCTGGATACGAGTTTTGAATAGCATTTCACAACCAGATTCTACATTGACCTTACTTATTGTTGCAATATTGCATTCCCAAATGTGTTTTGCATATCCATTCAATCTGCCCCCTGAATGATTTATGATATCTGGTATTCCAACCACACACTCGCACACACACACATGCAAGCAAGCATGCACGCGTGTGCACGCACGCACACACGCACGCACGCACGCACGCACGCACGCACACGCGCACACACACACACGCGCGCGCGCGCGCACGCACGCACGCACACACACACACACACACACACACACACACACACACACACACACACACACACACACACACACACACACACACACACACACACACACACACACACACAGAGAGAGCGAGCAAACAGACTCTCCCATACAGACATACTCATTGCCCACACTGCCCCACTTTTCCTCTTACTTCCACAAAGCTTAAAGGGGAACACCACTGAATTTCAGCATTGATTTCAGGCTGTGTTATTGAATACAGACTTCAGTTCCTTCCACAAACAAGACAGAGGAGTTTGTCTTATAGTAAGCTGTGGTATCATCCTGTACGAGTGCACATCACCAGGGAGTCAATGGTAAAAGGTGACTATATCAGAATGTTTGCTGGAGCTGATGGCACAACTTCTGAAAGGGAACTTTTTACATATAATAATCTTTTACATTGTCGCTGTTGGGTGGAAACCTTGTAGGTCCAAAATTGTTAACTTTTCAGGATATGGAAATTGGCATTTTTTTGTTGTTATTATTTAGTTACAAGCTTTTGTTAATACTTTTTATTGGTTGAATGTTTATAAAACCCACAGACAGACTTAACTTTCAACATTTGGGCATGTCAGTAGAAGATTTTTGCAATTCTTTTTTAAAGTTAGCAAATATAGCAGATCTACAAGCCCACAACACCATGCGTCATAAAAGGTTTCTGCCCAACAGCAACAATATACAAGTCTTTCATGTGTAAAGGTTCAGGTAAATATTGCATCATGCAACAGAGTATGTCACTCATTTGCAGAGATACCTTTATGTGTATGATTTTACAACATTCTTTACCATTGCTCAAATATTGTGTGGTCATATGCTATAGAATTGGCAGCAATAATCTTAACCACATGAACCTCAGCAGCATCTACGACATACTGGGGGGAAGAAGTGCAGAGCCAACTCAGGTAGAGAGCTAGACTCAAGTCTAGAGGGTTTAAGTGGCTAAATTCATAAATTGAGTGGTATTCCTCTTTAAGTGACCCCCTGCAAAAAAGGTGCTACAGTAAATAAGATTTATATTGCAGTACATAGTACAAAGCCCAATATCAACACCACTGTATAACTCTCATCCCACTGGTCAACTCTCTCCGGAACGCTGCTGCTGATTGGTGCGACTGGACAAAAAGGCAGCAGAGCAAAACCAGCTCCAGTTTCTATATTTGTGCTTCTTTATGCTTGGTTGGGCTTTGGAATGCCAGGGCAAAAGAGTCCAAGTAAAGTAGTATATTATACTATCCTTTCTCTATTTCTCCATTCCTTTCAGCGTTAGTTTGGATTTCAGCTGTGCGCACAGAGCACAATAAACGGAGGTCTTTGCAGGTTTGCAGGTTGTGTGTGTGTGTGTGTGTGTGTGTGTGTGTGTGTGTGTGTGTGTGTGTGTGTGTGTGTGTGTGTGTGTGTGTGTGTGTGTGCGTGCGTGCGCGCTCACACGCGCGTGTGTGTGAGGTCTCAAAGTTATACCAGTGCATGAGGGGGAGAGAGTTTGCGAGAGGCAGAGCAGATGAGGAGGAGTGGAGCGTTGTGGAGGAATGAGGGAGTATGGGTTGGAGCAGAGGGGCAGGCTTGTTCAGTCGGTGGACAGATAAAAAATGGTTTGGGAGGTGGGGGGTTCAGGGGTCCGGGGGTTCTTCAAGGAGCGGGAGGGGGGGCCGACGGAAAAAGAATGTCGTGAAACTTGTCCAGTGAGTGAAAGGATAAAGAAAAAAAGAAACAAACCCCAGATCTGCCTTTTCTTTGCATTTCTCTCCGTTTCGGCCCCTCGTATCTGAATTCTTGAACCGCTCTCCGGCTTGATTACATTAACATACTCTCCTCTCTGCTGGGCTCTTTCAGACACTTTTGCTCCGCCAAAATCGTTCAGATTTTTCTTTTTCTTTTTCTGTGTGTGTGCGTGTGTGTGTGTGTGTGCGTGCGTGCGTGCGTGCGTGCGTGCGTGCGTGTGCGTGTGTGTGTGCGTGTGTGCGTGTGTGCGTGTGGGGGGGTGTTCAGTAGCCCCCTGTCTCTCTGCTTCCCTTTGTACTCAAGCATTTTAGTCTTGCAGGCCAGACATTTCTCTCTCTCTCTCTCCATGTCTTTTTCTCCATAGCCATCATTAGTGTTTGATGTCAGGCAGCCAGCATTTCACCTCTCACTTCTCCATTTGGATGTTTGGGCTCTTCTCCCTCCTCTCTGCCCTGCCAGCCATCCCCTCCCGCTCCTCTCCCGCTCTCTCTCTCTCTCTTTGCTGTTGATTGCTTGTTTTCTTGTACTGGATCAAAGCGCCGCTGCATCTCTCTGTGCCTCTTCTCCTCCCTCCTCCCCTCCCTCCAGTCCATCTGACATTTTTTCCTTTTTTCACTTCTCCAGTCCCATTTCTCTGTCTCTATGCTTTTTGCATTACATGCCTTTTAATACTTTTTTTCCCCTCACATTCCAACAACAATGATCATCTGTGTTTTTTTTTCTCCTCTCAAAGCCTCAACTCTCCTTCCACGTGTTTCCCTCTGACACTGTGCTAGATTTATACAAAAAGGCTGGTCATATTTTGTCCCCCGTGGTTTCCGCCTTCTGTCCATCCATCCGGCTGTGTATGTCCGTCCTCCCTGTGTGTCTGTCTGTCTGTCCGTCCGTCCATGCCTGCCTCAGGGCTTCTTGGGTCGCCCGTTGCGCGGCAGGTTCTCCACGGTGTTGCTGAGGCGGTACTTGACGATGATGCTGTGCACGGTGGACTTGGGCATCCTGAGCTCCTGGCCGATGGCGCCCTCCGACTTGCCGTCCTTCCACAGGTCCACCACGCGCTGCCGCTGCATCACGTCGTGCTCCTTGGTCTTTTGGCACGCGCCGGCGGCCGCCGCGCTGGCGTTGACTCCGCTGTCGGGACCTCGCGCCGCTCCCCCCGCAGTTCCTCCCACGGCGGCCCCAGCGGCAGCAGCGGCTTCTGTGGGGGCAGACAAGCGGCAGACTGTAGTGGAGGCTCTGGGTTGGGGAGGGGGATGTGGAGGTGCAGGTGGAGGAAGGAGGGCCTATTATTGCAGCGCTCCTTTTGTGTGAAGAGACTCCTCTCTATGGCGGGAGCAGCTCTAGGGGTGACGGAGAGGCTTCCTCCAGGTGTCACCCGGGCAGTAACGCTGACGCGTCAGAAACTCCGTCTCCCACAAGGCAATTTGGGGTAGCGGATCAGTGTCGAGGCATCGCCATCGAAGGACACGTTGACTCTGCATCCTCAAGTCTGCATTTAACGGCCTGTATGATTTCTCATTACATTTTCTGGTGAGTTCACGGAGTGCAGCTAAAGTAGTCGCCCTACGGTTGAAAAGCAACATGGCAGACATGCTTATTTTCAGACATGTTTTGTGTACTCAAGAGTGGGGGCAAGACGGGAGCCAGTCTCAGGAGAGGACTGTTGATGGAGGGAGGTTAGGGGGGGTCAGAAAATCAGAGGATTTTTGTTGTTTTACAATTCTGTCTGTTTCTGTCTCTCTCTCTCTCTCCCTCTTTGGCTCAGTCTAAAAAGGGGTCACTAACCACCGCGACCCCAATCAAGACCACAAACGTGGCCCCATTCGCTGAATACTTCTGGCCTGCCAGGGTTCAGCGTGTTCAAACTGTGTACAGCTCGGCTCAGCTGTGTTCAGCTTCACCGCAATGAAGCCAGGCCCCCGCAACACCCACGGAGCAACACAAACTTGCGAGCGACTATTTCTGAACGCCAAGCGTTCGGGCCCAGCCCTCGTCTAGTTCACAAGTCGCAACACGACGTTTACACAACCGAGCTCCTCTGAGGTTTCTGTCCCTCTCAAAATACCTTGGTACAAAGTCCTCTGGCCCCAGTGTTTTCTTGGCACGGACTCGAAGCAGACGGACTGCGCATAATGACATTTTCAGAGCGAGCCTTAGCTCCCCAAAATGCAATGCCTTTGACAGATGTTTCAGTCTACAATTACATAAATCAAGATGTACTCAGTGCGAGTCAGGCACAAGGACTGGGAGAGCTGGGTGTTGTGGTTTCTGGGCACTACCAGTAGGGAATATCAGGTTTTACTAGTTATCTCCACCACATCTCTGCTATCTAAACGTCTCGGAACACGAATACACACGTTGAGCCGAGAGAGTGTCTGGCGAGCATATGCTGTTACAGTGATTATGAGAAAATAAATTCACTCGCTGCCAACGTGCACTGAAAGACTGCAGACTGTGGGTGTTGGAGCATGGACCCAAGCAAAAGAAATACATGGAGATTTTAAGATTTCAATTAAAAAGCACTTAGTTTAATATTATAAGTAATGGATGCTAGAATAATACTTCACAAGGGAACAAAAAAATCACTTGATAGCGCTCCAGATGCTGAGTTATTGTTGCACAACGTGTCATTACTGCTGAGTTGAGTATTATGGCTTTGAGTTTAGTTAAGGGATGAAAATCCCTGAATATGGTGCATTGATTTATTTTTTATTTTTTAGGAATGTCTAAAAGCAGGTGCCTTGCTGATAACCACAACAAAAACGTTGCCATAGATGTCTTCCTCTCTTTTTATAAGTAAGTGCTTCAGGCAATCCAACTGATAATAAAAGATAACACTATCAAGTTTAAGAAAACAAAGTTACACCATGTGTATATATTCAGCAAGGTAAGTCTGCCACTTTGGCAAAGACCTCCACTCAGACACACACACACACACACACACACACACACACACACACACACACACACACACACACACACACACACACACACACACACACACACACACACAGCACCATAAACATAATCAGCAAAAAGAAAAAGGGATTCTAAGAGTCAGCACTCCCTTTGATAATTCCCATTCGTACGTTTGTAGTGTTCCAGTAAATCACAACTCACAACAGAATCACCATATATAGGCAGAATACTTCGAGGGATATCTTTAAATGGGAACAACATTTGGATGGTTTTTGACCATCATCAGCGCACGTTGCCAAAGCAATCAAATCCAGCTTCCTGTACGGCCAACTTGCCACATTTGATACAGATCAAATCAAGCAGCATTATCCAAAACGTATATACACACGCACGCACACATGCACACACACACAGTAGCACTCTGCAGCAGCTATTAACTGACAGATGTCAACATATAGTCTTGCTCAACATTTCTAGGAACTCCAGTGATGTGTGAGGGCGTGTCACGGTGATGGTCGCTGTGCACACTGACCTGATATGAAGGACCCGGGGGGCATCTGACTGTAGTTGGCTCCCCCCATGTGGAGGGCACTCGGGGGGGCGGGGGTGAAGGGGGCTCCGTAGTTCTGAGGGGTGGCATAGGGTCCAGGAGGGATGGGCTGCAAGGTCAAAGAGTGTGAGATAGAGAGGGGGAGAGAGTTAGAGATTGAGAGAGAGAGAGAGAGAGAGAGAGAGAGAGAGAGAGAGAGAGAGAGAGAGAGAGAGAGAGAGAAAGAGAGAGCGATAGAGAGAGAGAGAGAGAGTGAGTTAGAGGGAAAGGGAGCGAAATGATTTAGTGTTTGTTTTAGTTGGCAGCAGTGAGCCAATGACATTGTTGTTCTGTAATTTTCACATGAAAAACATTAGTATGAAGCCACCTGTTTCTCATGTAAGGTACCGGCCAATCAGGGGCTGATATGAACACACAGGTGGCGAGCTATTGGAAAATATATTAACAACTGCAATCATTCGTTTTATCCAGTGCAGCTGGCTAGGTTTGGCGCGCGTGTGAGTGTGTGTGTGTGTGTGTGTGTGTGTGTGTGTGTGTGTGTGTGTGTGTCTGTGTGTGTGTGTGTGTGTGTGTGTGTGTGTGTGTGTGTGTGTGTGTGTGTGTGTGTGTGTTTGTACGCACGTGCATGGGTTTAAAGCTAACCGGGGTTGTGTGTGTCTCCGTGCCCTTGCTGGCCAGTCGGCTGAGGATGCTCCTTTCGGACATCTGGAGCCGTGCGGCGATGGGAGGAACTCTGGACAGAGTGGCCGGCAACCTGGTCACGTCTGCCTTCATGTCACTCAGCAGCTCCTCCAGCTGGTTCAACACTGCCATTACAACAACAACAACGAAAGAAACACACCACTTCAAGTCGTGCCTGGTGGGTGAGAGAGCCTCTATTATATAGTCCTACCCTTATCCTAACACTGTGAGATTTATTGCTTTGTACTGGGGAACACCAACGTCGGTTATTATATTGGTGAAGACAGCTACGGGCACACACACTGGCGTACGATATCAGTGTGCGGCGAAACACTAGACCTGAGTGCATTATCGTCCTGAGGAAAACAAAATATAAACATGGCCGAGCGTGCCAGGGAGTGAGTGAGGGAATGTTTGGAGCTATCTGTTAACACACTGCGTAAGCTTATCCGTGTGGCTTTGTGAGAAGCCAGCTCCTGGCAGAGCAACATGGAGCCTGCAACAAGACAGACTCTCTCTCTCTCTCTCCCTCTATGTGCTCTTGTCTTTCTTTCTGCTGTTTATCTCTTTCACCCACATGCCCAATAAATACGCACCAGTCGCCCGCGGCACACTGCATATTGCCACAGAACCAAACGCATAGCTACATGTCCACACATGTGCATAAGAAGTGACTACACACTTGGCATACGTGCAAACGCCTCTTCACCAACTCCACCCTTCTGGACCATTGTACACCCCCCCCCCCCCCCCCCCACACACACACACACACACACACACATGCACATACACGAACACCTCCCCATCTCTCACCCTTGTGCAGGACGGCGTTGGCCGGCTTGTTCCCGGCCAGGGACTCCTTGCTGAGGTGCTGATGCGACTCGGCGAGACACTCCACCTCAGCAAAGCGGTGGTTGAGTGCCATGGCCGGGTGGCTGGGGTCCTGGGTCATGTTCAGGTAGGCCGCCCGCCGCAGCTGTTCCTCAATCACCAGGGCCTGCTCCAACAGCTGGAGGGGACCAAACGACAGGTGGGTGAGTGACGGGGAAGGACGGAGCCGGGGTCAGTGGTCGACTCCCGAGGGGAAGATTTAGGACGTGATGGGGAGATGGGCGACAAAGAAACAGGTTGTACGAAAGCCGGGAAAGTGATAATCACACACATTGAATCGAAAGATTGAAAAATTGAGGCTTGCGCTGGTTTCCCCCCCCCCCCCCTTATCTAACTTCTTAGAAACCTCTTCTTCTTCTCCTTAACATTAGGGCGGTTAATTTGAGTTCATTCGTTCCTCTGTCATCATTCCACCATTATATGCAATTCTCCTCGCATGCTTCTAATGTTTTTTATTTTTTATATAACGTATCAATGTCTTGGTTGGCATGATTACAGCAATGCGTTATTTGGGCCAACACAAGCTTCCAACTGTGATAACATTTGACGTGTGTGTGTGCGTGCCTGTCTGTGTGTAAAGCATGGTAGCAAAAGAGGTCATTTGAGTTAGATACAGCTACCGACATGAACTCAACAAATTCTATGTTTTAGGAAAATCTGAGTCCAAGTACTTTCTTTCATCTTTTAGTGCTTTTATTTATCTTTTTGCCGATGTTGACGGTTGATTTAGATGGATGATACACAGTCTTAAAAATAGAGACGATGAGAATGAACAAGAAGAAAATGAGAGAGAGAGAGAGAGAGAGAGAGAGAGAGAGAGAGAGAGAGAGAGAGAGAGAGAGAGAGAGAGACACCAAGGGAGAACGAGAGAGATAAATGAGGATGTTGCGGTCAGGATCTAAAACATGTGAGCCAGTCAAAAACAGGATGAGTGCCGTTTCGGAAACGCAGCGGTCAGCAATACCACCGGGCCAATATCTGGGTCTTGGGGCAGCTGTCACCCAAATAGGTCATATGTTCTAAGGCTGTGCTACCCATGTGAAGGCCTATTCTGGTCAGGGAGGGATTACTCTAGGTCAGCGGTTCTCAAAGTACGGTCCGGAGACCCCACTTTGGGGTTCCATGTGTACATTTGTACACTGATGAACGATTGCAAACAGTGGAACAAATGTGCTGCATAGAGAGAGAGAGATGGTGCTGAAAGATGCATGAATAATCTGACTGAAAATGTATTATGAGAATGCAAGATAATTTTACCAGAGTCCTGATGTAATGCCAGCTAGCCAGCTAGGGTTGGCAATACATAATCCTCACCTCCGTTAATAACTAAACTTTCCGAGCCTGGTGAGTGAGACAGAGTGCGTCATGGATTTTGCATGGCTGTCAATGTATTATCGTTCATGAGATTGCTCAGAGAGTGATCCAAATGATATAGTCCACATAGTTGTTGTTATAGTTTTGGTGTGGACGCTGCTATGCATTTTAGTTATTATTTATTATTTATAAACATTATTTATAGAGGAAAACCTTTGCCAAAAATAGCAGATCTACAAGCTCTCAGCGTCTTGCGCTGCTAGGCGTTGAGAGCTTGTAGATCGGCTATTTTCGGCAAATAGGTTTGGTGTAGAGGTAAAAAAGAGCAGACCAAGTACAGAGTGAAAGGTTAAGTTTACAGAATATCAACGATTTAAGTGGTTAAATGTCTGAAAAAAACACATTAACATGAATCCAACATAGACTGATGACAGTGCTGTCAAACAAGTCTATGAGTCTATCTATGAAATCGATGAAAATCTGCAACACACATTTATACAATATGTAGAGGGGGTCCCTGCTTCATCTCTCTCTCAGCCTGAAAACATCGAAGACCCCTGCCTTGTACAGTATATATACCAAACTGGGGATCCTTGAAATTAAAATGTTTGCCCGAAGTCATATGCTCTAACGCTGTGCTGCCCATATCGATGCCCTTGTGGTCATGTAGCAATTTATCATTTCATATTATGTCCTTCTGTGGAACAGTGACCTACACAAAATCCAGAGTGTTAATTTCACTGTGAAAGAATACAATTCACATTATTTTAGCAGACTCTCTTAATCCAGAGCGACTTAATGAACAGGTAGGTATGGCCCAATAAAAACACAATTTTAACACTTTCTGTACACTTTTTTCGAAAAAAGTCTTCCTTCAAGTATTTAATCATAATACCTGATGACCATGCTGTAGTGAGCACCCTGTCTTTAATATCTCCCTTAGACAGGGAGCGATTCTCCTTTGGGTGAGTGTGTGCTCGATGTACGTTTTCTAGTGAATTGATGACTTTGTAATGCCTTTTTAATATCATGAAAGTGAACCATAAAACTGGACATCCTGTAATAATAATAATAATAATAAAACTTTATTTGTATAGCACCTTTCATGACATGAAATGCAGCTCAAAGTGCTTTACAGAGCATAAAATGAAGCACACGTGCTTAACAGAGAAAAAGTAAAATAGAACCCATCAAGTTGTGTGATGAGGCTCTGCTAGAAAAATAGTACAAATCTATTCATTCCCATTTTCCTGGGAAAATCTAATTTATGGGACCTCTGAAACCTTGAGGCTATTAATCTCTATTTACAATGTCCTGGGCCAGGAATTGAAAATAATTCAATTTGAGATATTTCATGACCTTTGAGGGACCCAGAGAAAGGCAGGAGAAAGCCACACTGGGACATGGAATTTTTAGTGATGTCTTTCGGGTTGCGTGGGATACTGGGATATCCTGGCTATGATTAAATATAGTCAGAATAGTCAGAATTGTGTAGTGCAGTGGTTCTCAAAGTGGATTCCAGGGACTTTGTGGGTTTCTTTATGGGGGTCTAAATTGACCCATACAAGTCTGTAACTCTGACAGCATACAAATGGAACCAAATGGACCCTAACAGGTCCATTTGGTTCCATTTGTATACTGTCAAGAGTTAAAGGACAACTTTAGTTTTTTACAACAAGGGTTCATATTTTAGATTGTAATTAAAGAATATAAAAGATGAGTGTTAAATTGATTTAATTTACTTCTTTCTATTGTTTTTAGAGATTCTTATTTCAGTGTTTGGGGGCATGCGTACAAGTGGCTAAATATGTAATTTTACACAGAATAAGCCCATTCCCAAGATACAACGCAACCTTTCATGGTTGGATGTGACTTATGGGGGCTAGAAGTGTTACTGTAAATAGCAATAAAGAAACTGCTGGCTTATTGTGTCTAAAAAGACATATTTAGCCACTTGTACGGATGCCCCCATGCAGGGCCGTGCCAAAGGTAGAGCGAACGGTGCGGTCGCTCAGGGCCCCGCACCTGCAAGGGCCCCGCGCTAGGCTTGGTTAATTGATTTAGTTTTGTTTTCATATTAAATCTTCACACAAACACCGCAATCTGCAGGACGGAGACAGAGTCTGTCAACCGATTGGCTGTGATATCTCCCTGACAACCAGCAACAACCAGTGAAAGGCTGACTGTCCCTTCGGGCTATGGGATTTAATGTATCTAGTCTTGAGACACGTACGGGATCCTACATCGATTCAGCGTTCCCTTCCCTTCCCCTTCCCTTCCGTAACTTATGAGAGAGTTGAGAGAGAGAGAGAGAGAGAGAGCATCATATCTGCGTGAGGTAAGGCCAGGGTAATGTTCTACAAAGTTATGAGGAATCCCCTCATCTAACTCATCTGACGATCTTGTCAGTGTCTGATTGATAGCCAGGGCCGGATTTATAATAGGGCTTGATGTGGGGGCACCAGAGGATCAACTGTAAACAAAAGATATTCAAATGAGCTAAGCTAAGTTAAGCTAACGTTGCTGTCTGTAATTACTGGATACACTTAAGGGTTTTGAAGAAACATTAGTGGTTAAATAACTGGTGCACTATTGTGTTGGAGTGCCTCCATGCAGCCCCAGAGTTAAGGTGCTATCTATCCCTGATTGATTGGTTGGTTGATTGATTGATTGAAGACTTTAGAGGTTTGCATAGGAAAAGGTTCATGACAGTACAGTTCACTGGTACAAGGTCAATTAAAGGAGATCTGAGTAAGCTTTTCGGCTTATTTGCACAGGAAACCTTTATGTATCTCATATAACAACTGAGACCACACTATTAATTAATTATGCTAATTGTATGGACATCTGTTGTTTCATACACCATCTTCGGGCATATGCTACACTATTGTTATTTATCATTTGAGCTTGACTGTGATACATGTGGCTACATGATTGATTGATGTTTTTGTGGGATAGAGAAGCCAGGGCTTGTAGTTACTGGACTGTCGAAATTGTAGCTACAGTACCTGATACTGTATGCTGATGGAGAAGGGGGAAAAATCAAACCAAGTTTAAAGTGAGCGGTGGTGTGTGTGTGTGTGTGTGTGTGTGTGTGTGTGTGTGTGTGTGTGTGTGTGTGTGTGTGTGTGTGTGTGTGTGTGTGTGTCCTCATAATGACTTTATCCGTTGTGGACAATAAAAGCAGCAGAATAAACATGCTACTGTCTTACCGTTTTAGAGGTAGAGTAGCTGCATAATTCCATTGCATTTATAGATGCACAGCCACTGAAAATCATGTGCGCACAGATACACACAAACAATCACACCCGTGCTGCTGGGGGGGGGGGGCCTCGCACAGGACTACGCACAGGGCCCCGCATTTCTCCGGCACAGCCCTGCCCCCATGCGTACGCATGCCCCACATTTTAGCACGGTAAATGTGATAAAACAATAGAACGAAGTAAATGAAAACATTTTAACACTCACTTTTTCTTTTCTCTAATTACAATCTAAAATATGAACCCTTGTTGTAAAAAACCAAAGTTGTCCTTTAAGGGGAAACCTTGAAATAAATGTAAAGGTTTGAGAAAAACTGGTGTGGTGTGTGTTCAGCATCAAGTTCTGTCCTACCTTGAATCGTCTGGCAAGGAACTTATTCTTCATTTCCAGGAAGTTGCCCTTGTTGGCCTGCGACTTGAAAGGCTCGTTGACGATGGCAAACTGGGGGTCATTCTGGATGTCCTGCCACCGAGCGTACCCATGACTGCCACAGGTCAAGGGTCACAGAAAAGCATGGGAGTTTGGTAGCAAAACAGACTGAAATAGATCACTAGTCCTGACGGTAATCATTAATGCCCTGAAGCTACAAGGGTTAGGGTGGGGTCGGGGGTGCGACTAGAATAACAATCAGAGTAGCGATGTTTTACTTGCTGCTGGGCACAAGTCATACAGTATATAAAGATTATAAACATCTGCAATCAAACGAATTCTGTCTGCGTTCTGATGCAAGATCAGTCTTGACAACTTTTTCCAAAAGTTGTCAACAAGTTTTGGAAGAATACATTAGTGAATGTGGAAAATATTTAAGATGTCATTCATTGTAGTTGGGGAATGGGGAGCCCATCTGTCTATGGCAGCGTTGTGTGCATTTGAGGGTTTCAGCTGCAGATGTTAGCGTGCTTGGACTTTGGAGATGCTGCGGTGGAGAGGGTCTGGTGGGTGGGAACTGCAGTGGAGCTGGGACATGGGCAGTCGGGTCCTGACTTAAGGTCTTCAGAAGAATAAACGATCAAAAGAAAAATGCATCAGTGCATATTTTGCATCAAGCTATTCATATTATTTATGTCTCATTCATAGGTTGATGCCTTTATTTGCAGTGAAAATCAACCTTGTTTATGCATGTACTGGTGACACTTTTAAAGTGTTTTAAATAAATAAAAATAGTTTGGGGTGAATGAATTGCAGTGTAAGGACCTTTAGAAATAAAATGGTTGAGCGTGCCGTGTTTGCTTTCTTTTTTCTGTGGTATGTATAATTTGGGTCTTTGTTGTTTTTGTGCGTTATCCTGGATGTTTGTGGTCCTTTGGTCTGTTTTGCGTTTCAGGACTGGTCTATATGATTTGAATACTATTCGTCAGAACTTTGTTGTCCTGTGAGGGACCAAGAAAACGTATAAAATATAAGTAGTAAGAAAAGATATTAGTCTTGACAGCGCTGTATCCACTTTTGAGAAAGTCTAAAAGGAAGGAAAATTCATCTCATGAGTTTGAACTCTTAAAAGCATTATGCCCTGGCCTGCTGCTTCTCAGTGCTCAGTGTAGCAACAGTCTGGGACGTTTCATCTTACATGAACCCTAACTATAGCCATTAACCAGATGGAAAACTGATCCTTTATCAGTGATAAGAGATTAAGTGGCTTGCACCTGATCCAGCACACTTTCAAACAAAGCCAGAGATAAAGAAAGAACCAAGTGATCTCTAATAGTGCTGCGGGATACATTCTCACCAAGCCTTTCATCAACAAGACAAAACAGGCAACAACAGTGAACACGACAGGCTTAACATAGATGTTTAGATTTGGCTCATCAATTATCTAAAAATAGAAGGTGTGAATGAGAATCTACAAGTTGCGACAGGTCTGTATCCCACTTGCTTATTTCCCCCCACTTAGCCTCACCTCTGCAAGCATATTCGTCTCACAGCTCTCCATTATCTATCTCTATTAATTATCCTGCCACATGGCGCTTACAGTAGATACAGTTTACTATTTAGTAAGCCATGGCTGACTTGTTGACTTATTACATTGGGTCGCTGCCGCCGATAGAAAAATAAACACCGTGGGGTCATCGCCTGTGCAACCGCTGTCAAGGATACAGCACGATTCCAGCCAGCAGCCAGAAGTCGTGTCGACGGTGCCAAATCTCGTTCATCTTCCCCGAGGAGATGGCGGCCCGCTCCTCGTTCTGCCAGAGAGTGTGTAGCTCTGTGGAATCAAGCAAATCCAAGGCAGAGGAAACAAAGGTTTAAATATATTTATATCAGTCAAACATTGTTACAAATAAACCAATTAACCATATCCCCGACTCCTAATTCGATCTCATCCTAGTCTATGGCTGACGCTGGTCTATTATGCAGCAAACCTCAAACCTCAATGTTGATTTCTATTTCTCCCAACTGAGAATGATTGTTTTGCAATGTGGTGAGTGAGTGCCAAAGAGACGGAAGAAGCCAGTTACGGAGAGCAAGGAACACTGGAGAACTCTGAGGGATGAGGTGAGACGATGGGTCAGGTCCAGTGAGAGCATGCGCTCACAAGAATGTACGGCGGGCGAAACAGAAAGTATGTTTTATACCCAGTTTTGGTCAATGCTGATAAACGCATGCTAGGAAAACAGAGGTGCCTCTGCACTAACCAGGCATTTTGTGAGCTTTGCCCAGAATATGTCTGAGAATTATTTAACCACTTAAACCCTATATACTTCATTGACCAGGGTCCCCCCAGGCATGTATACTTGGACCCCTCCTTTTTTCTATCTACACCAAATCCCTTAGCTGAAAATAGATTATCTACGAGCTCGCAAGTAGTAGTCACGACTGTTAACTACTATGACATGCCAAGATTAGGGAAGCGAGGGTTGATAAAAATGTGTGATTGAGGCAATATTCAGCCACGAGGAAAGAGGCAGAGCTCATATACTGCAGGTATGTACGCATGTATGTATGTACAGATGTGCCTTTTCAAGTCTTCATGCTATACTTTTCCTTAATTTATTTATGAAGAATGGAGCGTATTTTTGCAGAAATCCGCAAATGTCAAGAAATCACTCCATTCCTATTGAAAAGCAGAATCCACCTTCATGGGTAGATTTAAACTTCGAAGTCAGAGGTCACACAAATAGCAAAAATAGCTGTTCTTCCAATCCACTGGAAAGCTACTGTCTTCCCAATGGCAGTTCATGTGACATTTTGAAATGGCACATCTGTATGTATGTGGAAGACATATTCACCAGTGAAGCCCCCATCTGCGATGTTGAACATGAAGCGTGGACGCTCCAAGGGAGGCTTCCCATTGCCCTTGGTTACCTCCTCCTTGGTTACCTTGATCTCCTTCGTCACCTCTTTTTCACCTTTGACCTCCTCTGTGGTGACAAAAAGACACAAAAAACAATATGCAAACTGATAACGACAGGAAATAGACAGTGTCAGTCACAGTGTCATAGTCACGGTGGCAGTGGGAGAGAACACTAGGATTTGAAGACCTACCCTTCTTCACGTCAGTCACCTCTGATCTCTCCTTGGTGTCTGACGCGTCTGATGAGGCGGCGGGCTCCACGCACTTGTCTTTCTCCTTCTCTTCTGCCTCCTTGTCTCCATCTGCAAGGAGAGACACGTCTGTCAATCACCCTAAACAATACAAAATAGTTCTGCCCTCGATTATGACGTTTGCATGAATCTGCCCTAACCTGGTTTCTATCTCAATGTGTGATTGTTTTCAACTTGGGTCAAAGTGGTCATATTCATCAATACTTTTTTTGTTTTGTTTTGATCAGTCAATCAATCTGGGAAATCACAATTCACCAATCAGATAAGTAAAACTATGAGTTTATTGAAATGTCCATTGTTTAATTATATGTGCTATGAATGACATTTAAATTTGTCTGAAGTTAGTGGCTGTTCAGCCTTTGGACCATCCGTATTTGGTCAGGGGTGTAACTGTTTATAGCTTGCAACTGGTTCAGTTTAGTTCACATGGGTTTGGTGTGATATAGTTAACACATTACAGTTACAGATAGATACTGTTAGTTTATTGAAGCCTAGACATAGGTTAGCTGTAGTTAAGGTTAAATTCCACTGTTCCGTCGTTGCTGTTACCAGCTTTTTCATCTTTGACCGGGGGAGATTCTTTGGACGCTTGGTTCGTCTCCTCCTTGCTCTCCTCCGGTACTTTTGTCTCCTCCGCTGGCGATGGCAACGGTGACACCGCTGGCGGTGGCTCCATCCTCTCTTTTTTCTCCTCTTCCTTCGAGTCGCTTTCTCCCTTGTTTTCAGGCTTTTGTCCGGGCGACGCGTCCGTCTCCTGTGTCTCAGAAGGCGACTGGGGGGGAAATATATACAAGCAGCTCCATCATTGACCCGTCAGGCAAAAGATGGAAGTCGAGGCACTGCTGAATATAAACATTTATTTCCTACTTTTTCGGGGTCTCCTCCGCTCTGGGTGCTCTCCAACTCTTTCCCATCATCCTTCTCTTTCTCTCTGGCTTTATCCTTCTCTTTGTCTTTGTCTTTCTCCGACGTGGCCTCCGATTCCTCCTTCTCCTCCTCTTTCTCCCCCTCTTTCCCGTTCTTTTCTAGCTTCTCTGAGGGAGCAGGTGTAGCTGCCAGAGAAAGCGTGCACGCACACAGACGCACACAGACGCACGCACGCACGCACGCACGCACGCACGCACGCACGCACGCACGCACGCACGCACGCACGCACGCACGCACGCACGCACGCACGCACACACACACACACACACACACACACACACACACACACACACACACACACACACACACACACACACACACACACACACACACACACACACACACAATACTGGGGGTCATATCCAACTGGCTTTCAGATCCTGACCATGCTAGTGGTCCTTTCATGCAGTGCCCCCTGCTGGACCTTGTGTGTAGGCCTACATGAATGTCTCTCTCTGTAATATATGTCTGTGTGTGTGTGTGTGTGTGTGTCTGTGTGTGTGTGTGTGTGTGTGTGTGTGTGTGTGTGTGTGTGTGTGTGTGTGTGTGTGTGTGTGTGTGTGTGTGTCTACCTGGCGTGGAGGTGCAGGGTGTGTTGTTGGAGCTGGCGTCGGGTGTGGGGGTGGACGTCTTGATGGTTGGGGAGGAGGCTCTGGAAGATGGCCTTTCTATACTGACCTCAGGCTTGAGCTCCGGGAGACTCCAGCGCCCGTTGATGTGCTCAAACTCCTGGATCTGCACGCACGCACGCAAGCACATGCACGCACACACACACACACACACACACACACACACACACACACACACACACACACACACACACACACACACACACACACACACACACACACACACACACACACACAGACAAACACACAGTACGTTCACTTTCCTAATCCTACCCTGTTACTCTTCTTCTATTTACTTTAGTCACCCCCATGTCCCTGCTTTACACTGTTGGCAGTTCAGCGTGTATTTAAAACTGAGACTGCATGAGGGCGTCTGCAGGTTTCAGCAGGCTTAATGGAGGACTGGGTGATGACTTTCTAATTCCTTTCTAATTCCTTTCTAATTCCGTTTGGAAAACAACACAGAGATAAAACAACAACGCGCAAATGGGGAAGAGTATCAGAATATGTACGACTAGGTTGATTTCTCCTTCATATGCACAGGATAAAGGGCCAAACACAAAAGGAGCGTTTAGTTCATGTGAGTATTTTGCATTAATATGTTTGTGTCAAGCGTGTAAATCCACACAGAAAGCCAAAATTACACGGTAATAAAGCAAAGTAATTCTTCTCCGTGAATACCTTGAGAATCAACCTTGAGAGAAATCATTTATTCGTCACGCAGCTCACACTCCCAGTGTGTAAGGAAAAATAACACACGTTTTTAAGGCGTCTCAAAACATAATTAAAGCCTTCTATTTAGATGAAAGATTCACACTTTTCTGAGATATTTTAGGGCAAACACCCGCCGAGTGGGACAGGAAGAGAGTGACACAGCCTGCTAGGGCTGTCACAATTATTACATAATCGTCTAATCGTGATTATTTGACATAATCGTGATTATTTTTCATAATCGCCATAATCGTTTCCATGTCAAAAATAGTGGAAATAGCAGATCTACAAGCTCACAACGCGTCGCATCGGCTATTTCCACTATCAATGTTCTTTTTTAAGTAGAAAGTTGTCAAATATGTCAGTAATTTCTTTGTATATTTAGGTTATGTGTCATCTACCATATGCAACTTCAAAGCCTAAAAGCCAAACAGAAATGTAATTGTCAACGACAAAAACACAATTAAATCGCTAATCACCAATTATTTGAATGACAATTAATCGTCATGTAAAATGTCACATCGTGACAGTCCTACAGCCTGCTTTCTCTGTCATGTCATGCCTGGAGATGAAGAGACCAAGTCCCCCCTGCTCCCTGACCTTTTTCTTCACCAGGGACATGACCCCGATGCGGGTGAGGACGGGCTGCCTGCACAGGCCCTCTCTCGGGACGCCGTCCGCAAACGTCTCGGCGCCGTCGGCCACCGGTTCACACAGGTGACGCATGAACAGCGACACGTACGCTCTGGAGGGAGGGAGGAGGATGGGGGAAAGAGGGGATGGAGAAGTGGAAGATGGGACGGGAGGAGAGAGAGATAAAGGGATAGTTTTTTTTAGTTTTTTTATTCAGTACATAATAAGGGATAACGTATAGTTCAGCAGATACAGTATTGTGAGGCGTTATTTTCCAATATCAGGAACACCTCATTGTGTGTTATGCTGCTTATTACATGGCTACTTATTAATAGAATCAATCATTCAACATGGAATCCTGATTTTAAAAGTATTTAAAAGTATTTATAAGCTTACCAGCTTCCGCTTCCATTGCAATGTAAACAGACACCGTCTGTTATCAGAACAATGATATGCTATCAGGCAATAAGAGGCCCCGGATTGCCTTGATTGACCAATCAAATTCTAGTGAGTCAGTCTGAGCGTAAATTATGCCAAGGACACTGGCACAGATAGATGTTTATAACTTCTTAGAACATTGCACAAACAACTTCAAGCACATTAAAGTTGTGGCATTTCTTCCTCAACCTAGTGGGAATGTGCGGCAATCAAACGCTGCATGATTTAAGGCATTTAGTTCAAAACTTGCCACACTTGCAAACTTTAGATTCCAATCTTAGCCAATCAGGATGGACTATGAAAAATTGGACAGATCCATCTTGATCACATTTGGACAAATGGGCCTCCTGGTGGCTCTATTACAGGCTGAGGTGAACATTTTGATGCAGAGGTTTTGCTCTGGCATTCAGGGAGTGTGTGTGCACAGAACGATCAGAACGATCAGAGTTTAGCTGTTCACTGACAGAGGGGCGTGCAGACAGACAGACTAACAGGGGGCAAAACATAGTCTTGGCCCACGGCCTTGGCCTGGCGAGGACAATAATTGAACACTTATTGGTACGTATGTACGTGCTGTATGTACCCATATACACAAGATGTAACAATAAAGAAACCTTGAACCTTGTAATATTGAACAAAGCTACGGTATGTCATAAAATGACACTATTTTCATGTCTAAAGCCCTTTGCACACAGGCGCGTTTATCCGTACGGATAAAACGGACAATTTCACTTTTTAAAAAGAAAACAATGATTCTCTACGACCTCATGCACACCGGATCCGAATTAGCCGTGCGACGAGTGGCTGCGGTCGTGCGTTTTTTTCTCGATCGAAACCAGCTCGATTTGTGCGTCTTGTCGCATGCGGTAAAAAACTCATCACTCCTTTTATGACTCCTTTTGGGATCCGCAGCGCCGATTCCGCACAGCATTGCACACCAAATCCAATGCGTTTTATTCATACAGCAAACGGAAAAAACGCAACTGTCCTGTGTGCAAAGGGCTTTACTTGAATTCCTTCTCTGTCTTTCCCCGCAGGTCTCTGACCAGCCACTGGCAGGAGAAGGCATCCTGGGCAGGCATCCCCCAGCGCATCACTGCATTCAGGAAGGCCTTGCGCTGTCGCGTGTTGAAGCCCAACACCTGTACACAGTGTGGACAGTATATTGTGAAATCCAACCACAAAAGAATTAAAAGAATATATGGGCGAAATACATTCCCATAATATGCCACTGTCCTGGGAAGGCCTTGTATGAATTTGAGCAAACCTTTCTGAAGTGAAAAGTTTATATTTGACATCCTTATGTCTAAAATACATCAAATAAAGATTCATACAAAAATCATCATTCCCTCATGGCCATCACATCACGATAATCAGTAATATTGGTGAAACTACCACATAGTAAAATCATCAGTGTTAATTTAACTCATTTGGGGTAAATCAACACTGTGTTAGTTAGGGAATCATATTGACACAAGAGGATTTGGCCTTGCATTGTCCAAGCTACATTTTACGTAAAATTGGGACCATTGCATAAAGCACTGTCACAATTTAATGATTAAAAAAAACATTTCAATGAAAAATAGAGGGCACTGTTTATTGTCCAGACCTCAAGGTTGCCTCCCACTCTGGCCAGTAGGGGGGGCAGTGGTTTGTCCCTCTCATTCCTCAGCAGGCGGCGGGACTGTCTTCGTCCTGCAGGGACAGACACACAAGCGTAATTTGTATAGGGTTGATGGGTTTAATAAACCCAAGGGCCCCCCTACTGGGGACAGTATTATAAATTCATAGGCTATCGTCGTTGTCGGGTGAAAACCTTGTATGTCCAAAACCGTTGGTTTAGCATTTTTCATTTTAAAAATGATTTAAACTAGTGAAAACAGCCGATCTACAAGCACACAACGCCTCGCAACGCAAGGCGGTGTGTGCTTGTAGATCTGCTGTTTTCACTATTTTTGTGCGACAGCCTTGTACGATGAAGCAGGGCTTTGCTTTGCAAAAGAACATACAAATTTGAAACTTGGAGATACGAGGTTTACACCCGACAACGACTATATGTATTTTGTCATTTCCAATATATCAGGGGTCTCTAATCTCCTAATCTATGGGCCCCCCTCACGGCAGTACAGGGCCCTTTTGATCTGAAAACCCACGCAGAATAAGATCTAATTTCGCCCCTGGACAGACAGGTGAACACAAGGAGGACCAAAGACCGTTTGACACACAGAGCAGCAACAGAGAATGTCAGTGGGATGAAATGGTTAACCACATAAATAAAGAGTCAGAGAAAAAAAGTGTTATTTCTGTCATTGTTGGGCCAGTTGTTGAAATTCACATTCTTGTTTTGCCCCAGCTGATGATCAACCCTGGCTTCCCTATTTTGGGCAAATGATCTAACATATTAATTAAAAAAACATCTGACAAAACAAAACAAGGTTTTATTTCCCACAAAAAAGTTTTAAAAGGTTTCATAATTGCTTTGTGGCTCAACTAATATGTGAGATGACAGCCTGTCACGTCTTCATCTACACATAAACAAACATAGTTAATTTATGGAAAAACATTTTCAAAATAAATGTACAGGCTATTGTGTTTTTTTTTTCTTATTTTCTTTCTTAAATTTTTTTGCAGAGCTGGAAATGATCAAATTCACTTTCCATACTTCTCCAGACCTGTGTTGGAGACCTGCCCACAATCTTGAACGAGTTATGATAGGAAACTCAAATCTACTGTGTGCAGACACGGGTCGTTATACTGTAAACCCAAATCCTTTTCGAATGCTTGGAGCGTTTTTCTGCCGTTCGACAGCCTGGAGCACAAGATGTGTTCTGAGGACAACCTGATCCGTTCCATTGTACCAGGCAAGATCAACAACACAGCCAAGAATAGCAAACCAATCCGTTCCAAGACGGTAATTCATCCCAGGCTTACGTGTACTTTATTACAGTGCACATCTCTCTTGGTTGTGTTAAGAGTGGGGGGTGGGGTGGTGGGGGTGATGACTCTGTATCGCTCCTTACCTTCTGGTCTCTCGTCAAAGTCCTCATCCTCCTCCTCGGACCCCACGGAATACTCGGACTGGTTATCTGAAATATCAGCATGCCACTCTGAAACAGCACATGGCGAGGTGGTCCGTCAATAGGCTAGGCCCATTCACTTCCACTGCTTACAAGCAATAATGAGCTAACGATTAACGGTACTCACTACCTTGTGGGTGCTTCACCATGCCATGCCCAGTGCAGAGAATAATATATCTTTGGTAATATTGAGTGTGAAATGAACACATTTAAAAGACTGGGTTCGAATGGGGAGCCCAGCCCTTACCTTGGTCCTCCTGTGCGGCGTCGTTGTAGTTGACAGGCTTGCGGTTTCTTTTGCCCTTGCCCAGTTTGCTGGTCAGGTCCTCTTGCTGCTGCTCATAATGATGTCTCAACAGCTTCTCCCAGTAGTCCGGGTCCACGCACTCCTCTTGCTTGATGATCTCTCGTTCGATCTCCTCGATCTGAAAAGATCACACCCAGTGTGAAGTGAGCGGTGCTATTTATGAGTTGTGGGCTCGCATGTCACCACAGAATTTGGATGTGTCCTTTTTGTACTGCCCATAATATACTTTGTGCGCTTTTTCAGCGAACCCACACAGTTTCTCTAGGAACTGAATTTCTAGATTCATTAAGTGTCCCACTGAGCTTGGCTAATGTGGAATGGGGCGGGACGTACAGAACGTACATGCAGACAAAGCCACATGTAGGAGCGGAGAGCGCCGCTCAAAAACAGATAATGACAGTGCGATTACGGCACGATTCTAAACAATGCCCAGGTATTCTGTCTACTGTATGTGTGTGGGTGTGTTGATCAGTGCAAGATCAAACAAATATATAAATGACATTATAGCTTTAAATTAACATTGATTTAAAAGTGTAGTAGAGCCACCAGGGACTCCCACATCTCTATAAAATACTGGTCTCAACATGGGATCTGAGGGTCAGGGGTCCCCAACTAAATGATTGATAGTTTGAAACCAAATGGACCCTTATGGGTCTGTAAGCCTGAGTATACAAAATGTGTAGATTGGGTACAATCAATAAAAAGATATATAAAATGCAATGCATATCAAACTGTGGTATAGTTTAAATTAAAAACAAAGAGAATCACTTGTCATAAAGCTGCCTCTGACCTTATCCTCCTCGCGGACCATGTACTGAGCCACTTTGAAGGAGCTGAGGTACTCGTTCATGTTCTGGACGTCTGTGTCGTCCGTGGCGTCTCGGTTGCGGTCCAGCAGCCTGTCGATGGCAGATCTGTCATAGTGAATCACGCTGCCCTCCTCCTCGCCTTTGTCACTCGCTGGGCACTTCATACCTGGGGCACAGTGGTGGGAAAAGTATTTTTTCTTAAGTAAAAGTATCAATACTGCAATGTAGAAGTACTATGTTAGGGTGCCCTCACACCAAAATACCTAGAGTGGAATCCGCCAATGCATTTCAATGAGAATGGAGCGTTTTTTTAGCCTGGTTCCAGCCCATAGACCCGCCCACTCTCAGAGTGGACTGTTTCTCTGGTCTGGAATTGTGTTCATAATAAGTGATTTCTGGAGCCGAAATGACGGCTCCTCCAATTAGCGCAGGGGGTGGGGGTGGGTTTAACAAATAACCAATCCGTGCTGTCAAAGTCCCTCCCCTCCAGAAATCCCTCAAACAGGGCACAATGTCAGACTCAAGCTTCAGCTGAGTCTGAAATCAGGCTAGCGTTTTTTTGCCAGTAGAGGATTTCTGCAAAAAACGCTCCATTCTCATTGAAACGCATTGGCGGATTCCACTCTAGGTATTTTGGTGTGTGGGCACCCTTATGCTGCACCCACACCAAACTACCTATGAGAGTGGATTCCCCATTCCTGCCAATGCATTTCAATGAGAATGGAGCGGTTTCATGCCAGTAGGGGATCTCTGCAAAAGGACGCTCCATTCTCATTGAAATGCATTGGCGGAATGGGGAATCCACTCTCATAGGTACTTTAGAGTGGGTGCAGCCTAAAAGGTAAAAGTCCGGAATTCAATATTTACTTGAGTAAAAAACAAAGGTATGGGTTGGTATAAAAATGTACTTAAAGTAGCAAAAATAGAAAGTACTCATCATGCAGAATGTCCCATTTCACAAATTTTCAAATGTATAAAAAATAAAACTCTTGCTGAAATGTATATAGGGCTGAAGTGGTTAATGTACCTTTGTAATAATAATAACATTTTACAAAGTAACTAGTAACTAAAGTTTTCAAATAATTGTAGTGGAGTAAAAGTATAATATGTGTCTATGAAATGTAGTGGAGTAAAAGTAAAAGTAACTCAAAATTGTACTGAAGTACAGTACTTGAGTAAATGTACTTTCCGACACTGCTGGAGCATGGAGATGACCACCAGGGCTGTCAACATCATGACATTTTTACTTGACGATTAATTGAGTACATGAAACGAATAACAGTCTATTGCCTCATTCACACTACAGATATATAGTTGAACGTTTTGCTTGGTAATTCAATGTAATCTCAATGGAAACCAGCTTTAAAGCTTTCAAAGCTTTGCTTGGAGCGTCTCCTGTATCTTTAAAGCTGGTTTCCATTGAGATTACATTGAATTACCAAGATAAACGTTCAACTATATATCTGTAGTGTGAATGAGGCATTAGGGTGCCCTCACACCAAAATACCTATGAGAGTGGAATCCGCGTTCCGCCAATGCATTTCAATGATAAGGGAGCGTTTTTTGCAGAAATCCTCTGCTGGCATGAAACCGCTTCACTCTCATTGGCGGAACGCGGATTCCACTCTCATAGGTATTTTGGTGTGCGGGCACCCTAAGTCCATATTTTTAAATTTTGAGTATAGATATTTTTTTGATTTACCAGAGTGTAAACCACAAACTAGAAGTTTTTAATCTGTTAAATTCTTAATGCACTCCCCCCCTCATTTTGTTGAATTCGATTTTTTTACTTAAATCATATATATTAGGAATTATAAAACATAATACTTATGGAAAGTGGAAAAACAGTATATCTCCAACAGTTTGTGGAACAACAGAAGAGGTCCGTACAAGCAATATTCAGCAGACAAAGGGAGCAGATAACAATAAAACAGACAATTGAACACAATGAGGGGGGGAGTGCATTAACAATTTAACAGATTAGAAATGACTAGTTTGTGGCTTACAGTCTGTTAAATCAAAAAATATCTATATTAAAAAAAAGATGAATATGGACTTAGACTGTTATTCGTCTCAGGTACTCAATTGTCACACAAATAATTGTGTTTTATGAACATAAATAAAAAAATACATTTCTGCTTGGCTTTTAGGTTTAATAAACAAACACTGCATAGGGAAGATATGAAAAATAATTGCTCATAAAAGCTCACAACGCATTGCATGGCGACACGTTGTGAGATTGCTGCATCTCAAGGGGCTATCCCTTCAATAAATCTCAACTCAGCTGTTTCAACATGCAAACAATTATGATTATCTCAAATAATTGCGATCCGGTTATTACTTCATCATCGTGACAAGCTTAACGACCACAAAGTAATTTCAGCGGTTTTCCTTATTCTGACTCATTCATTCAATGAAAAATGGACAGTTTCCAAAATGATGCTTCAGCTACTCAACTAATCTATGATAATATGTATCCACCCTGAACAAGTTCAAACTAACATTTGCGAGTAACCCAAATTGCGTCTGGCTGTCACAAACGCCAGAATACAAATCCAGCTAAACAGAAACAAACATTTCAAACTTAACCTAATAACTTTTCCTATTTCTTGTTTGTTTGGTTTTGTAAAGCGCCTTATCGACTATCGAGAAAAGTGCTATTTAGTGTAAAGTATTATTTAAGATGTTTATTTGTCACTCTATGAAACATACAGCGAAATGTTGTTTAGTGCATCCACAAACAGTAGCATCAACAAAGAACAATACTGATAAAGCAACATAATGCCATAAATATGTTCATAGTTCATAGTCCGTTCATAGACTTGTTGTCAATAAAAACATCCATAATGCCTACAGTAACTCTAAGAAAGTGTCACAGTCTCCCTGAATTCTAAAGTTGTTAAGTGTAACAGCGTGTGATTGGTCACCCTCTCCGTCGTCCTTGAAGAGTTCCTCCGTGCCGAACTTGAGGATGTCGTCCAGCTCCTGCTTGGACATGGAGCCGGCCTTGGAGCCCAGCCCTGGCCGCACCACAAGGTGAGTCAGCATCATCTTCCTCTTGGCCACCTCGGTGATGCGTTCTTCTACGCTGGCGCGCGTCACAAAGCGGTAGATCATCACCTTGTTGGCCTGCCCGATTCGGTGGGCGCGACTGAATGCCTGGTGGGTGGGCAGAGGCAGAAAGTATAAATATTACATTTGACAGTTTGGGTTAGATTCCTAGGGTCTTTATTTTGGTTCCTCGGCATGCCCACATTGGTCACATCAACTCTATCCCTATTATCTTCTTATCTTGTTAACCATTTTCCCTTGATACTAAACAACTGTACATTTATCTTGACGGTTGCATGGCTAGCTTGTGTGGAAGACAGTCAGGGTGTACCTGGATGTCGTTGTGAGGGTTCCAGTCAGAGTCAAAGATGACGACGGTGTCTGCCGTGGCCAGGTTGATGCCCAGACCACCTGCTCTGGTGGACAGCAAGAAACAGAACTGACACGCCCCAGGGGCTGAGGAGAGAGAGAGAGAGAAAGGTGACGGAAAGAATAAGATAAATTTGTATTTCTTTGTATCACCACTGGATTGAATTATTGTCAACACGTCAACAACACCTGATAGCCTACTATGAAAAAAAGCCCAAGGAATCATCAAAGATCTACACCATCCCAACCACAGCCTGTTCAAGATGTTGCCGCATGGAAAGCGGCTACGCAGTCTCAAAGCTACTAGCAACAGACTGCAAAAAAGCTTCTTTCCACAAACAATCAGGCACATGAACAAACTGTCAAAGATGAGAACGGTCCAGAGCTAAACGATCCCACTCGTCCCTTCTCTGCACTATTATGCTCAAGCCTCACCAACGGTACAAAATAGTTACTATGAGGCTGAACTGCACCTACTGTACATAAATATATATATATACATATACTGTGAAGTAGAGCTTAAATCGGGCCTAAAATAGTGAGCCCGGCCCAACCCAGCCCGACAGAATTTCAGCCCGGACCGAGCCCAAGCCCGATACATAATTGACAATTGGAGACCGGCCCAGCCCGAAGACCGACATTCTAAACAACAAGCTTATATGATGCAGACGGCAGCATCCTTTTTTTCCTCATTCAATATTGGTGATTCTTTAAGAACAGTGTCATTCTACCATTTTCCAACTGTCTAATAAAAGACATTGTAGCAAGCACCGTCCTAATTATGGAAGAAAAAAAAACATCCGAGCCTCAATGGAAAACACAGCTGACGGCCGTCGCTAAATCAGGAAGCAGGCGTACAGGCTATTATAGCTACAACATTCACACTACGTCTATAATATTATAGGAAATCCAAAAGTGTCTGTGAATGGTTTCAACGATCTCCTCCGCTCCGCTCTGCCACAGAGAGAAGCACCCACTGGCCAAGCAGCCACCGCCACACACACACACACACACACACACACACACACACACACACACACACACACACACACACACACACACACACACACACACACACACACACACACACACACACACACACGGGAGCACACTCTCAACTGAACGTTGCTCAACTGTCTGAACGTTGCGCAGCAGCGCACATACAGTCACACACGCTCAACTGTGTCAAGTTGCGCCGCAGCGGTGCAGCGCAGCTTACACAGTCACAGAGACATCACGTTACCGTGCTGCGCTTGCCTACCGGATTATAAAAGACCGACCCGACCCAAAGCCCGACATATACGTGACAAATTGAGCCCGGCCCAGCCCGCGCCGCGCCGACCCGTCGGGTCCCGTCGGGCTCGGGCTGAACTTTTAAGCTCTACTGTGAAGTCTTTAATTATACCAACCTGTTGCACATGGAACACACTGTGAAGTTTTTGTTTACAAAATGTTATTGTACAGTAGCTAGTACGGAAAAATGCCATTGGTGTATAAAATATACCAAACGTTATGCACATCTACAGCTGAGGATGCTTTTTTACATTCTTTGCTCTTTTGCCTTTTGCACTCTTCCTTTCCTAAGCCATTATTACTTATATTTTTATCTTAGATGTGTTGTGTTTTTTGTTGTTGTTCTACCACTGCATTGTCTGAAGGAAGCCGGACAAAAATAAGTTTTACTCTTATGTACCTGTACAAAAGATGTAACAATAAAGTACAACCTTGAACCTTGAAGCCTTGATGAATGTGTTGTGAGTCTGTTCTAAAATGAAAAGAGCGACTGTCCTCCACTCTCACCATTGAAGCGGTCGATGGCGTCTTGTCTCAGTGCTCCGGTGATGCTTCCGTCAATCCGCTCATATTTGTAACCCTCGTGGTCTAGGAAGTCCTCCAGCAAGTCCAACATCTTTGTCATCTAAAAGAGCACAGAGAGAAACAGACCAGAGAACATAGAGAGACAGAGAGAGAGAGATGGGGAGACAGAGTGAGAGAGAGAGAGACAAAGAGAGATGAATATAGAAAGAAATAGGAAGAATTTAATTGTAACTTCAACATACACATCCTACTTAATGTATTGTACATCAACTAGAAGTTCGGCCGGCGAACCCTTCGGGTGCTCGCAGCTGATCCAAGGCATTCAAGACGCCGTAGTATTTTGAGGTCACTCGATCCAAACATGCACGCCCGTCATAACTGTCGTTTCAAGCACGTACAGGTCCATTTGGTTCCATGTATTTGCAGGGACGCACGCGGGAAGATTGTGGCAGTTAAAGCATTGCTTCTTTTAGTTTTCTGTGCATGCGATTGTTGTTGCCTCGTTTTCATAAAACCAGTGTGTGAGATAGCAGCGCTACACACACACACACACACACTCACAGTGTGTGTGTGTGTGTGTGTGTGTGTGTGTGTGTGTGTGCTTTCACCTGAGAGAAGATCAGAACTCGGTGTCCCTGCTCCTTCAGTTTCCTCAGCATCTTCTGCAACAGCGTCAACTTCCCAGAGGCCTTGGTGAGGCCTGCCCCCTCATATGCACCACTGGCTGTTTTGGGGGCTTCCTACAAGCACGCACGCACGCACGCACGCACGCACGCACGCACGCACGCACGCACGCACGCACGCACGCACGCACGCACGCACGCACGCACGCACGCACGCACGCACGCACGCACGCACGCACGCACGCACACACGCACACACACACACACACACACACACACACACACACACACACACACACACACACACACGCACACACAGACAGATGGGTAAAATGTTAAACATTGCACCTAAGAATAAATGAACATGATCCAAATATTAATGAGTTATTTAAAGCCTCCTCCCATCATGAGGAATGCACAAAGTCTAGATAAGTCAGAGGCATGTTTTTTTTCCCCTTTGTTCTATCTAGTTTACTATTAGGAGTAGTACCTCATTTCATCAGGAGGTGTCACTATCCATCAGCAATTCAAGAATGTTTTATCCTACAACTCACTAATGTGCAGTAGGTGGAGCTGTAGCGTTCAATTCCCTTTTGATATTATGAGAGGCATTCTTTGAGCATTCCATGGAAAGTCACAGTTTAGGCCAACTGCATTGTGTCAACAGTCTATGCGAGGTTACAGACCAGTACGAATTTTTAACCCCCTCAAGGAACCCTGAGGCATCTTGGACCCCACTTTGGGAACTGTGTGTGCAGTTTATGAGCAAGAGGATAAAGGCCTGTATACAACAAGTCGTTGTCAGGCAATCAGACCATCAATTAGCATCTGTGAGATTGTGTTTGTGAGAGAGAGAGAGAGAGAGAGAGAGAGAGAGAGAGAGAGAGAGAGAGAGAGAGAGAGATGCACATACTTGAATGAAGCAATTGTATGGAACACGCTCACTTCTGGCCAAAGATAGTCACAATCGGTAAGATGTCATCCTTTGTCATCCTACCCAGTATGGTAGATTTATTTCCTCTCGCACAGAACAGTGCCATCAGCTGATTATCAGCTGAAGTCTGCAGTGCAACTTTTTAACTGTTTTCAACACTCCCAATCTGATCTTCCAGTCCCGACATAGTCAGGCGATCTCCTGACAAGACAGCTTGGTGCGTACACAGGCCTTAAGAGAGGTAAAAGAGGATGGACCCTTGTGTGACCATAGAAAAAGGCAGAGGTGGAGGCGGTTTGTTATGGTTAGCATATAGAGACAGAGAAGAAATGGCACTCAGGGATACATAGATGTGTTCATCATTCACTATGGAAGCAGAGAAACATTTGAAGAAGAAAAGGCGTTTGGGTGAGTTGGGTTTTCTTACCAGGGATGCAACAGGGAAGAGGTAGGGGTGGTTGCAACACTTCTTCAGGTCCATCATGATGTTGAGCAGAGAGACCTGGTTGCCCCCGCCCTTTGAGTTGAGCGCCTCAAAGTTCCTGGTTAGGATCAACTTGTAGTACTTCCTGGTTGAAACAAAACAGCTAAATGTTTTTCTTAAGACTACTATTTCTATGCATTTGATGTGTTGATGTTGATGTATTGTAAGTCGCTCTGGATTAAGAGCGTCTGCTAAATGCCTGTAAATTGATATGCACATATTTTTGATGTGCGACACCAGTACGCAGCTACGTATAAACCAGGCCTTACTTCTGCATGGGGCTGAGCTCCACGCGGACGATGAGCTCCGTCTTGGCAGGCATGGTCTTGAAGACGTCGGCCTTCAGCCTCCTCAGCATGTGAGGCCCCAGCAGGTCGTGGAGCTTCTTGATCTGGTCCTCCTTGGAGATGTCGGCGAACTCCTCCAGGAAGCCCTCCAGGTTACTGGACGGTGGGGAAGGAGAGACGAGTGAATCCATTTTTTAATACTTTGCCTATTCAAAAATAGCAGATATGCAAGCTCATAGCGCGGCACCGAGTGCCGCCCTATGTAGATCTGCTATTTTTGAAAAAACATGAACATTTGTGCAAATCTTTGAATATATATATTCTTTTAAAGCAAACATTTTAACACAAATCTTTGCTTCTGGGGGGTCCCTGGAACAAAAGAAAATTAAATGGGGGGGAGGGGGGGGTCTGTGGTCAAATACATATCATTATAAAAGATGTTAAGATTTAGAAGACATTTTTAGGTATTTCTCTCTCTTAATGGGTTAAGATAAATATATTTCCCATCACATACCCAACACACAGATCAAGAAAGAGAGAGAGAGTTGATCCCTACTTGAAGCGGTTGGGTGTGAGGAAGTTGAGCAGGTGAAACAGCTCTTCCAGGTTGTTCTGTAGAGGAGTTCCAGTGAGCAGCAGCTTGTGGTCGATCTTGTAGTCGTTCAAACGCCTGAAGAACTGGAGGTGGAGATGAAACATGCATGTGAATGGGCAGTTGGGTTTGAAGTACGATGTGTCATTCTGTATTTTTGAGCTAATAATTTTTTTTAGACGCTTCTTACAAATACAAAGCACACACAAAACTGCAGTAGTAAAAGATAACAAAGCCTATCCTTCCCAAATACAAATTATTTCCCATTGTGTTTTACGACATTGTGTTTTTTGTTCTGTTTTTTTTTGCATAGTACTGTGTTTTATGTGTCTGAGTTAAAAAAGGACCCCAATTGAAACAGATCAAGCACAAAAGCTTTTTTGAGGTATCCTTTTAGTTGGCCTTGTACCAGTGAAGTGCACTGTCATGAAACTGTACTTTTACCCATGCAAACGTCTAATAAAGTCTTCAATCAATGAGCTCCCAAGCTGCGTGAACTTTGGCAATAACCTGCTCCGATTCCACTCCTCGTGCACACATACAGTACACACCCTTGCTACCTACCTTGGACTGGTTGTTCTTGAGACGGTGGGCCTCGTCCACCACCAGGCAGGCCCAGTCGATGGACTTGAGCGAAGTCTGGTCTATGGTCACCAACTCATAGGAGGTCAGCAGCACGTGGAACTTGATGGGGGCATCTCTCTGCAGGGAATACCCAGAAACATGCAGACCTTTGCAAGACACATTTTGCAGGAGCATGCGAAAGGTTTGTGTGAGTATGCAAACCTTTCATCACAGAATGCTTAAGTATTGGATAAGAAGCACAAAACAATCCTCTTCACCCTCAGCTTGAAGGCCTTCCTTCCTCCCTTGTTGATGGACATATCGTCGTAGCAGAGCTCATTCTCTCTGATGATGGCTCGGCTGTCCTTGTCCCCCGTGTATGTCACCACGTAGAAGTCTGGCGCCCACATTTCAAACTCCCTCTCCCAGTTGATGATGGTGGAAAGTGGGGCGCTGACAAGGAACGGGCCCGTTGTGTGGCCCTGGAGGAGAGAAGAGGAGAGAATGAGTATGGGATTTAGTACGCTGGGTGTACTGTCTGTAACTGAAGTCATGACACACACCACATTTGTGTAAGAGGTCATTGGAGACTCTGACACTTCCCAATGTTTTCTGTGATGAGAGCTCGCCTAACTTAACCCTTTCAGTGCCACATTTTCACCACTAGAGGGCACCCAATGGCCATAGAATCCACCATAGACAAGCGCTGTATATGCACAAGCCGTGCGCAGCCATGACGCGCCTGGACCTTTGTGCATGAACAGGAACAGGATGAAGTTAGCTTGAAGTTAGCTATTGGCTACCAAGCATTTTAGAAGCCCTATTTCCGGCGATTTAGCCATGATTAAACCTTGCACACCTCATGGATATGCATGGAACAGAGAAAATGAGCTCTAAAGATCCTGGATTGCATTGGAGTGGATGGTAAATATCGGCGGCGCGACGCTCTCGCGGGCCGTGTAAACAGATGACGGCAGGCGGCCCGGCTCGAAGAAAAAAAAAAAAAAAAAAAAAAAAAAAAAAAAAAATATATATATATATATATATATATATATATAAATGTAAAAAAAAAAAAAGCCGAACTAGTTCGGGATCGGCACCCTGATAAGGTCCAAATAAAGCCGAACTAGTTCGGGATTGGCACAATAAGAGTTAAAAACAACAGGTTTCATGTTATATAATATTATTGAACTCAAGTCTCCATGGTGTGAGTAATCAATTAAAAAAATTACATTTTGGGGTGAACCACTCCTTTAAAGACAAAGGATCTAATCCACCTATTTGGTAAACATGACATAACAGTCATTTAGCAAATTGTATCTTTCCAAATAGTAACCTTTCCCCATATTTAAGTGTAGTCTTGTCACTGACCCAACTGGTTTGTACTGCTAATGCAATAAATAAATGCATTGATAAAAGCAAAACAACAACAACAAAAGAAAATGTATATCTCCGATGCGTGCTCTTGCCTCTTTGAAGAGCGAGTAGAGGAAGACGATGGTCTGGATGGTCTTGCCCAGGCCCATCTCGTCTGCCAGGATGGTGTCTGTGCCCTGAGCCCAGGAGAACCTCAGCCAGTTGAGACCCTCCAGCTGGTACAGGTGCAGGGTCCCGCCTGTCGACGTCACAAAGTCAGGTTGCTCCTCGTACTTTATCGTAGGCTGGATGGAGAGAATGTTAACGGTACATTGTGTTGTTATTAGTGTGGTTGCTGATAGGCAACCAGACCATTGTTCTTGGCCATTTTTTTGGGGGGCTTTTTATGCCTTTATTTTGATAGGCAAAGGTCGTCCGGATCGGGAATCGAACCGGCGACGCCAGCAGGCATCATAGCCTAGTATGTGGTATGCGCCTTGACCACTAGGCCAGCGTTCTTGGCCATTTCTATTCTGTTCACGCCTTCAGGGTAAACCTTTTTTCTTTCAACTCTTCAGTAACCCCCAAAGTCTATTGAGTTCAATGGAAAACCAATGGTTTTCTGTCCCTTTTCTGATTGCACAATATAATGTCCAATCAGACAGTATCAGTCATGCTTCACGTGACATCACAATATGTAATATAAATGGTAAGACGGAATTCATTTACTAGCGGATTCCTCGCCACTCACGTCAGTGCAGCCACACTTGCAATTTCCCAGAATTGCACCTTTCTAGTTATCAGTTATAGTTGCAGCATTTGCCCACTTCTGCAAATAGTAGCAGCAGCAGCCCCAGCAGCAGCAGCAGCATTTTTCTAACCATATGCTGGCAAACACCAAGAGGAACAGTAGCTAACGTGAACAGTTGACTAAACCAATAGTGGTTTAATGGAGAATTGGTAACCAAATGGACCCTTCTAGATCTTTAACTCTTGTTTTCATTTTACGCTGTCAATAGTTAAATCATTGATAAACATTTGCATTACTACATTTACAAGAAGTCTACACAATTAGAGAATGTAGAAGAATTGTTATTTTGATCGTTTGCCCGCTAAGTCTGACATCCTTTTGTAGGCAGAGGAGAACTTCTGGTGCCAAATGGCACCAGTGTCCGTGAATCTTTTTACTAAAAGCAAATTTTTCTTCTCTTTCTTGTTGACAAGAAAGTGGTAGAATTATACTTTAGTCGTTATTTTTGTCTCAGATCTGTTGAAATAGCGAGGGACACAGCAATGCCCATATTGACAATAAATCTGCTTGGGGGTCTGACTACAAAATGATGTCACGGCTTAAAAGCCCCAAGGTACCACATCAATACAGCATGGAATTGAGGACGGAAACTGGGTCTGCGAGGCAAAATCTCATCAAATGGTGGTCCGTGGCTTAAATGCTGAATAAGTAATGGACCTTGACGTGAAAGAAAAGGTTGAAATCCACTGGACTAAACAATGAGTCTGTGATAACTCACATCGTTGACAGGTGAGCCGAGGCCGTCGTCGTCACCCTCCTGGATCCTGTTCCTCAACTTTCTGGGTTTGTCTGGGCCCTCTTTCAACACCTCTTCCCTGTCACACAGCAGTATACAACCAATGAAATGATGATTCATGATCCATGACTCTTACTTACCCTTTGGACCCCTCAAGAACGAGATGCTGCATCTCAAGGGGACAATCACACCCGTGTGAAGTGAGCGGTGTTGTTGATGATGATAATGATAGACCCACATGACGTGGCATTGTGTGTATGTGTACCGTAGTTTGTGTAGTTATGACCCCAACCACCAGTGCCCATGGGAAAAGCCCTTGGAAAACTTACGTCAAACATACGTCATCAAATGGGAAAACCCTTGGAAAAACACATGGTGAAAAACACAAAGCCACATATTTGGAGCGGTTAGCGCCGCTCAAAAACAGGAAAGCAATTAAATGAAACTATTCCTCTACTCTGCCATATGGTACAACTGTATATCTGTTGGCAAAACATTACACAGCATATTCAGATTTTTCATTATAATTAGTGTGGTTGCCCAACAGGGCAACACATTATAGTCCTAGGGAATCTTTATAGACTTCTAGGGTAACTTTTCCGATGATGGGAAACTTAATTTATTACTAGGGTAACTTTTCCGCTGCCATTGGAAATGGCAGGGATAGGGAATCAATAGGGAAACTTTATTTATTACTAGGGTAACTTTTCTGCTGCCATTGGAAATGGCAGGGATAGGGAATCAATAGGGAATCAATGGGAGTGGGAATCAGTAGGGAATCAATGGGAATGGGAATCAATAGGGAATCAATTGGTCGAGCTTCACATGACAGTTAGCATGACATAACCTCTCACAAACTGTAGAATATAGTCAACAACCGTCAGCAACCACACTCGCAAATTCCAATTGCATCTTTCTGGTGTATAATTTACTATAGGAGTTAGCAATGGCACCAATGGCAGCACCAATTTCCTTCCAAAACAATTTGACATTAACCACCTCCAACCACAGAATGGACAGACCACCCATGTGGTGGACTGGCCATGGCGGGCCGTACCTGTGTCTCCAGTAGTTGGCCTTAAAGACTGCAAAGTCAGGCATGTCCAGGTCATCTCTCTCCCAGGTACACTGGTCATAGGTCAGGTCTCTCCACTTGACCAAGTGGTGGTACATCCCCTTTTTATCCATGCTGTGATTAATAATCCGATGGATCATCATCCACTCTGGCTTGATGCCGTATTTGTAGTACTTTTCCTCCAAGATGGCGTACTGTGGGTCCTTTGCGCGCCTCTTCTCCGCGCACTTCCCTATACTGCCGTCCTCCTCTCCCCCCGAGCCGTAGTCCAGGGACGGGGGCTCGTCCATGTCCGTCTTCCGCTGGTAGTTGCGGTACATCACAGAGTGGAATATCTCCAGCTGGGGTGGGGGGGGGGGGGGGGGGGGGACAGAAAGAGGTTGGATTTAATATCAGACAGTATGCTTCACCTGAAATACAAACACAGTTGTGTATTGGTGTTGTCTATGTTGGAGTAAAATCACTTAAATAAACTTAAATTGACCGGGGTCCCCAGGGTCTGCCTCCTTTTTTCCTTCGTCACCAAATCTTTTCACCAAAAGATAGCCGATATACTGTACAAGCTCACAGATGCGCTAGCTTGTAGATTTTTGTTGAATGTTTGCCTATTATTATGAGAGGCGCTAGGGTTCAAGTGGCTTATTTATGCTTTGAGTTGCCTTTGTGTGTGAAATGTGCAACACAGATAAGCTTGCCGTGCCTCAAATCTACTGTCTAGCTCTTTCCTTCCTAGTATAGAGATTAGCGTGTAAAACAATGTGTATCCATGTTTTAAAAAGTGCTGCATAAAGGTTATAATGAATATAATTTAGGTTAGAGCAGTGGTTGTTATGAAAAGGGTCCATTATTGACTCTGCATTTGAGCCTTCGTACCACCATTTTGATTTAGTCTCTCAGAGTCAGACCCAAGACTTTTTGGGCATATTTTGTAATCGTTGGATACGATTCTGTCCACAACTTCATGCTGTACTGATGTAGTACCATAGGAGATATAACAGGCAAACGTTGATCAAAATAAAAAGGATTTAATCAACTAATATGCTTAACAATAATTTTACGCTCTTGAGAGTTTAAAGATTCATAAGGGTCCATTTGGTTACCAACTCTCGGTTATTTAGCTGGGGACCACCTGGAATCCGCTCAAGGACCACTGGTTGAGAACCGCTGGGTTAGAGCAGTGGTTCTCAACCTGTGGGTCGGGACCACCAGGGAGGTCCCCAAATTATTTTGGGGGGTCCCCAGATGATTAACTTAATGTTTATCATCAATGTATCATCAATGTTTTCTCACTCAACAGTAAACAAACCAACATAAAGTTTAAGTGTATGGAGGGTATATGCACGTAAAAAAAGGAACAATCTAAGGACTTTTTAATACCTGTAAAATAACAAATTAAACCTTGGCCAAATTGTCTAATATTAGAGGCAGAAATTGTGATTTTCACAATAGAACTGTGTTATACAAAATGTAATGCCTCAACTCTTAGTGCTCGTCAGGGTGGGGGGGTCCCTAGTTCAAATATGATTATTTTGGGGGTCGTGGCCTGAAATGATTGAGAACCGCTGGATTAGAGGTATGCATTTGTTATTGTTATGCCTTACCTGTAGTTCAGTGATCCAAGTGCAGTGCCAGTAGGACTGGGCTGTCAGCTTGACAAAGAACTCCCGCTCGGGTCTGCCCTTCATAGGGGGCGGGGGTGGGGCGTCCGGTGGGGCGTCCGGTGGAGGAGGCACGGGGATGGGAGCCGGAGGCTCCCCCCATCGCCAGTGGAGAATCTTCTGGACGCGCCCGTTGATTTGTGGACACTGGGGAGGTTATGAGGTCAATATTATTGTCAGAAGTGTTAAAATCACAAAAATCTCAGTTACAAAATTACTTTTGTCTTTTCAAAAATAGCAGATCTACAAGCTCGCAGCGCGGCACTTGGTGCCGCTCTGTGAGCTTGTAGATGTGCTATTTTTCAATAGTTAAAGCTGTACTGTGGAAGCTGCTCAACTAGTGGTCAGTAGCGGTATTGCTTTTTTCGGCCGGAGTCGCCGCGGACCCCCGCGGCCGTCGCGAGCACCTCCGCCTCGCCGATACGATTCCGTAGAGCTGTCTCCCATCATTTTTAGACCAGGATTGAGGGAGTAGCAAGCAAGATTCCTTCACCAATGTAAACACAGTTGCTGAGGGAAGCTACTTCCTTTAGAGACAGCAAGACTCGCTGTGATTGGCCGGTGGTGTATGATCGGCGCTGTGATTGGCCGGTAGTGTATCATGTGGGAGATGACATCATTTTGCCGGGAAATTCTCCCCCCCTCACAACTCATAGAAAACATATAAAGAGAAGGCTTCAGAAGCTGAAAATAACAGAGTGGGGGTTCTAAAACTTTAGCGATTTAACAGTTAGGACAATTTTAAGATTTGTTTTATAAAAAAAGTTACATGGTATAACTTTAAAGTATAAAATAATTAAGGCCCTTCCACCTTGGGCCCTAGTAACTCAGTCCCACTCCCCCCCCCCTTGCAAGACAGGACAGGACAGGAATGACTAACCGTGCATCGTGGACACAGCCACTCTCCGTTGGGGATCTCAGGCAGCGGTGGGTTGAGACAGTGGATGTGGTAGGACGACGTACAGGTGTCGCAGCATAACAGTTCCCCTCCGTCTTTACACACTCGACAGAACTCCATGTGGTCGTCCTCCTCCTCCTCGGCCCCTGGCAGGATCCCAGCCGCCACCGCCTCTGGTATCACTCTGTCCTCACATTCCTCCTCGAAGTCCTCAAAGTCCTCATCCTTCGCCTCCCACTGGATGCCCTCCTTCTCCTAGGAGAGGAAGGAAGGAAGGTAACATCTATTCTAGCTAATAAGTACACCTCTCTTAACTCATTTGCTGCTATGGCCGAGGAGCCCGAAAAAATCCCGCTGTACGGCCCTGCCATGCCCGAGGAACCCGAGAATTTCCCGTTTAAAAAAAAAAAAAAAAAAAAATGTAACCCCCAAAAATGTAGTAGGCATGATAGCAATTGCGAAATTGCATGTTTAACCCCCATAGCAACTCCATATTTCAAACATGGCAGCCATCTTTGTTTACATTTTAGGAAAACATAATGGCTGCTATCTCATGAATGCCTGAACGGATTTCCATTCAGATTTTTTTGTTTGAAAGCTGTGAGCAATGTGGACACACGTGGTGCATTATCTAGGCATGGATGTGCATGATCCGTGCACTATGAATTACATGGAAGTCTATGGAGACAGGGGCATATGAGAGTACGAAGGTATTGTTAAATGGCAGCAAATGAGTTAATGAAAGTTACTGAATGGGTGAATCCTATACAAAATATACAACATATACTAGAGGTTTGAGCCGCTACAGAGCCCTCACACCTACGTTGCACCACTGATCCGATAGTTTTTAAATAATCTATTATTGATTAGTTAGATTAACTGTTGCACCCCTAATCCAACACTACCTGACTTGCTTTCAGCCTACTCATGTTTGCTGCATCGCACGATAAAATGACGCAGTAGAAGCAAAACAACAAAAAAACATTCCTTGTAAAAGCTCTTGAATGTGGTGTCATCATCTTTAATGTGGTAAACCCAACTACTCAAAGCACCTGCTAAACATAATGTGAGATGTGAGAACAAAGCAAAATCACACAAAACCAATAACATATCAATCAATCAATCAATCAATCAATCAATCAATAAACCACCATCACGACTTTCACACCGGTTGTACCACTCACACAGTGGGGGCAGCTCCACTTGCCCTCGGGGGCCTTGTCCAGCTCAGGTTCCAGGCAGACGAGGTGGTAGGCTCTGGGACAGGTGTCACAGAGGATGATCTCACCGCCCTGCTGGCACACTTCGCAGTAGTCCTGGTGGTCTGTCTCATAGCCGTCCTCCTCACCTCCTGCCGCTGGGGGGGACAGAAAGACAGACAGTCACCAAAAGACATTGAGTAAGGATTTGAATGCATCTATTCCAGCAGAGTGACAGCATTTATCATCCTGAAAAAACAATGACACAAACTTTAAAACTAAAAAAATCCGTTCTCCGCTAAAAGGGGACTTTATTTTATAATCTCCGGCACCGTTGGCCCGGTTGCTGCCAAAATGAGCACACACACTCCCTGGATGCCAATTCAGAACCTCTGCCCCACATTTGTCAAATGGCCCTGTTCTAGCGCCGATGTTTGCAAAAAAAGATTCTGTACACTACTCCTACAGATTTTGTCCAAAAATCACGCAAATCGGTAGACAGTATCTCTACAGTCATGTGATCGACACGGATCTGTCTAATTGTCCATATTCCATCCTGATTGGCTGATATTGGCTTTCAAAGTTTGTAAGATTGGTCCATTTTGGACAAAATGCCTCAAATCACAAACGCAGAGTGCAATTATCACGAAATCGCGCACACACGTTCCCACTAGGACGAGGAAGAAATGCCACTTCAATTTTTTTAAATCAGCCTCATGGTGGCGCTATAACAGGCCAATTTGTGGTTTTACCTATAACTCCACCGATCAGTTTCAAACTTTGTAAGCGCACTCCCTATAGGCCAAGGGAAAAAAAATCCTTGCATTTTTCACATCAGTCTTTTATAGCGCCACCAGGAGGCCGACTTATGTAAGACACATTTTTGGATATTACTCCTTCAGATTTTACCCACAATTAACACAAATCAGTACACAGTATCTCTACAGTCATATGATCAAGACGGATCTGTCCCATATTAAATATTCCATCCTGATTGGCTAAGATTGGCCTCCAAACTTTGCAGGATTGATCCGTTTCGAACAAAATGCCTCAAATCAAACACAGCGTGCAATTGTAATGAAATTGAGCACGCACATTCGCAAAAGGCAAAGGAAGAAATTACACTACAAAATGTTCAAATCAGCCTCATGGTGGCGCCATGAAAGGTCTAAGATTGGTGAAGAACACATGCCACCCTTTTTACATTTGCCTATTATAGCACCACCAGGACGCGTGGCCTGGTGGAGACATGTGCTCGGAAGAGCACTTCTTCTAGTTGATACTGAAACTACACCACTATACTGAAAATAAAACATAACCTCTCACAAACTGAGAAGGGACATGAAGAGCAGAGAGAAGGAAGGACTCATAGGTCTCTAGCTAAAATCGAACCAACAGTGTGTGGCACTAACAAACTCTATCTACTCAGTTACTATAATAACAATAATATTTTTGGCACTGAAATCGAACTAACAGTGTGTGGCACTAATAAACTCTATCTACACAGTAACTATAATAATAATAATATTCTTGGCACTGAAATCGAACCAACAGTGTGTGGCACTAATAAACTCTACTCTACTCAGTTACTACAATAATAATAATATGTTTTTGCACATAAAGTCTATTCCTTCCTTTTTGCCAAATGCCTGTATTGTGAGTTTCATGTACCTTTTCCCTCCTCCTCTTTTAAGCTCTGTAGATCTGAATTCCATTTCAGTTTAACTGAACATTTATATTCTACTATTATCCGGTCAGTTACTGGCATGCAGCATGTGACATATTAAGCCACATTTACTTTTCTTCTTCTTCTTGGCAGGCCGTCCTACGCCTCGCTTGTTCTTCTTCGCTCGTCCGGAGCTGTCCGAACGAACTGAGGAGCTGTGGACGCTGGAGTTCTCCAGCTCGGATTCATCCTCATCTACATCCTCACTCTGGAAGAGAGTGGGAGGAGAAAGAGAAAAAAAAGTGAAAAAAGGTGGGGAAAACTAGTCGATATAGGACCAAATAGACAGAGCCAAGTTGAGAACACAGAATACAGTAACAGATAGAAGACTTTCCATTCACAATTTATCCAGCAATCCATTCACCCATCCATCCAACCACACATTCATCCATCCAGCTACACTGCCATCCATTCATCTATCCCTCCATCCAGCCAACTGACCGTGCATCCATCCTTTCATCCATCCAAACATCTCTCCTACCATATATACATACACAATGTGAACACTTGATGAATTAAATACACTAGCCCTTACCCGTTCAAAGATATGAGCTCCGAAATGATGTGCAGTGTGTGGATTATGGGATGTGCACTGTGCACACAGTATATGAGGGATGGAAAGTAACTTTAACTGGTGCTTGCATGCTAATATGTAGGAGCATCAATGTAAGAAATACCCGTTCCATTTAACAGCTACAGAGATACTGTGTACCGATCTGCATGATTTTGGACAACATCTGTAACAGGGCCAGAACCCCCCCCCCCCCCCCCCCCCCCGCCCGCCTGCCCGCCTGCCCGCCTGCACACACACACACTCCCCCCCCCCCCCCCCCCCCGTGTGTGTGTGTGTGTGTGTGTGGGTTTGTGTGTGATTGTGCATGGCCTGAACAACAGCGCCCCTCCCTTAACATGTGAGGTCACAAAAGGTACTGTAGGCTAAATAGATATAGATACACCATAAAAATGCTATTATACAGCATACGATTTGTGAAAGTGACAAACGGGCTTCACAGTTATGTCAGGTGTGTTCATATGCTGGTGGTGATGCGATTTCAGATCAATTGCTCCAGCCACTGAGGAGAAACGCCGAGACAGACAGACAGACAGACAGACACTCACTCACTCACTCACTCAGACATTCGCAAAATTATAGTATAGATAGGACCAAAATGGAAACAAGCCCTCTGGCCTTTTTGTGTTATTCTTTTAGCATTGTTGTATAACTGTCTCCCACTGTACTTTTTGCAAACTGTTAATAAAGTATTCAATCAATCAATCAAACGTACTGAACAGCTCTTCTTTCTCTTGGCACCTATGGCTGCCAGCTTGATACGGATGGGGGCCATCTTCTTGGCCTTGGCTGGAGCTGCAGTCTTTTTCTTGTCTTGGACACGAGGACTACGCTTCTTCTTATAACCTGGCCCTGGGAAGACAGAGAGAAAGAAAACTCTGGAAAGGATTCATCTCTCTATCTTTCACCATTCCTGTATCCTGATCAGAAGAAGAATAACAAACTGCACATTACATTCTTCTAACAGCATTCTAGCTTTATTTAACATGCTTACGGTCAAGAGGTGAAAAGAGGAAGCAGGAAGAAAGAAAAAGCAGAGATTCATTCTCCAAGTGTCCAGGGGTCCTTGGGGGGGTTCCAGGGAGTCCCCAGCAAAATGTGTTAAGCATAGCATGAAAATCAGTTACTTTAGCCTTACTTTCATTATTTGAAAATAGCCAAACTATAAGCTCACAACACGTCGCAATGCAACGTGTTGTGAGCTTATACTGTAGATATGCTATTTGAAAAAAGATCTTTAAAACAATTTTAAGAATATCTTGGAAACATTTTAACAACACAAATCTTGTATGGGGGTCCCTGGCACAAAATATTTTCATATCAGGGTCATACATACTGTACATTAATTTGGTGGTCCTTGACCTAAAGACTGGAGAACCACTGAGATAAAAGCACTAAGGGAAGGAGGGTGTTGTGCCACTGACCTTTGCCCTCTTTAGTCTTGGCTTTGCGAAGCGGAGGCGGCTGCGGAGGTGGTTCTGGGGAGGCGGTTGCCGCGGAGACCTGCTCTGCAACAGCGATGGCGGCCGCGGCTGCAGCCGCTGCCACGGCCGCACCGTTGCCTTTGAAGGGGTTGTTGGAGCTGAACTCCCTCCACTTGGCGCCCAGGATGGTCATCATCTTCGACATGGGGATTTTGGGGTTTTTCTTAGCGATCATGGGCCTGGTAGAGAGAGGTTAGTCTAAACCTTTCCCCCCAACTTCAGTCACATTTATGGCAACACAATGACACGTGGAGGCAATGGTTGGCCATGGTGCAGAGTGGAAAGACAAACGTTTCACATTGATTGCCGGAAGGGAGGTGTGGTGTGGCATGGCTCTCACCCAAAAAACTGTTTAATGGTCATTATATCATGATTACCATTAAACTTTGTGGTATTATTTGTAATATTAGCAGTCATAAGAGGCAAATTGTGCATTAAGGGTATATTATTGTATGAGTGATACCTCATGAACTGGCTGAAGGCCTTGTAGTTGGTGAGTTCCCTGTAGTCCTCCTCGGTGAAGGTATGGTCAACATCCTCCAGACCCCACTCATTGGCCAGCTGGGCTGATGTCTTCTGCTCTATGGGTTGCTGAGAAGAAACAGCAGATCAGGGACTCACATTGTACACATCAAGTATTTTACTTTTGCCACTAAAGTTCTCCTAAATAGCACTAAATCGTACCAGAGTTCTCTCTTAAAACAGCTGAAATCTTGAGTGTTGTTGACCTCGTTGCTATGGATGATGTTTTTAACTTTCTTTTTCATGAACACACTTACTACGCCCACAGTGACTGGTTTATAGGGGACTGGTCTGTGTCAAGCTACAGTATGTACTGTATAACTCCTAGGTCTGTGTCGGTGAAGTCATCACAAAAATACAATAGCAGGAGTTACAAATCCTGTGCCATATTCAAGTTTTAATAATTATTAATTGTTCCACACTTGATTCACACATGAAACCAAATACTACACATATACTCTCAGTTATATGTTCGGCTCTAAACATCTATGTTAGGAAAAATGCAAAAATAGTAAAACCGATAAAAAGAATTACATTATTAAAGGTAGGCTACATTTGAAGTTGGAATAACTCTACAAGCTAAGAACAAAGCATGAGAACAAATTTGGTTTAACATAAAACATGAAGAAAAAATATGAAGAATGAATTCATACAAACATCTATTACCATTATTCCATTTAAACTAGGTTACACTCTGCAACAATGTTTTATTCATAAATAGGCCAGTTAGGAGCTACTTTTAGCCTTAAGATGTTTCGTGAATACAGTCCCAGATTACTCAAACCACTGACCAGATAATTCCATTTATAGGCCTCTACTTTGGATGTTTATCATTTTGATAAACCTGCTTGCTTTGCTTTGACACCAAAAGATTTACACTCTATTTTGCTTTGACCCGGTTTGCATTCACCAGGATAATTAAGTGGTTTTGTTCATGTTTCTTTCCTTTCTTGTACCTTTGTTGTTTCCTCCTGGCTGCTGTCCCTGTCGCCATCATCTTTTTTCTTCTTCTTGGTTTTCTTCTCCTTCTTCTCCTTGTGCTTCTTCTTTTTCTTCTTCTCGCCAGATCCATAGTCGCTGGCTGCGCTGTCTGAGTTCTCGCCATAGTCTCTGTCTCTGTCTGAGTCTCTCTCTACATCACTGTCCTGAAGAAGTGGAGCGAGGAGGTGGTAGAGGAAAAGGAGCGAGGAAAAGGAGGAGAGGGAGTGAGAGGATGAGACGTGAAAAACAATGACGATTCAAGGACCCCCATAACTTTGAGGGTATACAAATGGAAACGAATGGACCAGTAAGGATCCATTTGGTTGCATTTGCATACTCTAAGTATTGTGAAAAGGGGGCAGACCTCCATTCAGAAACACCCCCACTGAGGTTAGGGTTAGGGTTTAGGTTAGGTTTAGGTGACACCTCCATTTAGAATAATGGAAGTCTACCACCGCTCATCTGCCAGTAGACTTTAGTTGAGATGTTTCTTCGGTCATGGACCGGAAGCTTGCAATCTAACTGCAAATAAAGAACCTGATTTTGCACAGTTTTGAGTGTGCGGAGGCTCCCTTTAATTATTCATCTATACTCTAAGTGTTACAAACTTTTAAAGGTCCATTTACCACTGAGATGATTACATGGTGATTACAAATTCAACACAAGAGACAATGGCAAGACTTACAATCTTCTTGCGTTTTTTCGCTTTGATGGGTTTCCCCTCCTTCTGTTTGACTTTCTTCTTGGTCTCCTTATCCTTCTTTTTCGGTCGTCCTTTCTTTCTGCCGGGGCTCTCCCTGTCCGGAGTCTCCCTCTCTACGTCTGGAGGGAAACGGGGAGTTGTGAGAAGCCGCGGAGACAATGGATAGAGGCAGTTTGTCACAGTGATCTTTCCAATAATCTGCAACCAAACATCCAGCTAATCCCCTGTCGAACACTTTCACAACAAAAGCCGTATAATACCAGCCGAGGCGCTGGTGACCTTTGCCCTTGACTGAATTGCGACATTATGCCAAATTAGTTCCAGTCAGTGTGTAGTAAGTGGATTTGACAGTTGGTATTGGTTCAATACAAAGCACAGGCATAATTGGCTTATGGAGGTATGCCTATATGAACAATGCCAGATCAGGAGGACATTTAGATATACTACTGCAGTGCCTGTTTGGAGTGTGGGGCTGTTTTGGAACGTGTGCCTGCTTGGAGTGGATCGTTTACTTGGCCCCTGGAAGTGCTGCTTGCAGCAATGGTTCTCACGTGGGGTCCGGGGAACACCCGGTGGTCCTTGGGCGGTGACAGAGAGTCCCCAGCAAAATGAGGAACAGTTTAAACTCTTAAGCGCTATCCAAATATTCGGAAATAGACGATTTGCTATTTTCAAAAGATTCTGAGAAATTATGATGCAACAGATTATGTATGTAATCATAAACATAAAGAAATGTGTATTTCTTTTAAAAGTTGTATTACTGAATTTTATTTTCAAGTACATCATATATCAAGGCAGATATAAAAGTATTACACTGTTGTAAAACAAGTCTCCTCTACAGAAGTGAAGAGCATGCACCATATTACTAGAACTAGAATCCCTAAGCTGCATGTTGTGCAGGTTCACTAACTATTATTTGCTCTTTCTCTTTTCAGAGCACAGTTTTTCCATGGCAGCCTAGCAGGATAATCAGCTAAATGTATTCTGAAGTCACAGCAGCTCATAACTAAATCACAGAGAAAGCAGTGGAGGGAGATAGAGAGAAAGAAAAAGAGAGAGAGAGAGAGAAAGAAAAAGAGAGAGACAGACAGACAGACAGACAGACAGACAGAGAGAGAGAGAGAGAAGGATAATTAGATTGAACATTTTGAGAGAGCAATAGAGAGAGATAATAAGATTGAACATTTTCAGAAGGAGAGAGAGGGGGGGGGATTGGAAGAGGGAGAGAGAGAGAGAGAGAGAGAGAGAGAGAGAGAGAGAGAGAGAGAGAATGAAAACCAGCTCCAGGCTAAACACAGTGAACCATAACCAGAATGAGGGCTGCAGTCTCCCTCGTCGCACCACCAGCCTGTTTGATAGACCACATTTGTTCCATTTTATTGTCTGCCTTGCCTTTGTGCTGGTATAACAGCAGTGCACGCCGTGCTCGCGCCCCAACCAACCACCACCAGCTCCCTCCCCGCGCATCCAGGCAAACGTGCAGGCTGAGTAAAGTGCCGCCAGGGGCGGCAGCAACACGCACTCCGGTCTCGGTGATTCAGAGGCCGCCAGGCAGCTGCGAGACAGTTCCGCGTGCCCTCCTGCCCTCCCCTCCGCATTCCCACACCTGGGTGGGTGCTCGACACTCGGCTGCGCGCCGCTGGAGGTCGCGGGGGGTTAGAGGCCACGACGGGAAGCGCGCTAATTGATTTCGACGCGTGTCTTGTGTCACAAAGGCTGGCCCTGAGTAGGCTACTACTAGGCTCTTTTTATTCAGGGGTGGAAAAAAAGGACTCAAATGTTTTACATATAAGTAAAAAGTAGCAATACCAGAATATAAAATATTCTCTAAAAAGCCTGTGTTCAAAATGTTACTTGAGTAAAACTACAAAAGTAGGCCTATTGGCATCAAAATAATAATATACTTAAAGTACCAAAAGTAAAAGTACAAAAATGTTTGAAAATATGCAGATATTTCTTGTGAGCTTGTAGATCGTCTATTTTCAAATAGCCTAAGAATAAAATAGGGCTGAAGTGGTTAATATAGCTATGTATTATGTAGCCTGGCTATAACATATGTATAATGTAGATCTGCAAAGTAACTATATAGTAACTAAAGTTTTCAAATAATTGCAGTAGAATAAAAGTACAATATTTGCCTCTGAGATAGTATGGATTAGAAGTAAAAGTATTGCAAATTGGAAATACTCCAGTAAAGTTAAAGTACCTCAAAAAGTACAGTACTTGAGTAAAAAGTAATTCGTTACTTTACACCACTGCTCTTATTTATTCAGTGGCGATACTCTGAAGACACTATGCGCCTTGATTAAATGACAGCTGCCTGCATTTTAATAGAAGGCAGAACTTTTGACATCCGAGGCTGCAAAATCTGGCCAGGCTCATTAAGCCATATTACTTTCACTGCCATATTTGCTTTCATCCAAGCATAACTTCCTCCTCCCTCCCTCTCACAGAAACTTCCAGAACACCATAGCCTATTGATTAGTTAGAAAGGCTTTGTTCTTGCATTTGGTCTGCTGTAAATACTACTAATAATAATAAATTAAAATATTTTTAAATTAAAATGATATGACACGTAGCACTGTAGCAGGTATATATTATGGCCCTTAATGGGAGTGTGAGCATCTACATTTGTGTAAATAAAGAGCCTAGACTAGAGGCTATTACAACCTGCGTGTGCTAAAGTGAAAGTGGCGAAACACGCACACACCTTCTGTCTGTGTTGTGATGATGTGAAGTGAGCGGCATGCATCGCATGCACTGTCTGTCCTATTTGTAACTGTCTCCGTCACACAGCGACAATGGGCTGCTGCAGGGGGAAGTTTGAGTCACACAGACAGCAGCAGAATGTCACACTATCATCTCTCAGCCTTTCATGCCTGACAGCAAACGCATCATCATCATCATCATCTCTTCAGATCCGATAGAGAGATCAAATATATAGGCTGCTGGCTATGGCCGGGGGAGTCCATGTTTGTTTGCTTGCTTGCAGCCAGTCCTGTCGTGAGCTTTTACCCTTCACGGCGACCTTATTATTATAATATTGCGTTTTTTTTGTGGTGTCGTGCGGGTCCGGGGAACAGATCGAAGAAGGGACATAAAAAAAGCAACGTGCGTCAACTTTAGAAAATGCAAATAAGGCGAAAGGAAAAAGGCGCCCGGGCCAAGTTGGTTTTAAAGTTGCACTATTTTCAACTCTTGGGATATGTTGTGGATCGAGCTCTGCACGGGGATGATGAGCGCAACACTTTTGGATGTGCGGCACATCGGGCAGACATGCTGCGAGGATGAAACATATCTGATCATAACGGGAGGTTTAAAAAAATGTGGAGTATGTGTGTGTGTGTCTATGTGTGAGTGAGTGTGGTGTTTCTATTTTGTACGCGCGCTCCCGTGTCTTTCTGTACAGTAGCCTACCTGGCGCGGCTCGTGTTGCAGTTTCCCGAGGCGCCGCCGGCGAGTTTATGTCGCTTGCGTTCTCGTCCAGGTCGCCGTCCTCGTCCCCCTCTTCTTCATCAAAATCTCCTCCCTCGGAATTAACCACCATGCCCTCGTCTTCCTCACAGCAGGACCGGAGAGCAGAGGACATTATATTCCTGTCATCGGAGATCCGTCCGCGCTATTCTATCCACGAATTTTATATGATATTTTATTTAATATTCAAATCGGCACGGGGGAAAAAAGTGGGGGGCGTTTTGGAATATTTTACACCAGGCAAGAGCAACAAAGATGGCCGCCCTTATATTTATTTTTTAACAACCCCCCCAATAAGAAAAATCCCCTTACATAAAAAATGGCTGACTATATTATTTCAGAACGCACCCCCCTCCCTCCTTTCTTTCTCTATCTCTCTCGCTTTCTCCGTGAACTCGCCCCCTCCCTCCCTAAAAACGTACACATTGTTACAAGAGAAGAGAAGGGGTGTGTGTGTGTGTGGCTGCATGTAAGTTACATTGTTACTTGTTTGTTTTCTCCCCCCGGATCACTGACGGATTCGACAGACTTGCCTGGCTGGCTGGTAAAACTGTCACTTGCAAGAGATCACACGCAACAAAACTCTCCCTTTCTGCATTGCAGGCACCCGACACAAATCTATCAAATATGGCCACCCTTATAATTCTTCGGAGCCCCCACCGTGGTGTAAAAAAATATATTTTGGAGCAGGAGGGGTGTGTGTGCGTGCGTGTGAGTGCGTGCGTGCGTGAATGCATGTGTATGTGCGCCGTGCGTGCGTGTATGTGTATATGAGTGCTGGGGAGGGATTGAGAGGGGGGTTGGGAAAATCTGCCGCAGCCATGCCCAGACTTACATCAGATTGTATTGCTTAAAAATTAACCACTTGTGGTGAGGATGAAAGCAATGCAAAAAAAAAAAAAAAAAAAAAATACATTTCCCCTGCTAGACTGTTCCATCTTAAAGGATTTAATAATAGATAACCAATTTACAAAGTAGACAGCAAATACAAAGACAATTCTGGAGTCCTGCACTGTACAACACGGACTCATATAAAGCAAGTGTAGTGTCAACTGTATGGCAGTAAGGCCATGGGAATCCCTAGACCTCATGCCATGACTTGCAGTCACTCCACTCAGGGCACTTTTGTTTGGGCAAAAAGGAATTTTGATTTCCTTTTCACACTCAGAAAAAAGAACGGAAAAAAGAGCTGTGCATAGAAATTGTGGAAAAGATTAAAAATACATGAGGCGAAAATATTATAAATGAGTTCCACTGTGCTTCTTCAGAGCCTGCCTGACTGCTGCATTAGTGAGTTTTTTTTTATCATTAAAAGCATGAAACCGTCATTCACTGTATCATGTTATGCTGAAGTTCAGGGTGCACAGCACATTTCAAATGATTGAATATCCTACATTATTAAAGGATGACTTCACCACTTTTCAACCTATCTACATATAATTGGTCCTCAATAATGTTCATGATAAAATTGGACAATTTATTTTCTACTCGGTCTGTGTCTCATAGTCATAGGATGGCTGTGGGCAGTTCAGAAACCCGCCTATCAGTGACATCATCGATGGGGAATGCAAGCTAATAGAAACCGCAGGCTTTCTATTTCTGAAAAGTTACCATACTATAATGGAAGCCCTTGTTCTCGCGATAATACAAATCTAGATATAAAAAATAATTACAAAATCTTGTTTAAAAGAAAATACCTACCTAACGATGATGTCACTGTTAGACAGGTTTCTGAACTGCCCACAGCCCTCCGAAGAGACATAGACCGACCGAGTACAAAAAAATGTTAAGAAAAACGCCCTCCCTTTTGTGTTTTCTCTCCGTTTTGTTTTGTTAAGGGTATGTCTGTCTTTTGTTTTACACTAGCCCTTACCCGTTCAAAGATATGAGCCCCAAAATGATGTGCAGTGTGTGGGTTATGGGGTGCACACAGTATATGAGGGATGGAAAGTAACTTTAACTGGTGCTTGCATGATAATATGTAGGAGCATCAATGTAAGAAATACCCGTTTCGTTTAATGGCTACCCCCCCCCCCCCAGCCCGCCCACCCGCCTGCGCACACACCCGCCTGCCTGCACACACACACACACACACACACACACACACACACACACAAACAAACACACACACACACACACACACACACAGAGAGAGAGCTGGTTAAACATGTTGCCTCATGCTAGATGCAGAATAGATGTGCCTCATGCTAGATGCAGAATAGATAGTAGATACACCATAAAAATGCTAATATACAGTATATGATTTGTGAAAGTGACAAACGGGCTTCACAGTTATGTTAGGTGTGTTCATATGCTAATGGTGATGCGATTTCAGATCAATTGCTCCAGCCACTGAGGAGAAACGCTGTTTCAGACAGACAGACAGAAAGACAGACAGACAGACAGACAGACAGACAGACACTCACTCACTCACTCACTCACTCACTCACTCACTCAGACATTCGCAAAATTATAGTATAGATGGTATATTTTAAAAACCAATACAAATATATTTAAAAAAAATTGATTAGCAGATCTACAGGCTCACTAAGCAGAAGCATAAAATAGGGTTAAACAGATTTTTGCTATATTAGCAAATCTTTCTTGGGTCCCCTGGACCAGGGGTTCCCATTTCCCAAACCTTTTTGTCTCAGGGCACCCCATGAATCTTTTTATAATCCGAGGCACCCCTACATTATAATTTTAACTCCCAGCACCTTATATTTATAGCATATCGTCGTTGTCGGATGGAAACCTTGTCCAAAACCATTAGTTTTGTATTTATCATCTAGGCGTTGTGTGCTTGTAGATCGGCTGTTTTCACTAGTATTGTGCGACAGTCTTGTAATGATGAAGCAGGGCTTTGCTTTACCAAAAGACATACACATTTGAAACTTGGAGATACAAGTTTTCTGCCCGACAGTGACGATATTTTAGTGATTATGTTGCAAGGAAACCATTGAGATAATAGCCATTTTGGTTAGAACTGACTGAAAATAACTTTGTACTTCAAGTTTAAAATGATACTAAATATTTTTTCAAGTGTCCAAATACATTCCAAATATTATCAAATGATCTCACGGCACCCCTGGACTGCCGTCACGGCACCCCAGGGTGCCCCGTCACCCACTTTGAAAACCCCTGCCCTGGACCACACTCTGAGAACCACTTACAAGGGCTGGTGCATGGTGGGGGGCTCAGGGGTCAGAAGGGAGGTGGTAATTGTAATACAGCAAGATGCCCGGGGTGTAGAGGTCAGGGTCCATGCGTAGCCGGTACAAGTCCTCGTCGTCGTCCGCTAAGCCGTTTTGGCCCAGCGTCTTGCTCATGTCCAGGGGGACTCCGTTGTGCTTCCAGGCGTACTTGGAGGCGTTTGAGTTGTAGTGTAAGTAACGCTGCAGGATCTCTTTCAGCGTCTCCTCCGAACACACCTGGCCAAACCCAGAGGAGACACATGAGTTATAGGAGCTGTCATCGCTGGATTACAGCGGGTCACGTGACACAGATGATGATGTACTGTATAGATGAGTGAGTGTCTTGTGCAGAACAGTGCTTCCTCCCACACACGCTTTATAGCTTGAGACCTGAAAGATAAATTTGATGTCTCACCGGGGCCCAAACTTAAAAGAGAACCACTTAACCATTTTAATTGTAGAAATAACCAAATCGAGTGTTGTAAGCTTGTAGATCTGCTGTTTTCAGTAGTTTTTACATTTATGTATTATTATAATTTTTTGAACATTTCACATCAAAGCCAAATATAAATTTCGCTGCAAATCAGGAATTGATCTGGGCACAATAGAGTTAGATTCATTTATATAGAGTAGACAGTAAAACAATTAAACCCTGTAAGTGTAAAAGTGGAACTGCAACTTTTATTGAGGATGTAGCAGATATTAAGCATGTTATTTTATTGTGAATATTTCAACTAAATAAATTGAAACATCAATAACATATTTTGTATGGGAGCAGTGCCTCAGTACATCGTAATTACAATTTAGGCTTAATACTTTATTTAACCTGGTGTGATGTTTTTGCATGTCGAAATGAAGAATGAAGAAAATGGTCAAAGATAGTGAAAATAGCTGCGCTTGTAGATTGTCTATTTTGTATTAATCGTTGTATATACTGTATGGCTTAAAAGGTTAAAGGATTCACTAGCTCTCAAGTATTGCCATGGGCTCCTGCAGGGTGACTGAATGCACCATGGCATATCACATTTCATATCATGATGCTTGATGTTTATTTTTATGGTATAAGGTCAATAATTCCCCTATATCTAGTAGATTATGATTCTCTGCTCCTCTGCCTGAACCAATCTATCCTGTCACCTAGTGACAAGACAGTGGAGAAGAAAGGAATTTATGCCTGATCCAATGGTACATGCCAAGTAGGAGCAAAAATGAAATGGCAGTGTAAGAAAGAAGCAAAAGCACCCTGTACACTGTATCAATATATGTGTGTTCTAGGTTTCTTTTTTTTTTAGGGCATACGCTCCGTGACTATGGCATACCCCAGTGCATAATGCCTATCAGATCATCTTTGAAAGGTTCAGGAGGGCATACGCCTTTTCTATTATTTCTTTTCGTCACAGCATACGGCGTAGACCCAAGGATCAGGTAGAACACAGCACTGAATGTATAGAGGGTATGTGCGTGACATCATCATCATCATACCCGGAAGTTACGCGGGAACGCCTACTGAGTGGCAAAAAACGACTTTCTGGAGTTGACAGCCCATACATCCAAACAGAAAAGCCCTATCTGATTGCAATAAATGACGTTAAACAACATTAAACTCGCTTTGCCTATCACTTTATGGATGCGCATAACCTACCCTCTATTTGTATCTGGGAGTGGAGCCCCCCCCCACTAAACTCTGGCCATGGAGGACACTGCTGCTGCCAGATAGGGTAGTTGGCGGAGGGAGACTGCTCTCTGTCCCAAGCCCTAGAGGAGCTGTGCACGTGGATTGTGTGTTATGCGTGTGTACATGTCTTGTGGCATTTGCACCCACATGTGTCAGTGGGGTGTGTGACTACAAATGCACGTGTGTGTGTGTATGTGTGCGCACATGTCACACAGTGTGTGCAACAGCGGGGTAAGCCAGGACTCCCTCATACGCCCCAGGCCCCAACACACTGTACTACTGTGCTGCTCCACCCCCTGTGTCAGTTTGGCAGGGATTCATGTCGTGGATGAGAGAGGGGAATGCACCTCCCCTGTGTGCTGAGTGCCAGCTAACCCAGATTTTATGCAGTGTGACAAGCAGAGAGAAGACACCGGCACCTGTGCTCCATTCACTGCAACGCCGTGTACAACAGTGGGAGCCTGGTGAGAAGATAATGGCTCAATATCGTTCAGGCAGCAGAGGCTCGTAAAGGGGGAAGTCTTTCAGAAAGTAGTGAAGTCACAGTTAAGTGCATTGTAGGTACGAAGGCGTGCTGTCCCTCTGCATTAGAGCCGCATCTTTTTTTGTACTGTTATAGATCATGGGCCCTATCTTGCTATCTTGAAAAACATTTTAAAACACGTGCCGATGTAGATTGTCTATTTTCACTATTTCAGAACTCAAATGTTTTTCAAAGTAGAAAAAAATCCTAAAAGGTTAAGCCATAAGGGGTAATGCTATGTGCATGTGCTTGTGTGTTATGCGTGTGTTCATGTCTTGTGGCAAGATAGCGCCCAAAGTCTTTCGTCTACTCTTGCACAAGTCATCTGAGGTTTGAAGTTATGACCATAGCTTTCATGTCTTCAGGATCACATGAACAGACCTTGCCTGCTGGCTACAACATTTAAGCCTCTCTGAAAAGCAGAGCAGTTGTAGTCAACATCCATAGGGCTGCTGCAATTTCTTTGATGAACATTTAGCCATGCATAGAGCAGGGTAAAACGGGAAGAGCAACAGTTCCAAGTATAGTAGACATTTGGTATGCAGTGGTGTGACTGAGGCAATTTACATTGCCACAGTAATAAAAAAGTGGCCACCTATCAGACTATTGTTTGACAAATAGAACATCCATAAAAAGTACCACAAAACACATATATTCTCCCGATCATTTGACTTATTGTACGTCTGCATTGGTAATCCAAAAACATAAATCCAACCAATATGGGATTTATTGAGTCGATACCTAATTCTGATATGAACTGAATATACTGGATAATATTTTATATAAAGACCTTGTCTATAATGCGTTATAAACATCTATCTATAAATGCGAGAAGTCTCTGCGTGTGTGTGTGTGTGTGTTTGTAATCCGCGTATCTCGAGAACCGTTCGTCCCACCGGCTTCAGATTCGGCATGCGCGTTCCCCGCCGCGGCACGGAGTGCAGTGCCGGGTCTCGACCCGACCCGACGCGCGGTTTTCCCAAACCGGCGCGAAACGTTCGGAATCTCCTTATGCGGGGTTGATTGTTGACATCAGGCTGTTTCTGAGGAAATCGGCGAAAGCTCTGACTCATTATTTGTGACATCACTTCATAAAAGGCTCTGACATCACGTACGCCACATGAGTCAACAAAAAATCTCTGTGAGTGTGTATGTATGTAGGTAATCCACGTATCTCGAGAACCGTTCGTCCCACGGGCACGCGCGTTCTCCATATGGGCATAAAATGAATGCCCCCCATATGAGAACCGTTCGTCCCACGGGCACGCGCGTTCCGTCCCACGGGCACGCGCGTTCTCCATATATGGGCATAAAATGAATGCCCCCATATATGGGCATAAAATGGATAAAGGGACACAGACAGACAGATTCAGAGATCTCCGAGAACCGTTCGTCCCACGGGCACGCGCGTTCCGTCCCACGGGCACGCGCGTTCTCCACGAAACGTTCGGAATCTCCTTATGCGGGGTTGATTGTTGACATCAGGCTGTTTCTGAGGAAATCGGCGAAAGCTCTGACTCATTGTGACATCACTTCATAAAAGGCTCTGACATCACGTACGCCACATGAGTCAACAAAAAATCTCTGTGAGTGTGTATGTATGTAGGTAATCCACGTATCTCGAGAACCGTTCGTCCCACGGGCACGCGCGTTCTCCATATGGGCATAAAATGAATGCCCCCATATGAGAACCGTTCGTCCCACGGGCACGCGCGTTCTCCATATATGGGCATAAAATGAATGCCCCCATATATGGCCACGGCACGGAGTGCAGTGCCGGGTCTCGACCCGACCCGACGCGCGGTTTTCCCAAACCGGCGCGAAACGTTCGGAATCTCCTTATGCGGGGTTGATTGTTGACATCAGGCTGTTTCTGAGGAAATCGGCGAAAGCTCTGACTCATTGTGACATCACTTCATAAAAGGCTCTGACATCACGTACGCCACATGAGTCAACAAAAAATCTCTGTGAGTGTGTATGTATGTAGGTAATCCACGTATCTCGAGAACCGTTCGTCCCACGGGCACGCGCGTTCTCCATATGGGCATAAAATGAATGCCCCCATATGAGAACCGTTCGTCCCACGGGCACGCGCGTTCCGTCCCACGGGCACGCGCGTTCTCCATATATGGGCATAAAATGAATGCCCCCATATATGGCCACGGCACGGAGTGCAGTGCCGGGTCTCGACCCGACGCGCGGTTTTCCCAAACCGGCGCGAAACGTTCGGAATCTCCTTATGCGGGGTTGATTGTTGACATCAGGCTGTTTCTGAGGAAATCGGCGAAAGCTCTGACTCATTGTGACATCACTTCATAAAAGGCTCTGACATCACGTACGCCACATGAGTCAACAAAAAATCTCTGTGAGTGTGTATGTATGTAGGTAATCCACGTATCTCGAGAACCGTTCGTCCCACGGGCACGCGCGTTCTCCATATGGGCATAAAATGAATGCCCCCATATGAGAACCGTTCGTCCCACGGGCATGCGCGTTCCGTCCCACGGGCACGCGCGTTCTCCATATATGGGCATAAAATGAATGCCCCCATATATGGGCATAAAATGGATAAAGGGACACAGACAGACAGATTCAGAGATCTCCGAGAACCGTTCGTCCCACGGGCACGCGCGTTCCGTCCCACGGGCACGCGCGTTCTCCATATATGGGCATAAAATGAATGCCCCCATATATGGGCATAAAATGGATAAAGGGACACAGACAGACAGATTCAGAGATCTCCATATATGGGCGTGAAATGGACGCAAATAGACAGATATCTCCATATATGGGCATATATGGGCAGACGTACGCCACATGAGTCAACAAAAAATCTCTGTGAGTGTGTATGTATGTAGGTAATCCGCGTATCTCGAGAACCGTTCGTCCCACGGGCACGCGCGTTCTCCATATATGGGCATAAAATGAATGCCCCCATATGAGAACCGTTCGTCCCACGGGCACGCGCGTTCTCCATATATGGGCATAAAATGAATGCCCCCATATATGGGCATAAAATGGATAAAGGGACACAGACAGACAGATTCAGAGATCTCATACGGCATAAAGGGACACAGACAGACACACAGACAGACGGATACAGAGATCTCCATAAATGGGCATAAAATGGACGCAAATGGCATATATGGGCATAAAATTTACGCAGAATCACAAAGATCTCCATATACGGGCATAAAGGGACACAGACAGACAGATTCAGAGATCTCCATATATGGGCGTGAAATGGACGCAAATAGACAGATATCTCCATATATGGGCATATATGGGCATAAAATGGACCCAGAACTATATCTGCAGTGATCTCCATATATGGACATAAAATGGACGCTGACAGACAGACAGATAACAGATATCTCCATATATGGGCATAAATGGACACAGGCAAACAGATGGTCAAAACGGGTCCTATGACAACAGATATAATGGGGTTTGCATTAAAGGGCGGGGCATTCATTCCCTATTTACGTTGTTCCGAGTTGGCCAGGTCGCCGACTAGACGCTGGGCCGCCCGATCTCCATATATGGGCATAAATGGACACAGGCAAACAGATGGTCAAAACGGGTCCTATGACAACAGGTATAATGGGGTTTGCATTAAAGGGCGGGGCATTCATTCCCTATTTACGTTGTTCCGAGTTGGCCAGGTCGCCGACTAGACGCTGGGCCGCCCGAAGGGCGGCCCAGCTTCTAGTACTTTTAATGCATTGTAATTTGCTTATAACACTGTATACATTATAAAGCATTTAATAATTACTTATATTATATGTCTTGCTGTGGTCACTGTCAGACTTCTTTCTTTTGGCCAGGATCACAGTATATGCTATTATAATTATCATTGTAATATCTGTTAAATAATGCATTATATTCATTATCATAATGCATTATAAGCGTGATTATAAGTCACTATAAGTATTGTCATGGTTAAAATTTAAATAGCAGTTATAGCACAGGTTCATTTATTGACCTGGCATAGTTTGTACAGATTCTTTTCTTTTTTTTTATTATACTGTTTCGAGTCTAATCAACTTTAGACTGAGGCTAGGTTCTTGGTTTGTCGCTCTGGATTAACAATGTCTTGGGTGCTTTAATTAAAATGGAAAAAAGTGCTTAACTGCCATTTACGTACTATATGCTAAAATAGAAGCTAAATTGTTCTTGAATCATCAATTAAAAAAGAAAAGTTTGAAATCATTAATCTTTAAAGAATAGAAGTATTTTATCAATTATCGTCAATTATCACTGTATGAGCTGGAGTCAGCACTCACTCCATACATCCCATAGACCTGTACGACTAGTTTTCAGTGTATGTGTTGTGAATGCTTAAATAATTCACCTCCAGCCTTTGCTCCTGTTTTGTCAAGGTGTTGACGATGCGTATCCACCTGGTTTTAGCAGTGAGTAGCCCCACCACGTACTGTGGATCTTTCCACCAGGGATATCCGAAGTCATTGGCCCAGTCAGTGCGAGGGCAGGAAGGGGGCACATGAACAAAGCGCCCCCTAGGGGTGTAGTACTTTCTACAGCCAGTCACAGGGTCAATATGGGTTCGAATCTGAGAAATGAGGAACAATGAATGCACGATGGGAACAAACCTAATGTCTTCAGCACTGATTGTTTTAGTTAATATTACTCACATCTTTGGTTTCAGGGTCAAACCAATGGCTAATATCCTTTCCTGCACACTCTGCAATAGGCATCAGAAGAACATCACCTAGAAAAGATAATATGTTAAAAGGTTAGTGTTAAAATAAGTATCACCAGAGCCCCGCAGCTCTAGCACTGAATTCACACCAGCAGCTGTATTTCACTGAGCGTTCTGAGAAAGCGACATGGTTTAATGCATTATCTATGGATAGGAACAACCGCCGCTTTCCCCACCATGGCAGGAGGCAGAGCCAGCAAAGCGGGAAGCGTCTAAATTGAGAAATGTTCAACTTTGCAGCTGTCGCTGTGTGGCGACTGAAGCGTGGCAAGATGGACAGAAAAGACTATAATGGAAGCACCAAATATTTATAACAAAGTTAGTAGTTGTTTTAGAAGTTAATCAAGATTGAGCAACTGCAGTGCATGGCCTACTTATTACGTAGAGTGTATAGTAATTTACAAACAAGCTGCCAGTGACTGGCAGTGAGCTTTCCTGCATGCAGGGAGCAGCTGCTGGCTTTGACTTTGAGCCGGTCAGAGCAGTGGAGCTCTCGCTGGACCACAACTCTCTACGAGGGTGTCACTCATACCTTGGCCATGCTCATTTTGCAAATGTCCACACTACGGACATTCGCTCACACTGATACTAGTGGGAATTCAGCAAAACGAGTCCAGCTGCCAAGCAGTAGCCTATCCAGTAATTTACCAGAGCCCAGCAGCTCCAAAGTGGCCAGACCAGCCGTCCACAAATAACTTCACACCTCTAATGAGTCTTTCCTGCAGGCTGCAGGAAGGACATGACAATCATCCATTCCTGGTGCTGACCCGGAGGTCTGGTAATTCTGCCTGCCATTTCTGTTTCAGAAAGTGCTTCCAGAAAGGATCTGCAGACTACAGCAGACAACAGAGTAAGGTCTGTAGCGGTTCCAGTCAGATCCACGTGCATCCAGTGACCTTCCTGCACTGGCTTGACTTGACCACCCTGTAAGGCTTCCATATGGCATCCAGGTTTGTATATTATGTTCACGGTTACCTAATAATATCGGGCCGATACTAGGTTGCTATGTTACAGCTAATCAGAAAACCTAGAAGCCAGTCTTACATAACGGACCCCATATTTGGGCATGTGTGACCCAGAATTACATATCTGGGCAAAGCTGACTGTCACATCTGGATGGGTCTATAACTGCAGTTCGCAGTGATAGATCAGATTCCCATGAACTTTAACCATCAGTGCTCTGCTCCTCCAAGTCTCCAAGACTCTGAAATCTCAGAATCCCATCAAACGCAGAGGTGCCAACTTGCGCCTTGTTATTTATATATCAGGTTGCACTTGAAGTTGTTGTTGGTGATGTCGCCATGAATGCAGGGCCCTCATTGGCTGTTGATAGTGACGTCACCTGGAATGCTGGTCCGTGATTGGCTACGGGCGTAAACAGACACAGGCACCAGACAGGGACGCCACGCAGTACTTGCGCGCTCTGCTGGCGCAAGTAACAACCACATAACTGTCTGGAACACTATAACATTTATGCTGATAAATGTGTACTCTCCAGAGTCCTGAGCAGATGACATTGGCAACCCACCTGAAAATGCACTTTCTGTTTATTACAGAGGCAGAGGGGGTGAACACTCTAAAAACAATTACGTCTAGTATGTCTCAAATTTAGACAGTCTAGCGTGCATGTAAGCAATTAGACTAAATATTAGGGTTGCTTGCAAGCACACTTGATTGATTGGTACTCTTGGTACTCCCCCCCCCCCCCAGTAGGCCAGTGCTTCTCACCCAGTGGTCCTTGAGGGCGTTCCAGGTGTTCCCCAGCTAAATGATGGACAATTGGTAACCAAATGGACCCTTATTTAACTGGACCAAATGGGTTTCAGAGTTAAATTATTGTTAAACATCTGCATTACTTAGTTAATTAAATCAAGTGGTGGTTTGTGTCTCAAATGCCGAATAAATAATGGACCTTGATATGAAAATGGGTTTAAAACCACTGCTGTAGGCCACTCACCTTTGAATTGCTTCATCAAGGGTGTCAGATCACACACTTCGCCCAGGAATGACACCCACAAGTCATCAAGTGTGTTATGACAGGACACCTCGCTGGGGGTGAAGTACTTTGGCATGGTTTGCAAAGGCCACGTCTGCGTTCTACAACAGAAACAATATCCGACAAGTATTGAAAACAAACAATAAGGAGTCGAAGGCAATAACTATCTAATGTGAGTTTTTACTTCTCTCTCACTCTCTCTCTCTCTCTCTCTCTGACAACGAAGTCCATAAACTGAGCGCCTCTGGTTGCTGTGGCAACCACCAGCACGCATGATACAAAGTCGAAGAAAAAGAACAATCAAATAATATATCAAACGTTTGATAAAAGAAAATCATGACGTATGTATTTCAAAATATACCTATAACCCGGTAAACAACCAAATAACACCATATTAGTTTACAGTATATATTTTGATGCCAATACTTTTGCACTTTTACACAAGTACACTTTTACACAGTAACACATGTGAGTAATTCAGGACTTTTAACAAGAGTATTTCTACACTGCAGTATTGATACTTTTACACACATGTGAGTAATTTTTCCACCACTGTTTGTTTACCAAAACATTCCATCATAACAGCGACACACTGGACTTCCTCTTGAGCTGGTCCGTCAGTGAAATGTGTCCGCCGGCAGGTTGCTGAAAGAGAAGCAGGTAGCAGAGAGAAATGGCATCAACAACTACTGAAGAAAATGGTCCATCAATCCATGTATGTGTTCATTATAGCTCTAAATATGTGGTTTAATACTCTGTTCTACCATTTGCTTGTCATGCCATGGGGAAAAAGAACGCGTTGCTTTCGTCAAATTTGTTGTAGTTGGCTAACTCGTTAGCATCATCAGCTATGTCTGTTTTTCAACCCTTTTCATAGGTGTCACTTTGTCAGGCATAATCGCCTATAACATTTTCGCCAGGTCTTTTCGCGGGGCACTTTTGCCGTGGAGGAGAGTCTTTTCACCTACCTGTCTGAGCCATTTCGTCTACCCTCAATTCTGCTGTCAGACTGTCCATGTTTTCATATTATCTCTTTGTCATTTAAATATTATAGTGACTGTGACAGTGGTGGTGTTACATGTCAAACCTACACACGGCTATCCTATGCACTCCATAGTAATCACATAAATACAGAGCTATTGGAATCAGGTGCGCCCAAATAATTAATTAATCCATGTCCCGATATTATACATTCTTTGGTGCAGTATTGTAAAATGAACAGTATTGTAGGCCTATATTGTTTTAACATTAGGCTATACAAAATATATATGTAGGCTATTAGCCTATAGGTCTATATAAGATAGGCTACACCTAAATAGCCTATAGAATCAACCTTGCCTGTCAACAGGCATAAAAAACTATTTTGCCATTTTTTAGGAATAAAATGTGATGTAAATAATAAATGTCAAGTAAACTGTTAGATTCACTTGACACCACTGTCACAGTCACTATAATATTTAAATGACAAAGAGATAATTTGCAAACATGGATTGGACAGTCTGACAGCAGAATTGAGGGTAGGCGAAATGGCTCAGACAGGTAGGTGAAAAGACTCTTCCTCCAAGGCGAAAATGCCAGGCGAAAGGACCAAATGCGTGTAGGCGAATATGTTATAGGCGAAAGTGCTGGTGACCTTTTCATATTATCAAGGGCGAGGTTCATTATTCGGCATTTGAGCCGCGGACCACCTCACACCCAAAACGTAGAATATTGTGTTATCGTTGGACAAGATTTTGTCCACAATTCCATGCTGTATTAATGTGGGACCAACAGGCACACGTTGATCAAAATAACTATTTGTCTACACTAACTGTGTAGACTTCTTTTAAATTAAGTAATGCAGATGTTTAACAATACTTTAACTCTTGAGAGCTTAAAATACGGGTCCATTTGGTTTCATTTTACACTCTGTAGTTAAAGATAAGGGTCCACTTGGTTACCAACTCTCCCATCATTGAGCTGGGGACCACCTGCAACCCCCTCAAGGACCACTGGTGGTCCCCAGACAACTGTCATGTCTGTTTAGGTATTATAACTGTATGGCATTACATTTCCGCACCGCAGTTGCTTATTACTCAGTGGAAAGGAAATCCACATTCACGTCTCCTCGTACCATAACTTGGTATCTTTTTGCCAGCAGTACTGTTACTATTCAACATTACATTTCCTAGTAAGTAATTTATAAGGTGGTATACTTTTAGAATTATGGAACAATATTATTCATGTATACTCTTGGAAGGCATTCTTCTGCAAATGGAGGTATTACTAGTAGTCTTACGTGGCCACTGGCCAGACGGTTGCCTCACACAATCATTGCTAACCAACTAGTAATAAAAATGGATCAAAACCACAATTATGATTACATCTTTCTGTTTTTCTCTCCATAGGAGCAGCCTGAAATGTCGTCATCGTTCCAGGCCAGACAGAAGCTGGAGGGACTGCTGAACAAAAACATGAGGATAAGGATGACAGACGGTCGGACACTAGTGGGCCTGTTCCTCTGCACTGACCGGGACTGCAATGTCATCCTGGGGTCAGCTCAGGAGTTCCTCAAATCCACAGGTAGTTTCGATACTTAGAAAACATCAGTGGTTCCCAACATTTTAAATTAGATGTTTGCCTGGGACCCAAACTAGTGAAAATAGCAGATCTACAAGCTCTCAACGCGGCACGACTTCTTAATTATTATAACTAGCCCTTACCCGTTCAAAGATATGAGCTCCGAAATGATGTGCAGTGTGTGGGTTATGGGATGTGCACTGTGCACACAGTATATGAGGGGTGGAAAGTAACTTTAACTGGTGCTTGCATGATAATATGTAGGAGCATCAATGTAAGAAATACCCGTTTCGTTTAATAGTTATAGAGATACTGTGTACCGATCTGCATGATTTTTGGACAACATCTGTAACCGACACACACACACACACACACACACACACACACACACACACACACACACACACACACACACACACACACAGCTGGTTAAACATGTTGCCTCATGCTAGATGCAGAATAGATATGCCTCATGCTAGATGCAGAATAGACATAGATACACCATAAAAATGCTAATATACAGTATATGATTTGTGAGAGTGACAAACGGGCTTCACAGTTATGTCAGGTGTGTTCATATGCTAATGGTGATGCGATTTCAGATAAATTGCTCCAGCCACTGAGGAGAAACGCTGTGACAGACACTCACTCAGACAGACATTCGGAAAATTATATGTTTGATATTATATTACTTTTGAAATACATATTTTATTGTTTGTTTGTAGGAAAAGAAAATGGGTCACAAGCTCATGACCTGTTTGAGAAACAGTGGGCTATGACACTTCTTTAAATTAATGTCTTCTAGGGATGTTCATGTGAATATTGGCGCAGATAGATATTCATACCTTTTTTTGTTCTTTTCATGTATCAGATATGTTCTCCCAGGCGGAGCCCAGAGTCCTAGGGCTGGCCATGATTCCTGGTCACCACATCGTCTCCATCGAGGTGGAGGCAGACAGCCTGGCTGACACACAGGGCTTTAGAGGAAGCCACTGACCCAAACCACCACGCTCAAAGGACGAGCAATGCTGGCCAACTGGCAGGAACGAGGACAGTTCTTGTTTATGATGACAAACAGCTGAGAACGGAAAGAATGGACTTCTGGAAGAGTGATTGACTGAAGATCTCCTCCTGTCTCAGTGTTATGGGGTTGTCCATCGGTCAGAAATGATCCACTGAAATGGCAACAGGACAATGCTGCGCGTGTTTGCGCGTTTACATTCTGTGTATATATAAATGTCTTGGTATGTAATAAATCAGTCTCTGTAAAGACGTGGATGAGTGAGTTGTGTGTAGTAGATTAACTACTATTAAGACGCAGGAGTGCAAAGCACCAACAAGCTGGCCAGATGTATGGAGAACCAGGATGACTGGAATCGACGCTGGAGGGCTCGCCTGAGGACAACCTAGAAAGAGTTGACTTGATAAAAAAAAAAAAAAAAAAAACAGTATTCGAGTCTTTTACATAAACAGCAGGGCAACGTGAAAGGAAAGAGTTACTGATTTAAAATAATCATGCATATTGATGACCTAACCTAATATGCATGAAACATTAACGAGAAGAAAACAAACTTGTTTTAATTAATATTTTAATTGCTGCGCATGTCACAGCAGACTCACTTTGACAACTAAAACCAGAACCCCAACCAAACAAAAAATAATAAAAACCTGACTTGCCGGAAGAGTTTTGACTGAAATACAAGTATTTGTCACATTCAGTTGGTCAAGATGAGACCAACATTTAAAACATCTACAGTAATTCTATGGAATATTATGGATTCGTTACATTTGTGGTACTTGCCTGCCATCTTGTAAATTATAACTTTGAAGTTGAACAAAACAAGTTATCAAGTATTTTTTCCATTTATACAACTGTAGCAGAAGATGTGTGGCAGTGATATTGGGGGCCTCATCTACAAAACTTTGCTAGGATTTGATCTTCAAACATATAAAATTATATTTTTCATTGTACGTTTGTGGACCTCCACAGGAAATGGAAGACATCAAGCTTCATCTCCCTGCACTATAAACACAACGTCAATGGGCAAGGCTTTTTAAGAAATTGGCACCCAAATACTGTCGGTGCAAACGCAATACATCTATCTATAAATGTACCCTTGCAGTTGCACCCATTTCAGAAAACATTGAAACATTACCACTGCCATTCGATGGTTTCTTTCAAAGTAATTTGCAGTACCAATGGGTACACAAATACAGTACATCTTTCAACATGGGTGGGCTCAGAGGCAATCAAGCCCTTGAAAGTCTACTTAATGTAAAATGTACGGTAGGCTGGCAGTTTTTTTCCAGTGTCGTAAGAACACATGTCCAATTAAAAATTCCTAGCAACAGAACAAACGACAGAAACAGAAACTGCTCATTTAACGTCAGTATTTTTGATACGATGGTCCACCAATGGCACTGCACGAGACCATATCTTTTAGGTCTATATATAATGCATGTTACGATACAATTGTAATCCCTTCTATAAATGAGGCCCCTGATTAACCACTAATGTGAAACTTGGACTCTTCTTTTTGAGGAGACATCAACTCTTATGGAGTGGGAGAATTGGAGTGGTTCTTCAGAGTACAAAAGTGCAAGTTTTCAAAGACATGCTTTGAGAAGAGTGAAAAAGGACATTTCCTTTAGTTGATTAAGATACTTTTCTGTCCAGGCAGAATCCAGAATATATTAAAATGTAAGTTATTTAAATCAACTGTTTTTCAATGGAGGAGTTAGCTTAAATCTTTCAGGTGGTAACATAATGCACAAAGTAATACGCCTTGACGTAAATATCTCTATGACCTTCCTACTCACTGTCAATTGTTGAAGTTAGAACCTAAAACAGAATTCATGCTTCATTCTTGTTATCTTAGAACAGCTACAATTTATAAGCATGAATATGTTCTTCCTAAAAGTAGAAAACAGGGAACCAAAACTCTGATCAGTGGTGCCATTAAGCAACATTATAGACTGCTTGTATCAACACCAAACTAATCTTTCTTTCATTGGAGTCAGGCCTACCATTAGAATATTGTCCTCAGAGTCTCAACTTGATTTCTGCAGCAATGACACAGATTCCCTTTTGAGATTCAGTGTAAATGGAGAACCTCAAGGGATTCTCCCTTGATGTTATCATGGATCAGCAGCCTTGGTTCCCTGGTTTCTAGCTCCTAGCTCAGGTTTTTCATGCGCTCGCCAACAGAGCAAACTGTAAATGATCACAGGGGGAGTGATTTCCATAAATTCCATTCCAGGCTTCCCACTTAACCACTTAAACCCTATATACTTATTTGACCGGAGTCCCTAGCAGATCTACAAGCTCTACAAACACATTACAAGCTTATAAATCTGCTATTTTCGCGGAGTGTTGGCCTCCAGAATAGGGACGCATGGATTCATGTGGTTAGAAGAATACAGCGAGCACAAAGCAACTGACAACACACTGACATCCCACTTCCAACCAAATGAAAGAGCTACTGCATAAAAAAGGAGTCCCTTAATGGCAGCTCAAAGAATGGCACACAGAAAAGAAAAAGTAGACAAGACAACCCAAACGAAAGGAAATGGGGGAAACAAATGGCAGCTTTCAACCATGATGTCATTTTGAAGGACTTATACGAAACTGTCGTCGACCACGGTGACAACTTCATCCAACAGAAACCAATGTGGGTTCCGTTGCTTTTGTGGTGGGGGAGTCTGGATTTTATCCTCTGTACAGCTCAATCCATCGTTGAGCAGACGGACTCTGCATTAAAAGTCAAACAACCCACGAAAAAGCTCTTGACGGATCCCAAGCTGAGGCTCAGACTCCAGAGTTCTTCCACAGATTTTACATTGGCCTCCCATCCTCTTTATATTATGTTCCGTTTCCAACAAAGTCATTTATGGACGTCCGCCTCCCTAATTGTATTGGAATTTGAAGTGGAAGTTGCCACCGGACTCAAAGGGGTTGAAGTGGAAGGGCCAGGCCTGCCCACCTTGGCCGCCGTTCTGCTGGCTCTCTGGGTCCAACGGGTCCTCGCCAGCATCAAACTTTTGGCGCATCTCTGCAATGGCAAATGAAAGAGTGGGAGAGGAGCGAGCCGAGGAATAGATTAATACATTACTATGGCTAAAGGTGAGCTGTGGCTTTCCTTGATAAGATGACAAAGTAATCTGACAGGAGTATAACAAGACAATACACATCATCACCTAGGAACATACTGTTACTGTGTTGAGTGTTTATAATTACAGATACTCTATGAGTCTATGCTATGTTCTGTGGTGTTATTTTGAACTACAGTCACGTAACGGCTTCCTGATAATGCTGAATTAATCACCTTTATGTCATTGTAAAGTAAACCTTTTGCATGCTTTGGACACCATAAAAGGCAAATTAATCATCCCCATCTGAACCCATTTCATCTAAATCAGAAATTAGCCTACAAAAACAAATATGTTGCTACATACTGTACATGTACTGTAAGCCCCTCCCATACACTAAAATGTGTTCCCGGGCCTGAATGGGTTAAAGAGGAGCAACCTAACCTAGAAGTCAAATATGTAATCAAATACAGGTATCAGGGTCAGACCTGGGTCAATGAGGACCTCTTTAGCTGAGGCGATGTCGATGAACTTTTTCTCTGCCTCCTTCTTGTCTGCTTCGGACTGGAAGTTGTCCGGGTGCCACTGCTGTGCTAACTTCCTGTATGCTTTAATGATCTCCTGCTTGTTGGCACTCCTGAAGAAGATAACAACAATTATAAAACGGTGTCTCAATTCGTTCCTGCTCATTCTCCTTTAGAGCTGTGGTATTCAACCTTTTTCAAGGTCCATTATTTATCTGGCATTTGAGCCACGGACCACCATTTGATGACATTTAGCCTCCCAGAACCAAAACTTGGAATATTTTGTCGTTGTTGGATAAGATCTTGTCCACAATTCCATGCTGTATTATTGATGTGGTAGCATAGGAGAGATGACAGGCAAATGTTGATAAGAATAAATAGAAAAATCTACATTCTCTTGAATTGTGTAGACTTCTTGTGTAGACTTCTTGTAACTTATATGTAGATGTTTAACAATAATGTAACTCTTGAGAGTGTAAAATTAAACCGTAAGGGTCCATTTGGTTTCATTTTACACTCCCAAAAGATCTATAAAGGGTCCGTTGGGTTACAGACTCTCCATCATTTAGCTGGGGACAACCTGGAACCCGCTCAAGGACCACTGGTTGAAAACCACTGCTTTAGGCCACATTCTCATAATATAATTCGGTTTAGTCGTGCGAATGGGAGGGGTGAAGTTGCCACATTCTTGCATATTTAATTGATACGTTTGCGCTCGCACAGCACTTTGTCATCCGAAACAAGGAATCGTCCACGTCTGTCCAGGGACATGTATGTATCCAAGCTGCATAATAATGCCTCCTCCATCTCCCTGTGTTTATTAATTCTTCAAGTTCAACTCACAATGTAACCACAGGACCCCCGCAAGCGCCGCATTAGCCTATTTATCTGCGGTCGACGGTCGTAAACGGGCGATCACAAAATAAAACCAGCGGCGGCGGGAGGGACTCGCAAAATCTACCAGCAATAAACCAGACAGAAAATACTTTAGCAAGATATGAAGAGTAGAGCGTCAACGTCTCTCTCTCTCTCTCTCTCTCTCTCTCTCTCTCTCTCTCTCTCTCTCTCTCTCTCTCTCTCAGTCTCTCTCTCAGTCTCTCTCTCTCTCTCTGACCCTCGTCTTTCCCTCCGCTGGCTCCCTCTTTGCGCTCCGCGCATGAAGCGTCTCGCTCGCCGTCTCCATCTGGACACGATTTGGCACAGAGAGCCGCGCGCGCGAGCAAGACCCACACATCGGCCTATATTATATGATATACAGCTATACAAGTGACTCCTGTGGCACTTTCCTTTTATTTAACTGTGAGCAACAACTCCTCACAAATAATACACCATGTGCGATCGAGGGAGCGGTGATCAGAAATCAACTGAGGGGAGGAGGCGGCCAGAATCGTCAGAAATCTAATGAGAACAGACGGGGGGATTTAACCTTTTATAAATAGCTATGGATTTAACCCGCACATGGCTCTATATAGCCTACCACAATGTTCCATTGCATGTATTTGAGACGGATGGATTCACACCAACAGGGAAGCGTTTGCGGTAGCGCATCGAAACCACCGTTTTTTTGTGGATTTGCATTCGTTTCTTTTATTCGAAAAAGAATACGGATGCGTCTTCACACATGCCCAACAGTTGTGTATTTTCCAACAATACGTTATAGGATTCGTTTTAATCGTCATAAAACGTGCCTGTGTGAATGTCGCCTTAGAGAGTTTAGGATGTGAGGACCGATAGGAAGGAATAGGGACGGAGTGCAAATATACAGCATATAAGTTAATTATTAATTTCCAACTTTTGTATTTTGACACATGCCAAGTAGACGTGAAAACAGAATAGTAACCTGTTGACCCCAAGGATTTTGTAGTAGTCTCTCTTGCGGGAAATTTTGAGCATTTTCTGAGCCCTCTCCAGGCCTTCTCTGATCTCATTGCTGTCTGCGTCAAACTCCCTGGCCTCCTGGTAGTCCTCCACCGCTGGCAGAGGATGAGGGATGGCGAGAGAGAGAGAGAGAGAGAGAGAGAGACAGACAGAGAAAAGGAGAACTTATATAACAACAAACTCACAAAGCCAGATGTAGGAGCGGTTAGCACCGCTCAACAAATGAGTTAAAATCTCAAACAATGTAATCTGTGAGATAGGTTCGTTGTGTGGTTTAAGCCGACCTATGAGTGATACAGGGCCACAAATTAACAGCTTATTGTAATGTTTGAACCGAACTTATATATAGTCATGTTGTTTTTTTAAATGTCCATAACACAATTTGTACTTTCGTGTTATAAATGGCATGTCTTTAATTACTGAAGTATAAGAGCAAAAAGGAGAGAAAGTGCAGACCCACGCCATCTGCTGGTTGTGTTCAAAACTTTTTTTAATGACCCTTCATTTCCCCATAGCTGCATTTTAAACTTTTGTGTGTATACAACTAATACAACTAATGTGTGCGTTAGATTTTAGTGTGCCTATGTGCAAGAGTTGACAATAAAACTACGGTTATATCTCAATACAGAATGTCTCATATCGCTCTTTAAATACATCCATCATATTTGCGAACTTCCATTTACATGCATTTATATTGCCTGACCCTACATGCCCTGTGAGATAACACAATCTAGCTCAGTGACATTCAATTGTGTGTAAGGGCCACCACAAGTACCTTTCTCATACTCCTGGTTAAGGATGAATGCCTCGGCTCGGTCTCGGAGGATGTTGGCATTGCGAGGGTCTCTCTGGTGGGCCTCTGAACAGATATCTATGGCGTCGTCAGTCATTTTAAGCTGGACAGGGCAAAACAAAAGAAAGAAATTGTTTTAACCTGCTGTATGTACATGAACTCGCTGTCCCTTTTCTGGGCATGTCGTAATATGCAAAAGAGAAACATGTGCCGGAAAATAGATAAACATTAGATGAAAAACGGCAAACATTTAGACAAAAAAAATAAAAAATCAATCATTACATTTATAATTATTAATATTTTAAATAACAAGCTTGTGAGGTGACGCGTTCTGAGCTTATAGACGGCCATTTTCAGTATTTGTCGTAAACTATACAGGGTTTAAATGGTTGAAATAATCTGCGCCGATGTCGATCAGCTCATCTCACCTTGACCAGACAGAAGCAGATCCTCTCCTTGGCCAGGTTGGTGTAGTAAGGAACGTTAGGCTCCGTCTTCATCACTGACTCATACTTGTCAATGGCTTCTTCATACCTAAAGTAAAAAAATATAGCAAATATTAGGTTGGGTAATAACCAAACCAAATAGTACTAAATGCATTTAAACTGGATTATGTATTTTCTTTTGTCAGTGTTATGAATTACTGAGAAGAAGATAAGTGGAACCTAGAAGACGACATAAGAAGTATACAGGGCTTATATTAAGTGGTTAATTGTTATAATAATAATAATAATAATAATAATAGCTGGAATTTATATAGCGCTACTCAAAGTCGCTTTACAACACTAAGTGTGTGTGTGTGTGTGTGTGTAAGTGGTAGGTAAAAACAACAACTTTAATAGGAAAAAACTAGGATAAAAGATACAAAAGAGATCTAAGAAATAAAAGAATAAAAACAAGAGTAGGTTCAAGGTCAGCTGGGAAAGGCGATGGTAAATAGGTAGGTTTTTAGGGCGGTTTTAAAGGTGGGGATGGAGGGGGCGTCTCTGATACGTTTAGGGAGTTCGTTCCAGAGGGTGGGGGCGGCTACAGAGAAGGCCCTGTCACCCCAGGTTCGGCGCTTGGGCTTGGGGACCACGAGGAGGCCAGCCTCACTGGACCTGAGCGAACGGGTTGGGACGTAAGGCTCGAGGAGGTCAGAGAGGTAAGGGGGGGCCAGATTGTGCAGTGCTTTGTAGGTGGTGAGGAGTATCTTGAAGTGGATTCGTTGTTTGACGGGGAGCCAGTGGAGGTCATGGAGGACAGGTGTAATGTGGTCTCTGGGGGTGTTATCAATGAGGTACTGACCTTTCTTCCTGGATGAGCTCCTCTGCCGAGTCCAGCTGCTTGCTGAGTTTCTTCACCCGTTTGTAGTGGCTGAAACACTCCTTATCGTCCTGATCCAGCTTCAGACACTCCCGAATGTGACTGCACATCGACAGATGAACGGACGGACAAAGGAAGGACCAAAGGCAGGAGGAGACAAAACAACATTTAGACTCAAGTTTCAAACATCCAAGTGCAACGCATCGCCAAAGTCACAAAAAACAAACTAAGAAATACTGTACGCAATCTTTTGCATGCGATTTCCCCACTAAGCCAGGGATAGATTCATTAAACCGATGACGCAGCTCACTTGAGCGAGTCGTGGTGTTCTCCGAGGCTGTAGTGTAACGTGCTCAGCTTCAGGAAGGCAGCACGGTTGTCATTGCGTAGCCGCGTCGTCGGTGTAAGGTCCAAGATGGCCTTCTGGGGGTCACCCAGGCGGATGTAGCATTCGGCACGGAGCTCACGTGACTCAGGATCCCACGGTGAGATCTGGAGAGACACAGAGAACCTTTATGGAACATGGATTTACTGACACATACTAGGCCCTGCCACCCAAGATGAAAATATCAAGACACAGCAATTCCGGTTTATTCCGTGACGTAGGTGGATACATTTTTAGGAGGGGGAAGCAGGTTGGAGTCTATTCATTTCCAATGGGAGAGTGAACGTGAACACAGCTTCCAAACCATTCTTTAGCTCCATGGTCACTGAACTAAATATTGGACCCGGTCGTAACAAGCCACACAATATTCCCAACATTTTCATACTAAAATGGCTTTTTTCCAGAGACACAAATTAGGAGAAAATCTACTTTATTATGGACCTTTCTCTGTCCCAGCAACAAACTCTCGCGGGATCTAGCACCAGTAAACAGGACGTTAGCAAGATTTGCCATCAGACGCTGGTGCCCACTTGGGAGGCTATATGTAGGATTTGTGTACCATGCCGCACTCTAGTGCTACATCCAGGATGAACTATCTTGTATATTAAAAATCTTTGCTGCCACTCAACCCCAGCTTCCACTTTGTCACCTCACAGGTTTAAAGGTGAAGTACATTAGGTTTAAAAAATCATTTGTACCCGTGTCCACTAAATTATTGAACGACGCTCTGAAACAGCACTGACTGAGAGTATTGATTAATCACTGTGCACTTGTGTAATGTTGTGTCATGTATTTCTATTATGTATTGTCACTGATGTTTTGTGGGTGGCTGTAGCAGGGGTGAAAGCCCAAGACAAATTTCCCTTGTGGACAAATAAAGTTTACCTTGAAATGATTTGTCAGACATGCTCCTATCATTTGCAGTGTTGAAAAAGGGTTAAAGAAGAGATATAGAAAGAAAACTATCATTTGTAGTGTTGAAAAAGGGTAAAAGAAGAGATGTAGAAATAAAACCAGGACAACATGTGTCAGATATGTCAAATAAGTCCTAATAGGAGTAGAGTCAAATATATACAACCCCACTTTGAGTTCGGAGCTGATCGTAACCTGCCAAGCCCAGAGCCTTTGTCAACAGACAAACATTCAACTTTACAGCTCTGTCTGTCAGCAGTATCAGCACTGCAGGCCCCAGGGTAGAGCAACAGCGTACTGTACCTCTATGACTCTTTACAGGCCTCTCTTTCAGCACTGCAGGCCCCGGGGTAGAGCAACAGGGTACTGTACCTCTATGACTCTTTCCAGCACACTGATGGTAGTGCTGTAGTCCCCCTGATGGTGGGCTGCGTGGGCCTCTTCCTGAAGCTCCTCCAGCTCGTTGGTTCTCATCAGCTGGTCCTCAGCCTCCTCCTGGGACGGGTTCCGCTCCAGCTGACGAACAATCCACAGGTTAGATATAATAGTTTCCTCATTGACAGTCTAAGCTACAGTACAGCATGACGATATACTGTAAGTATCCTTGTATTTATTTATAGGGAGTTTGGATGAGTTCACCAGGGTGGACTCCTGACATCACAAAACTGTTCAACTTGGAATTATTGACTGTTGGGGCGGGGCAGATTTAGCTGTTCAAACACCTTTCAAAAGATTGATGTAATCGTATGAGAATTTGAAATTATATTGTTGCGATGCCTTTAATAAAATAGCTATTCTAATAGCGAAACTTGCCGATCTACAAGTTCACAATGTGTCCAATCACACATTGATCTTATATGACATGGTTGTGCAACAAAGTATAAAATGCTTATGTTTAATCAGACAGTATTTATTTAATCAGTTTCATGTTAATTCATTATATATATTGTTATGCGTTTCTTGATTATTGGATTAATCCAAAAATGAATCAATATAATGATGGCTAAAAGGATAATCGATAGTTGCATTCCTTTTTTTTGTTATCAAATATTTTTATTTTCCATAATCAAAAGAAAAATGCAATTAACAGACAAACAACACAAACAATAGTAAAACAAGAAAAGGAAAAGAAAACCCACCCACCCCCTTTCCCCGGACCAACACGGAATGTACAATAGTGCATGCCTGTGCTAGGCTGTTACCACTATATAGTGATTTCTTGAATCATAGCCTTAAGCTTATCTGCAATGTCCGACCACATATTAATGTTTTCTTCTTTTGCTCCGTGTAACCTTGCTATCGACTGCTCTAAATATACTATATCTAGAAAGGTTAAGGCCCACTGGCGAAACGTTAACGTATGAGGAGGTTTCCACCGCGTAGCTACCATCTTCTTCGCCGCCGTTACACCAGCAAAGAAGATGCGCTTGCGTATATTGTTTAGTTGCAACTGTGAGACGTCATTTAATAAAAATAAAGAAGGAGAAGATATGATATTGATACTAAAAATAGTTGAAAGTTTTGAGGCAACCATATTCCAGAATGACGACACATTTGGGCATTCCCAAACCATGTGAAGGAAGGTACCAATACTATTTGAGGCGCAGAGAGTGCAGTTGGGATTATTCAAAATCCTCATAGCACATAGTCTGCGGGGAGTTAAATAAGTCCGATGAACAAAATTTAAATGAATTTGTTGATGGTCTGGATTTCTAGAAGATAGCCTAATGTTAGACCATACTGTGTCCCAACAAAAGTCAGGGTCCAAATTTGGTACATCATTCCTCCAAACAGTATCAACAGATAGGGGCCCATAACTACAGTCTAATAAAAAACCATAGAGGGTGGAAACCAAACCTCTTGTTCTGTTACCATCACAGATAAACTCATGGAAGGGGTGCAATCTAAGGGGAGCTTGCCATGGGACCCCATAGGTCCTCATGGACGTTCTCAGTTGGAAGTAGAAAAAAAGGGTATTTCCAGGCAGATTGAAGATGTCACACAAATCTCGAAAAGGTCGTAAACCATTTCTATCAAATAAGTCCCCTAATGTACGAATCCCCTTAGCCCTCCACCTTGGAAAGCGAATGGGGCGATCCTCGATTAAAAGTCTTTGATTATTGAACACTGGGGAAAATAAGTTCCATTTACAATCAATCTTACACATCTTTTCAGCTGCCCTCCATACTGCCACTAAATGAGAAATGATAGGTCCAAAGCGAACTTTGCATTGATGTGTAGTTATGTTTGAATAGATAAGATCTCTCAATTCAACAGGCTGCACTAAACTCTCCTCAAGCTCTCTCCAAGAAACCTTATTTGCTGGGTTAAACCAATTTAAAAGGGGGCGGAGCGTGAAGGCCCAATAATAAAATTTAAAGTTGGGCAATGAAAGGCCGCCATCATCTCTAGCACGTTGTAATAGAGAAAGTTTAAGACGAGGGCGTTTCCCTTTCCACACAAACTTAGATATCGAAGAGTGAAGCTTATTCCAGTATTGCGGCGGTGGTGGCAAAGGGAGCATAGAGCTTACAAAGTTAACCCTAGGAAGAACATTCATCTTTATGATTGAAACTCGAGCTTGGAGAGAGTTGGGCAAAGATGACCATCTATCTAAATCAAGACAAATCTTATTTAGAGTGTCACCATAGTTGTTCTTAACAATAGCCTGAAGAGAGGGGAAAATATCTATGCCAAGATATTTGAATTGGCTTACTACTGGGATTATGGGCGGCAGGATAGCAGATCTCATCTGATCATTTAGAGGTAGAAGGGCTGACTTCGTCCAATTAATTTTGTAGCCGGAAATGGAACTGAACTGATCAAAAATTTGAAGGACGTGAGTAATTGACTGTGGTGCATTCTCAAGGAACAGTAGAATATCATCAGCATATAGGGAAATGCGATGCTGTGTGTTGTTAATCGAAACAGGAGTAATATCTGCAGACTGACGCACTGTCTGAGCCAAGGGTTCGAGTGAAAGTGCGAAAAGGAGAGGACTAAGGGGACAACCCTGCCTTGAAGATCTGCCAATCGTGAATAGCGGCGAACAGATCTTACCGGTTAGGACCATGGCTGACGGATTAGAATAAAGTACTTTAACAAAATGTATGAATGAAGCACCAAATCCCATTTTATCTAGTACAGCCCACAGGTAAGACCATTCCAGACGATCAAATGCTTTCATCGCATCGAGCGACAACACTGCGGCGGGGGTCCTCAGCTCCTTAGCCCTATCGATGATATGCAATAGTCGTCTAGTATTATCAGAGGCTAGTCTAGTTCCTATGAAACCTGTCTGATCACAGTGTACTAAGGTGGTCATAAAACCCTGCAAGCGACGCGCAAGCACCTTAGCAAAAACTTTTAGATCAGAATTCAAAAGTGAAAGCGGTCTATAGCTTGCGCAATCTGTGGGATCCTTGTTCTTCTTCAACAATAATGATATAATAGCTACATTCACATCCCTGGAGAAAGAGCCACTTTCAATTGCATATCGAAACATGTCTAGCATCAGCTGACCTAGATCTTCCCAAAAGATGGCATAAAGTTCAGGGGGTATCCCATCCAAACCAGGCGACTTGCCCCTACGCATTGCGAGCACAGCTTCCTGTAATTCCGCCAGATGGAGCGGTCTATCTAAGGCTTCCGCATCCGCCTCGCTAAGGGTTGGTAACTGTATGTTGGATAAAAAATCATTGCATACTGCATCATCGTGAATGACCTCGGAGGTGTAGAGCTCATCATAAAAAGCACGAAACGTGGCATTGACCTCTTTGGGTTCTGTAACCATGGCTCCAGTTGTTGATTTGACACTAACAATATCAGCAAAATGCTCATTGGATCTAAGACGTAAAGCCAGTAAGTGACTGGGTCTTGCACTATTAAAATAGTAGTTTTGCCTTGTGCGTTTCATTTGAAATTCTGAGCGGCGCTTGAGAATGGAGTTAATTTCTTTCTTAACTAGCTCCCTCTGGGTTGCTGTACTAACATCAAAGTTATTTTGGAGAGAATTGTCCAAAGTAGAAAACCGAGATTCCAATTCCACCAGTTTGGCTGACCTTAATTTTCTCTGAGTGGACGCATAGAGGGTTGTATTACTCCTGATAAAGCCTTTAATTGCATCCCAAAGAATTCTGGGATCCTCAACTGAGCCTGTATTGATATTTATAAATTCGCGCAAACCAGTTTGAAACTGAGCTACAAATGCCGCATCGCGCAGCAGTGTGGTGTTAAACCGCCATCTAGGAGCTCTATCTATAACCTGTTTCAGTGAAGCAACACACAGCACCGCCTTGTGATCCGAGAGTGACATTGGGAGCAACTCTACCTTGGCAATTTTATGAAACAAGCTAACAGGGGCAAAAACGTAATCGATCCTAGAGAATGAAGCATGCCTACCCGACAGAAAAGAAAAATCTCTAACCGTTGGGTTCATTAAACGCCAGATGTCGAGTAAGCCAGTTGAGTTTGCCCAAGCACGTAGTTCTGCAGACGCTAGTGCTTGTTCTCTGCTTTCTACCCCAGTGGATCTATCTAGGTTATGTTGCCATGTTGCATTGAAGTCAGCACCAACAATGAATTTGAAATCCGTCAGTTCCAATAAGGTTTTAGTTAGTAATTTGTAAAACTCTTTGTCTAAAACATTTGGAGCATACACAGAGACTAGTGCTAGCATTTTACCCTCCAAGCGGATTTTAGCAACAGCTATCCTCCCGTCACTGTCAGACCAATCACCCAAAAAATCCAACCTAAGGTTACGTCTAGCCAATATGGCTACTCCCTTGGTTTTGGAAGAAGCAGCTGAAAAGGCTAAAACACGATAATGTTTATTAGCCAATCGGTTGGAATGCTCTTTTAAAAGATGAGACTCCTGTATAAATGCAAAGTCAATTGATTTAGATCGCAAAACCCCCAAAATGCTGGTTCGCTTATGCGGTATATTCGCTCCCCTTACATTGAAACTTAGAAATTTATATTCTGTCATAATTGTGGTTCAAACCATACGCACAGCAAGCACAGTAGAACATTTTAGAATTTCCTAGTTGGTCCCTCACAACAAACCTTCCCAACAGAAAAACAAAACAACCCCAAAAGGAACAGAAAGGAAAAAGCAACATCAAACGAACATAAAAAAACACATAACATTGAAGCTTGAGGGGGAAAACCCCATTAGCATCAGAGTGCACAAAAACAGTTCCCCACCCCATCAACCTATTAGTCAACCTTCATTTCACTCTGTCAGAGAGTGCAAACAAGTAACTGCCCAAAAGTAACCATACATTGCCCTCTGGTGGTTATGTAAATATATAACAGATCACCAAAGTAAAAACAACAACAAAAAAGTGCCTTCTTGTGGCTGAATAGCTCTCAAACATTCCATCCGCTCAAATTATGATCAATCTCCCCACTTCATATCACTTAAATAAATGAGAATGGTATGTTAACATTTCTAGTAAAGAAGGGGGAGAGAAAAAAGAAAAGAATAAAGGGGGAAAAAAAAGAGAGGGGACTATAACAACTGTAATAATAATAATCAGTCCAGCATTAGGCCCACTTAGAATGTGATAAAGCCCTATAAGCCACGTTAATGCAAATAACCAAACACTTGTGACAGATATGTGGAAATAAGGCTGTCACCACGACAAGGCACTAATATAATATTAATAATAAAAATAAATAAAAAAGGAAATCAGTGTATATGATATAAAACATATATGCACTTACATATGTAGTTAGAAATAGAAATTAAAAGCACATACGGGGGGCCATATGCAGCAAAGCACACACAGTGTTAATGCATACTGCGCCACACACAGCCCCCCCTATGCATCCATGCATACAAACCACAATTACTAATTAGAAGGGGGAAAAAAAGAAAGAAAAGAAAAGTCTGTATACATAAGTATTTACATAAAACACAGTTATGTATGATCAGGAAACCATATACAACACAGCACACATGATGCATACTGCGCCATATACAGCTCCCTGTACATGCCCAAAAGGCCAGTGCAAACTTAGATAAATGTCAATCATATTACATATTAGTTAAGTCTGTTTCCGTCTTAAACAGTAAACTACCATACTTCAAACAGTGAACATACCCAATCACGACTACAAAATAAATATCCCCAATTCAGAGCTCCCCTCTCCCCCATCAAGAAATTAACATCTTAGAAGACAACAAGTAAAGTAGGTAAATAACTACCCCCCCCCCCCCCCCAGACAGCGGATCCACGAGCACGTAGAGCCAACGCGCCACGAGATCGTACATCCGCCAGCTATTAAGATTAGGGGAAAAAAAAGGAAAGAAAAGAACGAGTCAATGAGCCAGGGAGAGAGAGAGAGGAGAAGCAGAGATAGGTAGAGAGACATAGAGAAAGGGCGGGAGAGCGAGTGGTCTCTGGAACCGCGGAGCCTTCACAATTTAGACCATATTATTTATATCTGTTTCGCCTTAAACAGTAGGCTACATTACTCAATACAAAGGCCAAAGCCCAGTCTCGCCCTCCTACCCGAGAAAGTAGCGTTTTAGGAGGCATAAACGAACCATAAACTAACAACCAACATAGCCGCCATTACCTAACAGAAAGAGAGAGAGAGAGAGAGAGAGAGAGAGAGAGAGAGAGAGAGAGAGACACACACACACAGCGAGAGAGAGAGCCATAGAGAGAGAGAGAGAGAGAGAGAGAGAGAGAGAGAGAGAGAGAGAGAGAGAGAGAGAGAGAGAGAGAGAGAGAGAGAGGAAAGCCGAGATAGATAGAGAGACACAGAGGGAAGACGAGAGAGAGAGCAGGCTCGGAACCGGGACACGGAACACGTTAGACAAAGCTTAACAGAGAGAGATAAAACCCTCTAGACCTATATAGTAAGCAGCACAACGCTCAATAAGAGCAAAGAAAAAGAATACAATAATAACAAGAACAATGTCCATTATATTCAAACAAAAAAGACAGTGAATTATGCTTATAGCTTTATCAGCCCTAAATCCTCTCTCCTTGCGGTAACCTAAATTAAAACGAGTAACACCCATCTGCTTACAGATCTTATTAAAAAATAAAATATATCTTATTCTTCAATACAAATAAAATAGGCATTATGAAACGAAACACTTGAAAACACAACGTCAAGTCAGATGATGAGTCCAAAACAATAAGTAGGCTTACATTAACAACTCACCCTTTGGGGAGGAGGAGGAGGAGAGAGTGAGGAAAGAAAGACGCTGCGTAAAAGTCATCTCCAAAGTCCCAGCCAGCTTACCAACAGTCCATTAAAGGCAAAAGGATATCACATCGGCAGAATGTGTTTGAAAGCACGCGATCACAAAAGCAAAAGTGTCCCTGGTAAAAGTTAGTTCTCTGTAACTGTCGTCTCATCATCCTGCGTAGCTAGAGTCTCGTCCGCAGCACCTGGAGTCTTGAACTTATCCTTGCAAAAGGCCAGCGCTTCCTTGGGTGAGTTGAAAGTAGAAGTCGCCTCATCCACGGTTATCCAGAATTTGCTCGGGTGCCTTATTCCGTATTTAACTCCTTCCGCGGTGATGGAACGTAGGAATTCCTTTACTGGCCCGAAAGCTGCCCTTTTCTTTGATGTTTCAGCAGACCAGTCGGGGAAAATATACACCTTTTTGCCATTGTATGTCAGTTGGCCTGCTTTCCTGGAGAGCTGGAGTATGCGTTCCTTTACCCGGAAAAAATGGATCCTTGCCAGGAAAGCCCTTGGCTTATCAGAACGTGGATTGCCGGTCCGATGAGCACGATCCACCTCCGGGGGGGAGTCGGGAAACTCGTCGGGGAATGTTTTCTGCAAAAAAGACTGGATAAAGGCCACTGGGTCAGCCTTTTCTAGCCCAGGAGAGATCCCAATCACTCTTATGTTGTTCCTACGACTCCGGTCTTCTGCTATGACGAGCTTCTCCTCCAGATTAGCACATCTTCTCTCCAATTCAGTGATACACATCTGCAAACTGTCCATGGAGGAACCAAAGTTCCCAATGGCCTCCCCATGTTCAGCCACGGTCGTGTTCAGCGTGGCGACTGCAGGACGCAGCTCCTTTCCGAAGTCATCAATCTTCTTCAGTAATTTCTTCTCCAAGCCAAGCATCATGGGTTGAATAAAACCATCCATAAACTCTTTCAGTGATTCCTTGAGGACCTCGCGCAGCATGCTCTTTGTAACCGGAGCGTCAGCGTCGCCCTGCATTGCGCCAGCCATGTTGTCAGCGTTTGCGGTCGGAGACCTGGTACTCCTCGACCTCGTGTTAATCGTATTCGGCATGAAACACGAAACAACTGCAAAAACAGACACTCACCAGTGTTTTGGCGTTTAAAGTCTCAAAAGAACTATAAAGGCAGTAAAAAATGGGCTTAAAAAATGTGAAAACTTTGCACCTCTACAGAGCTCAACAAACGCGTCCTACTCGGTCGCCATCTTGTCGGAACTCCGATAGTTGCATTCCTAAACAGCATGCTCAGTAGCCATCTTCAGCATTATACTACAGGTTGTGAGGACAAAAGGATCTTGATCTAGACCGGGGGTCAGCAACCCGTGGCACTAGAGCCGGCTCTTTAGCGCCACCCTAGTGGCTCCCTGGAGCTTTTTCAAAAAAGTATGAAAACGGAAAAAAGTGTATTTTTTGTTTTAACGATTTTTTTATCGTCACTGTCGGACAGAAACCTTGTTATCTCCAAGTTTCAAATTTGTATGTTTTTTTTTTCACAAAGTAAAGCCCTGTTTCATCATACAAGACTGACGCACAAAAGTAGTGAAAACAGCAGATCTACAAGCACACAACGCCTCGCGGTGCGAGGCGTTGTGTGCTTGTAGATCGGCTGTTTTCACTAGTTTAGTTCATTTTTTAAAATGATAAATACAAAACAAAGTTTTGGACATACACGGTTTCCACTCGACAACGACGATATATAAGGCTTTTATAAGGCTTTTATAATTTTTTGCGGCTCCAGACAGATTTGTTTGGGGTTTTTTTGGTCCAATATGGCTCTTTCAACTTTTTTTGGGGTTGCCGACCCCTGATCTGCCGACCCCAGATCTAGACACACACTGATAGAAAGGAAACAGGGAATGGGGATCGTCATCACATGCCCTGGTTCTGAGTGGTATGACTTACCACTGCCTGGAAGTCCTCCCTGGCCTCTCGGGTGTTTCCCTGCTTCAAAAGGATATTTCCCCTCTGCATCCTGGCCTGAATGCACAGCAACATGAAGACAGTGACAAAGGGAGGGCGATGTGTGAAATGGAGAAGAGTAGTAAGAGAAAGAGAGAAAAGGTTAGCAATTATAACATTATGGGCCCTATTATGATCCAGGTCTTATGCCTTATGCCTTAACTTCTTTACCTTTTTTTCACTATTTTGAAAACCATTTTTAAATACTTCAAATGCTGATCTACATCTGCACGTTGTGAACTTGCAGATCAGCTATTTGAAATATTTAAAAAACAAAAACAAAATAGTAAAAAAGGCAAAGAAGTTAAGGCATAAGGCATAAGACCTGGATCATAATAGGGCCCTATATATCATAAATGCACGACTACTAGTTCGGATACAGGAAGAATGGGCACCTAAACATTGTGGGCAATGTTTGCTGAATTTAGACACTAGAATGTGTTATTTTATTTTTTTTCATTGTGTGGAATAAAATGGTAAAATGGTGCATTTATATAGCAATGATTGTGCATTACCTTCACCTATTCACACACATTCATACACCGATGGCGGAGGAAATAATGCAAGGCACCAACCTGCTCATTGGGACCAATTAGGGGTTCAACATCTTATACTAAGACACTTCAACACTAACTCTGGGAGTGCTTCCGGTCCACCCCTCAGCCACTGCCGCTCCGTACAATAATACATTGTATGTGAAACAGCTGTTTGCAACATGTGCCATGTCTCAAATTAAAGAGTGTAAAGCCAGATTCAGTCTATACTCTTTAGTATATCGGTCCCGTTGCGACACGTGAGCTTATAGAGCAAGAGCATCGCAGCGGAAGTGGTTTCCGGGCTCCACTAAAAATCTCCCATTCATTTTCCCCATAGACTTTTACAAAAATATTTATAACAATTACAGTATGTTAAGCCTAGAACCAAGCCATCCAGGATTCCAGTGAATCATGACCATAAAACCTTTGATCCTCCTATATATAAAACATATATATATATATATATATATATATATATATATATATATATATATATAAACATATTTTAATATTTAATTATTTGATATATAACATTTAATGAAAACCTTTTGTTTAGCGATTTTCAAAGTTTTCTTTTCATAGAAACAAAGGTTTCATAATCATGATTCACTGTCATCCTGGATGGCTTGGTTCTAGGCTTAACATAATAAGTCTATGAGGAAATGAACTGGAGATTCTTTAGTGGAACCACGCCCACTGCGATGCTCTATAGAGATCTCCTTAGTACACCATGTAAAGTATAAACAACCATTTGCTTCCTGAGGCACCGAGTCATCCGAAAAAGAAAATACTGACCAGACTTCTCAGGTGCCCACTGTTATACTGTCGTTATCACTAATCGTTCAGGTGTAGTTGATGTGAACTTACAGCCAAGAAGTCAGGCTTGAGTTGGATAGCTCTGGTCAGGTCTGGAAGTGCAGATTTAGATTTTCCCATGGCCAGGAACACAGCAGCCCTCTTGTAGTAAGTCAGGTAGTTTTCAGAGTCCCCCTCTGGAAAAAGGGTGTTGTGATCAGACACAATGCAATCTCACTTAGACAGTTCATTCTAACCCTTGCTTTATTCCTGTGACCAATCTCTGTGACTGCTGTCTGAGACCTGTGGCATACAGGACATGTTTTTCTCCTGTCTGGTGTGGCATGGCTCGGGCAGTGTTTCTCAGTTGTTTCTCTAAAAGACTGTTTCCACTTGTTTATCTAGACACCTGAAGTTCACCAAAGTGTCATTTGATTGTAATATGTATCTGCCTTGTATTGTTGGGTGGGATGTAGCCCCCGTCCCACTCTGCTGTACCACTTCCTGCCCTTCCTTCACTTAGGAGCCGTGACCCAGAAATGTCACCTGCACTGTGGTTGCACACTCAGGAAGCAAGTCTCTCCATCTCCCATTCAATTTGCATTGTATTTGTGAACCACAGCGAGCATTTACCCAGAAAGTTTAACCAATGTACCCTTTTGATGTTTCATAATATGTAACCTGCTTTTAACCTTAATCCACGTGACTGCCACTCGGTCGGATTTTTCCTACTATGTACATATTATCTTGTCTGAGTGGAATAAAATCAGAACATATTGAACTCCAACACCTGTTTGTTGTTTCAGTCTGTTCACCGCAATGCATCGTCTCCTTTCCTGCTGCTAAGACTTATCACTCTGGGTTTTCATAACTTCTCTCATCCACATCACCATAGCAGACAAAAGGGACATAGCGGCGATTTTGCAACAAAGGGTAAAGTGGACTGTAAACTGACACAATTCTGTCTTTGAGCAAGCCATTCCAACATGGAACCCATAATCCAAACTGCTTATTTTCCTTGGCTTTTTATATTTCAGAACCTGCATGGTGACATTCTTTGTCTGACTCTGAACTGAACTATTTTTGTCTGCAACTCTCAGATGGGTGGGGGTCATCAGAAAGACACAGATGAGAGGAAATAAAATGGTAAAATAAATTAGCTAAATGGACAGACATTAATCCCCTTCCCCCTGGCATCCTTATTTTGGGGCATTTCATTATAGGCAAACATTTTCAAAATATAAATACATATACGTATTTCAATGTTCAAAATAGCCGATCCACAAGCTCACAACAGCGTAATACCATCATAGGACAAAGTATAGAAAGGGGTCAAAATGTGGGTGTAACCTTACCCACAGCAGAGTGGTAGTGGGACAAGGCTTCTGCAAGTTGACCAGCTGCCAGAAGCTTGCGTCCCATCTCCAAATGGTGCTCAATCTCCACATGAGTAGCTCCCAAGACACCTGTAACATAAAACCTTACTAGAAATACACTGCTGACAAAGAGTATGCTAATAATATTACATAAGGAGTATGCTAGAAGTATGACAGTAGCGTGCCTCGTCACAGGTTAGCTTAGTCTGTGCACATTGGTGGAAAGGGGAGGCTCTCTCCATTCCGACATGTCGCCACTCCGAAATGGACTTCTTATTGTCGGAGTGGCGACACTCCCCATGGGCCTAAGGTTTAGGGTAGGGGTAGAGATAGGGTTAGTGTCGGAATGGAGACATGTCGGAAAGGAGACATGTCGGAGTGGAGAGATGCACCCGGTGGAAAGGCAACAGGCATCATCACGCAGTATAGCCAAGCCTATGAGTTGGCATTGCCGTTTTAAACACCATATAAACATTTTCAATAATAATGTATATGTCAACAGCGTTTTGATTGAAGACTTTATTAGAAGTTTGCATAGGAAAAGGTACAGTTTTCATGACGGTACAGTTCAGGCCAACTGTGACCAAAAACTGTGACCATTTAGTGCCATTCTGCCAATGCTTACTGATGTTACAAATGTAAACAAACCTTTTCAGCATCAACAGACAACATTTTACTAGCAGTGACATACCGTCCACCAATGTGTTCCTCTGGTATAAACAAAACTAGCTGTGTAATATAGCAGGCCACACAATGGATACTGTGTGGGTCGCACTGATTAGCTAGAATATGGAATATTTTTGATTTGCTCCTGCAGCCTCCCTGATATGCCAATCACAAATACTTGGGGAAATAGGGACAAAGTAAGAGTCTGGATTATCATCCAGACCAGTGGTTCTCAAAGTGGATTTCCAGGGACTCTGTGGGTTCCTTTAGGGGGTCTAAACTTATCCTTTACGAGTCTGACAGCTTACAAATGGAACCAAATGAACCAGGGAGACCTTGAAATGTGAAAGATTGAGGAACACTGATCTAGACATTATCATCAATAACCTTTCATTTTAAACTCAGGGAGGGATATGCTGCATTAAGGGGGTAACCTAACCTCCCTTTGAACATTTCTCGCTCACCTTTTCAACAACAGAAGCCTTGCTTTTAAGTTTAAACGCCTTTTGATTGTGTAAAAATTATCAGGGTGTCACATAAGGTTGTCTTATGGTTCAGCTAAGGCTTACCATCCAACTGGAGGTCTAGGATGACACACACCAGAGACAGAGATGACAGGACACCGTTGAGCCCTTTCCGCCGCCGCGATTCCATATTTACAAGACCACGCGCCTCCTGCTACCTATATGTGAACAAAATCACGTTTCTGCTAATGCCTTTACGCTTATAACTATACGAATCATTGAAGCCGGTATTCCTCACGAACTCATCTTTTTTTGTCATGTACTCCCAGCGCTACGTATTAATACAGTGTATATTTATGGTCCGGGTCTCAAAGAATTCCGTGTGAAAATGTGAAACCTCGGCAAACGGTTCCGACGGGATCCTCGGGGTGTAGTAGTGGTGGCACAGCGCAAAAAATGTCCCAGAAACGGCTGTCGTTGTCATTACACTAATGTTAGATTTGGTTTAGAACTGCGTATATATGTAACATGACATGACATGACATTGAATAAGTTCAGCAGCTGGCTGAGACGCTTTGTAAACTAAACTTCTCTGCCCTACAATACATCACTGTGGTTGGTCCGCTGCATAGAGGTGGGACGTTTGCGAACGAATCGAGTCTTTTGAAGGCCACTTTGACATGAACGATGGAATCCGGTTCGCAGGGGGAAGCCTTTCCTTACCAATGAACAGTGGTGGAAATTAAATAACTCAAATTCGGAAATACCGCAATTAGAAGTTCAGAATTAAAATATAGGCTATTTGAGTAAAAGTACAAAGTATTGGGATCAAAATGTACATAAAGTAGCCTACCAATAATAAAATGCAGAATCATAATGTCCCATTTCACAAGTTTGCCAATGAATAAAATGTAGAAAAAAAAAACATTTGAAAATAGCTCACAACATTTGAAAATAGTAGATCGGCTAATTTCAAATAGCCGAAATGTATAGAGGGTTGAAGTGATTTGTAATTATAATCAAAATCTACAAAGTGACAAGTAACTAAAATGAGTCTTTTGAACGGCTCTTGAAAGGAACGGATCCCAGAGATCCGGCTCACTTCAAAGAACCATAAATCCTATCTTTAAGCGACACATCCGTGTTGGCCTCTAAACGTGGGCCGCTGTCATTGGGCCGACTATTTTAGCTCGCAAAGCAGAGACACTCCCATGTCTGTGTATGGTCCTGAATTTTCCCCCAGCGGAAAGCCTGGTGATGCGAGGCTAGGTCCTGAATGCCATTGCTTGAAAGCGCCGCCTATGGGATTGTTGTTGAATCACAGCTCAATTTAAATGGCCAAAGAGACGACTAATATTGAGACATTTAACCAGTGGTGGGAAAAGTACTCAAATGTTAATAGGTAAAAGTATCAATACTGCAATGTAGAAATACTCTGTAAAGTAAAAGTCCAGAATTCAACATTTACTCGAGTAAAAGTATAAAAGTATTGGTATCAAAATGTACTTTAAGTACAAAAGATATAGCGTACTCATTATCCCATTTCAAGTTTTTAAATGTATAACAATCTTTTGAAAATAGCAGATGTACAAGCTCACAAAGCATTGCATTGTGAGCCTGTAGGTCGGCTTGTAAATCAGATAATTGAGACATTTAACAATGTTTTTTTATTCTGAGTAATTGTAAAAATAACACACAAAAAACACATTTGGTTCATATATATACAATCTCCCACCCCAAAGTAACAATCTATAAAACTGTAAAAAAGAGGAAGATATTTCAATAACATACAGTAGGTCTACATATCAATACATAAGGATCACCACACTTTGAATCTGCTGCCTTTGACCTTCCCCTTACAAATGTTAACAAGTTTACATGCCAATACATAATCTCTTTGATTAAAGAAAACATTTTGATAACACATCAACCTATTAGGAAATAATTTAGCAGCCTGCAATATTGGCAATCATGAGTTTATATAGCGGCAAACTTTGTATCACACTATAACAAATAGTGTGATACAACATCATTTACTGGAGAGCAACATTGTCATTAGATCATTTCTACAGAATCCAAATTTGGGGATGTGCGTTTTTACAGTGGTGCAATATTAGCTTTGTCAGAATGTCCGGGCATATTTTATATACATCCAGCCCTAACCAGTACAAGACTCGAACTATCCTTAACCATGTAAAAAAAAAAGGAGAAAAAAAAGGAAAAATGTGTTCTATATACATAAAGGAACTCTTATGCAAAGGCTAAAATATTTAAAACATTTAGATGGCATTTTATGTAGACTAATCCCAGGTTATTTTTGACCTGGCATAATGTGTATAATTTCAAAGTACAGATTATTGATGTTTTTTGGTTATAGTTAGACTGATGATAGACTGATGATAGATTCTTGGTTTACCTGTGATCCTAGATTACTATTGCCATGTATTTGATGTATTACCTTTGCGCTGTCCTTAATCGCTCTGTATTAAGATCATCTGTTAAATGCCTAAATTGTAAATGGTAAATTGTTAGATGTTCCCACAATGTACCAGACACACTTGTAGCAAAGCTTTTTGCATCATGAAGTTGTCCCACAAGGCTCCATTTGTGGACCAGTCTTTTAAACATAGGCATTTCGACCGTATGTGCTGGGTGCTGCTACACTTCGTGCTGGTGGAGGTCCAGAGTAGACTGTTCCCCTGGCTTGATAAGGCAGTGGGCTGAGGCAAATAAGATAGATAAGATAAGATAAGAGTAAGATAAGATAACAATGCTTTATTGATCCCTGTGGGAAAATGCACGTGTCATAGCAACAACAGTAGTGAGAGTGAGAGTGAAACAGGAGAGGTACAGGTACGAGTATAGTCAAGAATAAAAAATAAAAATACATAATTATCTAAGATTCTGACACTGGACATCTGCACTGGATATCTGAATGATAAATTAACATAAGTACATTATATCAATGTGATATGAGTAGGCCTACAGGGTGGCCAACATGTAGACCTACAGTACAGTCTGTCAACATTGAATATGTGAATGAATATATGTACTGTAGAGTGGGTGATCTGGATAATATATTATGTACGTATAGTCTCTCAACTGTGAATACATGAATGCATATACGGTATCTACAGTGTCAACAGACCTATAACAGTGAAAATAGGTACTGTCTATCAACAGTAAATTGATATATTTACAGTCTATCAATATATGAATGAATGTACGTCTCTCAAGAGTTAAGATTCTATAATGTACATACACCCTTGTAGTCCATGACTCTATGTGCATGTGCACCAGAGTCAAAGCCAGAGTCAGTAATCCCAGAGAACAGACAATGCTAAAGTCAAAGGAGTACTAATTCCACAAGAACATAGAAGATGCAGGTCTTAATCTCTCTTAATGAGCAGCAGGAGATTAGATGTTAATACAATCAGTGGTGGAACACAGTATAAACTGTGGGAAAATGTTAATTAGAGATAATGAAAAACATGCAATGGATCAAATGGAGACGGTCACGGTTAGCAGCTGTAGGGTTAGCGCTACAGAATCATAATCTTGATCATAATTCTTTTTTATGAGGAACTTGTCTAGTGAGGTTTGAAGCAACAATGTAGCAATATTTTTGCTGTCTGGCAGACTCCTTGTATGTCCATATTTCATGTTTTAATGTGTTCCACTCCCATAAATGAATTCCCTATTCAATAGGGCATTAATTTATGGGAGGGGGAACTTTGTCATATGACATTCTCATGCAAAAATAGCCCAAAAAAAAGCTGATCTAAAAGCTCATGTGACATGTTAAATATCTGTTCTAATATTTAACCAATGGAAAGAATTAACTGAGCTTGTGGCTAAATAATAACTACACTGGGTCCATAGGGACCATTTCCTGAAAACTGAGGGTTTTGGGCATACAAGGTTTTATTGCACATGTTGAACATGCACAATACATTCCACCATGCACTAGTATGATGAATACATCAATCATCTATTGTAGCGTTGTATTGAGTATTGTAAATTGCAAGTTTGTAAGTGGACTCACTATTTCTCCTCTGTGCCCATTTTGCAAGAACACATGAAACAGGAACCTCCAGTTATGGCCAGGACAGAAGAGCACCAGCCAATGTAGAGACCCTCTCCTATTTCAAACCTGTAACACACAGTAGAGGGCAGTACTGTAACACTGTCACACTGTTAACAACCGCTATTGCTTGTTGTTTTGTCACTTTTACTTACCTTGTGCCGGGGTAAAATGGGTCGAAGAAGTCTTGAGTGATGTTGAAGGCATACCATGACACAGAGACCATTGTGCACAGGCCTAAAGGAAATAAATAAATCAATTGTTCTTAAATCCTAAGCACAAACATGACAGACTCGCTCACTTGTTTGAAAGTAAAACAAATACATATTCATATAAAAAATATATTTAGGTAACAATCCTTTTCAGACAGACTGTTCATAGGACTATTACAGTTATTTTGTTGATGCAAACAGAAAGTCCACCATGGATAGCCTACAAATCCCAAATTTGAAAACTCCTGCCTGAAGGCAACTTCTCAACTTGGAGAAAGAAATGGTTCCCAAATGTAATTTATATTGGAATCGAATCAATACCACTGCATTGGGCATTAGCAAAATGTCCCTGTAAAAAGATATTTGTTTTACTGGGTGGCACAATTTAAATGTGACATTTCCAAACTTGTGGTTTCCTGTTACCTTGAAGTATGAAAAGGACTCCCCCAATGCCAGCAATCCTCCCCTTGAGGACGTAGTTCTCTCCACCAGCTTTGGAACACTGCATTCCTATCAGCGCTGCGACCAGTCCAAAGGTACCAAATACAATTGACGCGATCATCAGGGCACGAGATGCCTGGATATAACCTAGAGACAACATTAAAATCTTGAGTCATCTGACTGACAGCCAACAACTTCCCTTTGTGAAATAATCATACTGTATGTCTTTTATTAGAGACTTTAAAAGAGTTCTGAAATCCTCCTTCAATGCATACCAATTGTAATATGCCGTCATCTTTATTCTTGTCTTAATCAGATAACCCCTCATTGCTGTTCAATTTGTTATGACAATAGTTTTCAAACGTTTTTAATTTCAAGAACCCCCATAACTCTGAAAGTGTACAAATGGAACCAAATGGACCGATTTGTATACTCTCGGAGTTACAGACCTGTAAGGGTCCATTTAGAATCCCTTCAAGGCACCCTGAAGGTCCTTGGACCCCACTTTGTGAACTACTGGATCATGGAAAAATGAAGTGAGGTGAGGTGAAACTGTACATTAACTACAAATCTTGGCTTTCATAATTATTACCATCAAATTAGGGTGGGACCATTATCATTAGATCGACTTACCATTCAAGGCAAGCAGAGATGGGAACTCTCTGCAGTTGTGCACACCGGTTGAATCTGTAGCACAAGACATCCATAGGTTTTCATAGATGGTGGAAGTGGTGATGACGTTGCCATCGACAGTAGAGGTCTTCCAGTAACGATTTGGTATAGAAATACCCACCATCACCCAACCTACAAACCCTAAAATCAAAGCCACTACTTCCACAATGGGATCCATGCTGTCTTACTGCTGGCACACACCAAAAAAGAAAACAGGACAGAAAGATAGAAAGAAACAAAAACAATAATCTTGTGAAAAAATAAGAAAAAGTATCCTTTCTGTGTTATCCCTTTTGTCGGACAGGTTTTCTGATGATTTCATAAAAAAATATAAAACATGCAGTCAGTGGTAATCTGAAGTTTAATGAGCTGTTGTGTCTAGTGTGCCTATGAGATATAGCCAGTACAACAGATTATGTTAAATGATTCATATCACCTGCTTTCCATCACTCCGCCCCCTCACATGCACACATGCACACGCACGCACGCTACGGGAACGCACGTTATCTTCCTTTTTAAATTTACACCCCTGAAACTGAACAGGTGTTTATCGGTTGACTGAGAGTCCAATGGTCACCCCTTGCTATTAATTATACTGAACTGTCTGTGTCTGTTCTATGTTGGACTTATTTACAGAGACGTTTCTTTTCAAAAAGTATTAACAAATCTACAGAATTATAAAAAGGATTAATAATAATAATAAACGTTATCTATAAATCACGTTTTAAACAATGTTCCAAAGTGCTTTACAAAGCCAAGATCTCTCTCTCTCTCTCTCTCTCTCTCTCTCTCTCTCTCTCTCTCTCTCACTCATTCTGTATATTCTGTATACTGTATATTCTCAATGTACTGTATAATACTCAATGCCGTTTAACAGTCTTGTTGTTCCATTTTGTTTAATAAAAAGTTTACTGTCTTCAGATATTCACGTTTGTTTATTTTTTCCTCAATATTGTAAAAGCTATATATTTCTACTGAAACCCTCACCTGCCTAAATTGGCTTGCGCCATAAAGATTTGGGAACTGCCCCATGCTATACTTTTTTTTTTAGTTTTTCTGTTACAAATATTTCAAGGCTGTACAATCCTTTTCTTTAGGCTGCATAACACTGCACCTATCAGCTTCCATTTCAAGACTCAAACATTTGGTTTAATTTGGAAGACAGAAAGTCAAAACTAATAGAATATCACAAGCACGAGTCAAGTGGAAATGCAATGTTACCCAATCGTGTGGGAGTTTTGGGTGTCAGGCTGTCAGCAATGTTAAAACTAGGGCAAACACAGTCAACCTAGCTGATATCATTAGGGTAATCCTTAACCTGCATTTGTGAAAATGGCTCAATGTATTGGGGCTAGGGCACTTTGTAAATAAGCAAACTAATTTGTCTAGAGGTCAAGAGGAGGCCCTAAAACACATCCACAGTGCATAGAACAGAAGATAAGCAGTCATTAGCTCTTGCTAAGATAGTGAGGGCAGTTTGTTTTGTCACTGCTTCGGCTGAAAAGACAAAAGTAAATGTGAGAAAACTCCTTGGCATCTAATAACGGACAATGAGAAAGAAGTAGTCGCCAGCACTCAAGGAATATCCTTTTTACATGATTTTATTTACCTCAATGGACAGTGTACGGACACGTTTCAGCCCTTAGGCCTTCCTCAGCGTTGCATCCGCTGATGCAACGCTGAGGAAATAAAATCATGTAAAAAGGATATTCCTTGAGTGCTGGCGACTACTTCTTTCTCATTATGCTTTATTGAGCCGTGCACCTAAAAGCCTTCATCTAACTTGGAGTGTTGCGGGCTGTCTGCTTTATTGCAGATATCTTTCCCTTATCTAATAACGGACCCCTACTGCATGTCTGGAAACATTTATAAATAAAACTGTATCAAGGCTTTTTCATCATCCATATCATTCTTTTGAAGGATAGATAAACAAACAAACAAACAAATAAATAAATTCCTGTGACCCCTTCATTCTAGGTTTTTATATCATGATCACTGACAAATGATCAAAATCTTCAGAATTTGTGAATAGCTAGTCAGTGATGTTAAAGCGACTTAGAAAAGCGCTATATAAATCTGCACTTCTAAATAAATCTAAGATATTATTATCATGGGTGTTTTGACACTACTATACTGAGGGTAATATACTGTTTTAAAATATTTATATGAAATACTTAAAAAAATATTTTATTTTGTGAAATCTAGCACGAATTCCACACAATTAGTATCCAATTCATCTTCTGTGACAGTGGGATATATATATCTAAACATTATTTATCAATGATTTCTGATTTATCGCAGATGATTGCTTTTATTTTGAGGTAATTTTTCCTTTTACCCAGTTGATTGATGGGAGAGAATGCCTTTAACTCCAAAAAGGAGAGCATTGGATGTCGGCCCTTCTGCTTACACCTGACTTAGACATGGATTCTGCCCCATCATAAATGGCTAATTTTATGACCAGACTGTTTGCTGAAGCTCTTTTACGGCATGCTTAACCCAAGCACAGGTTGCTAGGTTGTTAGAGTCAATGTCGTCATGGTGGCTTTGACTGTGAAAACAATACTTTATGTGACTTTTTTTTAAATGTCCATAACTTTCACATGTCCACGTATTGCTCGTTAAAATTGAAGCGACCTGCACGTGCGATAACGATATCAGCTCAAAGTGGGAGGTGTCTTGGACTGTAATTCTGAAAATGCTGAAGTCTTGTGCTTATTTGAATGTGTTGTTTTGATCTCAAACTGAACCTCCTTTACCTGAGCCTGAGATTTTGAAGACAAACACTTTTTTGACAGATTGAGTCATTAGTCGTATATTGACTATTAGAATTGCCCAATAAAGAAAAATACACATACAGTAGAGCACTAAATTAAACTTGGACTTGAATATTTCCACATTGCTGCACTAATGAAAGATATGTGTTTATAAGGAAGCTGGACTGATCGTAGAAATGTTTAATATATAGAATAGTATTTATTTTCAGAAGCTCTCATAGCCTCTCCCAACACTTACATTATTGAGGCCTCTCCACCTCATATCAGCACTGAGGAACTTACTTCCTTATTAAACACCTCCGGTGCTTTAATCCTGGATACTGTTGCTCCAAGCCCGGCTCCCCTTGGCTCAATGACATCGCCAGAGCCCTGAGGAAGGAATGCAGAAAGTCGGAAAGGAGGTGGAAAAGTGATCAGCTCCAGATTGATTTTACTATATAGAGAAACATCCTTTTCAAATATCAAAAAGTGATTAATGTAGTGAGACTTAATCAACATAACCCGAAGATTTTGTTCAAAACCATAAACTCTGTCATCCACCCTGTCTCCAGCACCAACCTGGACATGTCCGCCTTTCTTACTTCTCTGCATGTTTTCATCAGCCGAGTCAACATCGGAAAGAACATTACCCCTAATCCTAACCCCCCCCCCACACACACACACACACACACACACACACACACACACACACACACACACACTTGTGCCCTAACTGTCCCACTGGTTTGCCCATCCAAATTGGACAGCTTTCCACCCTCATCAAGCTAATTTCCACCATGACACCTTCTTTACATTGCCCCCTCAGCCCTCCTGATGGAGGTCGTTGACATAGCAGGTCCGGAGGTCCCTCGCCATCATCAACAGATCCTTGGTCACTGTTACCGTTTCAACCTGCTTTAAGCATGCAGTGGTTCAGCCTGTCCTGAAAACCCCCCAACTCAGACCAGTAGTCATACATAAATAACATTAATAAAAAAAGGTATGAATCAGAAAATAATTGAAGATCTAAAACAGTCCCAATAAAATGCTACGTCAACACCAAAACAATATAATGAAACATTTCAGTCAGGCTTTAAAGTTCACCATACCACAGAATCTGCATTACTGAAGGTGCACAATGACCTGCTCCTCTCCCCCCCGATTCTAGTGACTATGCTATCCTATACTGCTTCTGGACTTCAGTGCAGCTATTGATACTGTACTTGTAAACCACAAGATTTTATTATTTTGTCTCCAGTACAATGCTGGAGTCGACAGGGCATTGGACTGGTTTGCATCCTACCTCAATGAATGCAGCTTCTCCAGAAGCTTCTGTTAATATTGGTAGTTTCTCCTCTCTCGCTTCTTGTCTCCATTTTAGGTCCCATCCTGTTTTCCATTTACAGGCTCCCCCTTGGCCAAATGATTCAATAATAATACAATATCTCATTCCATTGTTACGCGGACACACTGAATCTCCCCCTGAAACGAAATGACCAGTCCAAATTAGCTAGCCCGAAAAACCGCCTTACTGACGTTACATGTTGGATGGCACAGAATTTACTGCAGCTGATTCGAAGTTCGTTTGAGGTTGTAGTATTTGGTCCGTCAGACTCCATCATACAGATCCAGGGCAATCTTGGCATCCTCTCCACCCTTGTCAAGCCCTATAAGCCAAAGACCTGGGGGTGCTCTTTGACTCTGCTTTTAAGTTTGACAAGCCGTTGTGAATAAGTCAAATGTTGTAAAAAAGAATATTTTCCCACCTCCGCTCTATCACCAAAATCTAACATTTGTCTCTCTCTGTCCACGCCCTTTGGGTAGTCATCCACGCCCTCATCTCATTACATATAGACTAGTGCAAATCCCTTTACCCTGGGATTAGCCAGTCGTCGCTGTCCCACCTACAACTGGTCCAAAACGTGGCAGCCAGTCTCTTTTCCTTTTTTTAAGACTTGTTTTGGGGCTTTTATGCCCTTATTGATAGGACAGTAGACTGACAGGAAATGGGAAGAGAGACGGGGAGTGACACACAGCAAAGGCCGTCGGAATCGAGACCCGAACCCGCGACACGCTGCCAGGCATCAGAGCCTAAGAGTTGTGCGCCTGGACGGCTAGGCCAGAGGGCGCCCCGACGGCCAGTCTCTTGACTAGTACCAGGAAGAGCCATATTAGCCACGTCCTGGCCTTTCTCTACTGGCTGCCAGTACAGTTTAGAACAGGGGTCTTCAACGTTTTCAGGCCAAGGACCCCTTAGTTGAGAGAGAGATGAAGCAGGGACCCCCACGACCTTTTCATAGATTCCATATAGTTTCCTCGTATTGACAGCACAATCATCAGTGTGTTTTGGATTAATGTCAATTTGTGTTTTCAGATATTTAACCACTTGAACCTTCAATACTTAATAAACTTGACCTCCTTTTACTCTGTACTTAGTCTGCTCTTTCCCCCCTCTACACCAAACCTCTTTGCCGAAAATAGCTGATCTACAAGCTCACAACGCCTCGCAGCGCGAGGTGTTGTGAGCTTGTAGATCTGCCATTTCTGGCTACAGTTCTTAAAATAAGGACACTAGGGTTCAAGTTGTTAATATAAAAAGGATTGGAAGATTTGGAGGACCCCCTGTAGTAACTCTGAGAACCCCCTAGGGGTCCCCCTGTTGAAGACCCCTGCTTTAGAATGTGTTTATTAAGCTCTTATTGGGTTTGTCCCCTCTTGTACCCATTCCTCTCCCTCCACCACTAGGTTCCTCAGGTCAGTCGACTTGGGGCCATAGCTGTCCTGAGAACTAGACTAAAGTGCAGGGGTGACCACGCCTTTGCTGTCAAAGGCCCTAAACTGTGTGGAACACTTATCTATCAGATCTGCCCCCTCTGTTGAAAAACCCAGGCTCAAGACTGTCTTCTATTCACAAGCATTGGAAATCCACCTGATATAGTTGATTTGGTTGAATCTTATTGTTTTAAATAATATTTGTTTTATTACTGACATCATTTGTTTAATTATTGACTGTTCTTTAAGCCTTTATGCCTTTTTATATTGTTCAGTACAGCACTTTGGTTCAACAAGAGTTGTTTTTCACTGTGCTTTCACTGCTTTATAAATACTTTTGATTTGATTTGTCTTGTGAAATTGATCAAGATATAAGATACATATCCATATCACATATTTTTCATGTGTGAAACATTCTAGGCAACTGAGGATGTAGAATGAAAAAGACCATTTTCAGAGTCGTGTTAAAAATTGTGCAAGCAGAAAAACATAGAAACCGCTGATGTCAAGCTATCAACCGAAACCTTTGTAAAACAACTAGTATCAAGTACGTAAGCCTGGCCTGCATGTGATAAAGTGTATCCTTTTCCAGGTATAAAAAAACTAAATCCACATTTTTAATATGCAATGTTTGATTAGGGATGAATCACGCTCTTGTGAAAAATGGAGCCTGTTAAAGCAACAGTATTATTGACCTGTTCAGTAGCTCACCATTTACAAGGGCCCATGGTTTGATTGATTGATTTAAAAAATATATTTAGAGCCAAGATTGGTATTCATATCGAGACTTTGGGAGGAATGCACTATGATAGAAACATGTTTCCACTCAAGCAGGAATGTCAGGTTTGTTTAACAGCTTGTGGTAGGTAGGTAGGTAGGCAATATGTATTATATGATAAATAGTATCCCTAGAATGGCTGATATTCCAGCCAACCAACCAATACCAATCTTATAAGCTGGTTACATTTCACACTGTATGTGACTTGTTCTTTAATTTGTATAGATTACATCGTGTTGTTTAAAATGAATGAGAGAGAGAGAAACAAACACATGGCTCAGCCTGGGCCCTGAGGTTTGATGTAGACCAGGGGTCTTCAACGTTTTTCAGACAAAGGACCCATTATCTGACAGAGAGATGAAGTAGAAACCCCCCCACTAATGGATTCATGTTAAATGTGTTTTCAGACATTTAACAATTTAAACCCTCAACACTTGGTAAACTTCACCTTTGACTGGGTACTTGGTCTGCTCTTTTCTCCCTGTGCACCAAACTCTTCAACAAAAATAGTTGATCTATTCTAGAGGTTTTTTTCGGCTTATGTACTCCCCAGAATTGCGATGTAAGGTTCAAGTGGTTAATGTAAAAATAAATAAATAAAGTCCCTATCACCCTGCAGTGTCTCCGCGGAACTCCTAGGGGTCCCAGACCCCCGTTTGAAGACCCCTGATGTAGACACATCTCTACTTAACAGACCAGTCGCACAGTTGAAAACACTTTTGAGAAATATTTGTAAGGAGTATTTCATTGGTATGTGATAACACACAGGCACATTGTGTTACACACTGTGCTCTAATTAGGTATGTGACCTTGGAGACTATAAACGATATCACTACTTTTTTGTCTACAGAGACACAGACTGCTGAGAACACAGACTGTGCAGTGTTATATTCTCTCATATAACATATTCAACTTGGTTGATTATTGATCCAATTGAGACTTTAATGACTTCTCAGTCAGTCAGAAGTTCAATTAACATACAACATGACCACTATCTTGACAGGCAAGCCCCCTCCCCAATTCATCTGTTCAAATAAAATCCAATCTCTGGATTTGAATGTATTTACAGACAAATATGAACATGAAAACAACATCAGTGGGCATGTATTAGGATTAGGAAGGAAATTCACTTTCAAACTCACAAAGATAGTGGCTGTTTCCCAGAGCAACTGACTGTACTAAAATTGGTAAATGAATAATAAAACACTCTAGTCTGACGTGGATTACACAAGAACTTTGAATTACTGTGGGTGTTAACAGGAAAGGATTTAAGTGATACATCGTGTTTCAAGGACATATTTCTCCCCCTCCTCGTCTTGACTAGGCAATTTCCTTTAGTGATGTGTTATATGGTAGGATAAAACCTGTATGTGCTTTACCCACAGCAGTCTAACACAAATACATACAGTACATCATAAATATACTGTATCATACACAAAGACATTACAAGATCCATATTCCCCACAGTTACTATGAAAAACCAGAGAATGCAGTGTTTAAAGAACCAATAGCAGATGAGACAAGACAAGACAAGACAAGACAAGACAAGACAAGACAAGACAAGACAAGACAAGACATGACTTTATCTATTAGCTCCAATGGTGGACAAAGTAAATATACTCAAGTAAATACTCAAGTATTCAAAAGTACAAATTACAAAGTATATTGGTTGGTCCTAAGTGGTTAATTCACAATATATTTTAGTACATTTGAGTCCCAAGAGCCCCTTCCTAGAAATGTAGTTGAGTAAGCAAGCTCATAACTTGTACTCAGCTACATTTCAAATAGACATATTGTTCTATTTATCTATCGATTACTCACCCCATGGAGACCCGAATTCATGGATATTTTTGTCGCATTCATTAATTTGATGACCAGCAGTGGTTCCCTATGGACACACAAATAGACTGCTTTGTTCCAATGGAGACACAAAGAGTCTCCTCAAATTATTGTCTTAGGAATGTGACAAAAACTAAACATAATATGCATGAATTCAAGTCTCCATGGGGTGAGTAAACGATAGGGGGGAAAAAGTCATTTTGGGGTGAACTAGCCCTTTGAGTACTACTAATTAGAATAGTCAATAGTTCTCTGAGAAGCTGATGTGAATTATACAATCTGTCACTGCATATCTGTATCTAAACACAGATGGGGAAAGCTTAGTGAAAGCACACATAAGGGCAAAAGGCAATTTTCCAGGCCATTTGGAAAATAAAGTTCTGCCTTATTTAAATAGACAGACAGACAGACATGTACTACTTTTAACTCTGTAGCACTTAGATTTTTACTTTGAAGGTAAAGCAAACTAAAAACATATTGACATTATCATCATCAAAGGTTTCCTCTTTTTTGTTGTGCCTATTAAGATTACTTGTCGTTTCCCTGTGATTAATCCAACCTATCACCTCATCCGGGGGGAAGACGGTTGTATTTAGTCCTCTGTCCCTGGGCAGTTTCGATGCTGTCAAGCAAGTTAATGAGTAACATCACAAAGGACTGATAACACGACAAGAGATAGACACCACGAAGCCTTCCTGCTCTAAACTCATGCCAGGGACCCAAATCCCACCTTGGGAGTTGAGACACGAGGCAATTGACACCTACAAAGCAGAATCCAGATTTCACTGTGTAAATTGTACACTTGTAAATTTAGTTTGACTGATTCAAGTACATTTATAAATTAGAGTTAATGCCTCAAGCACAAAGCCGTCAGACAATGAATTGCATAAAATAATTCACAAACATGTAGCCTACACCATAGCTAAAATGTGAACAATATTTGGCTGGTTTGCCGAGATGGGAACTACAGTACAGTACAGTATGGTGGACTTTGGTCAATCAATAGAGAATCCTTAAATGACTTTGATAGGTCTAAATATGTCAACAGACAAATGGAAAATTACACAACTGTCACATTGTACTTCCTTTACTAATCATATAAAGTTCAACAACACACAACAGGATGTTCACAATCTGTATGTATGCGATATTCCAACGGTCATCCATTCCAAAACAAGGCCAATGATTTTGCAAGAACACAGATTTGTCACTTCAAAATGTATTTATTTACCGAGACTGAGGTTACAGTCAAATAAAAGTTAGTAAAGATAATATAAAGACAGAAACATATACTGACATATATAGATATTATTCATTTCTGGTGAAGTGCAACCACATCTGAGGTTTTAAAGGAGTAGGTCAACGTTTTTTCTTCTTTTTTTCCCTCCTTTGTATTGATTACTCATGCCATGGAGACTTGAGTTCAATAATATTTGTGGTATTCTTGTCGCATTCCTAAGACAATAATTTGATTACAAATTATCAATGCGGGTACATTTACTAAAATGTAATTATTGTCTTAGATATGCGACAAAAAACAAGAAGTATTATTGAACTCAAGTCTCCATGGCATGAGTAATCGATACAAAAAAAGTCATTTTGTGGGTGAACTACTCCTTTAAGTGCTAATTATATTCAGAATAAATGAAACCAAGCCTTATTTCCAATTCTAATGAGAATGGAGCGCTGTCCCCATGGCCTTGCATAAAACTCAAACAAGCTTCTCTTTCAGCTGCCTCCTATCAACAGAACGAGGCAGCTTTAACATCCAGTAGTTTACATTTCAAACCAATCAGCAAATCAGCAAGCAGCTTGTTTTGACCCTTCTAACACCCATATAACGCTACAATTCCCTGTACACCCAAAGACACCTTCTTTAACCTTACAGTTCTTTATGGCAGAAATAATTAAACAGACAACAGTAATCATAAAACAATTGCACTTTTATAAAGGTCTGTTTTTGTTACAAAATCCACTAAACGCAAGGTGTGAGCTACCTTTCTCTCCATTCAATTGAGCAATAACTTGCACTCCACTTCTATTCGATTTTATTTACATGTTTAAACACGGATGAGAATGCGCCATGCGACATTGTATAAACATAAAACAAGTATGGTCTTAAGTATGGAAAAATAGCACTCATATTCAAATGAGAAGAAAGCTGCAAATTATGGCATTTTTTCAGAAACCTTTAATTGTCTCTAAATGGTAAATACATCAAAACCCAAAATGAAACCATACTATTTCCCTGACAACATGGCTGTAATGAAATGGGAAAAACTCTCTCTCTCTCTACAAAGATATCCACCAACCCTTTTCAAAGTTTTAATTTGTTATGGAAAGCAATGGTCAGTAGTACCTCCGTCCCTTCTCAAGAGGAGGAAAGCTCGGCCACCCCCCCTATCTCCTTGTTATCATTTTGTGGCTCCCTTTGAGACAGCCAATCCGATGATAGTTGCTAGTCCAGCCACGCCCAGGCCAATTCCCCCGACGATCGCCATGCCAACCAAGCCATCTAGAGGACAAATGGTAAACTTCAACATCGAGTCTTAACAAAACTAGAATCAAATGTTTTTTGATAGAAAGTTTTGGGTGCTTGTTGTTTTCTTAAAGTGTTAAGCCGCAGGGGGGTCCGGGGGGGGGGGGGTAATCTGCATAATACCTTGTTAAAGTGTCCATTTTGTTAAACTTTGCATTTGTAGTTATTTTACTGTAATTTACCAACATAGTAACCAGCACAGATAGACAAAGAGACATTCATGGATTCATATTTATTCAGAACTAACTTTTATCTTCCCCCCTGGACCCAGGGTATGGCAGCTGCATACCCCTGCCATACCCAATTGACGCCCCTGAGTCAAAACATGCATTGCGTTCTACCTTTTCTTTGCTGACACCAACCCGTTACACACAGTGCTGCAAAGTGCATGATGATACTCGTCAATTCTGCGCTTCTTTATTAACTAATTTACCTTGCTCCATTGTTGGCTAAATGACGTTTCGTTTCGGCGTCTTTTGGGCAAATCTGCAAGTACTCTCGCCGTGGTTTCATCCACAAGCGTGGGAGGACGGAGGAGTGACGGCGGAGCGTTCAGTGTGAGCGATCTGCTCTATAAATGAAATGCACACACGTGTGTGTCTGTGAGCTTGTGTATCTGCTATTTTTCTATACCAATGAAACGGGAGATTTGCAGAGATATGTAAATGTAACCATTAAAGCAATAACACCACTCTGAATGGAGAGAAAAACAGATCTCCGATCTCATTTCATGCTTGTGTAACTCGACAGATCTCCATCTCAGCCAGTGCTTGTGTAATTTGCGGGGAATATATTAATCTGACTCTGATTACAAACCACTTGAACTCCGACTTCTATATCCTATCATGCCAGGGGGAACAAACCCAATTGCGAGCTTGTTGATTTGTGGCACTGCATAGATTGGCAAAAATAGATTTGGTGTAGTGTAGACTGAATATGTGGTCAAAGTAAAGAGCAAAATTGGGTCCCGTTTTATTCCAGAGGTTTTGAGGCAGGAGTAGGCTTAGATGAGGCGAGGTAGGCTACTGAAGCTCCGTATACTGCGTATATCACAGCGGTGCTTAATAATAAGTGAACTTTCCGACGGCGAAGTCCTTCTGATGGATTTTTCTTGGCTGTCAATGTCTCTATAGTCCAAAAAATCGCTCTGAACGTGATTAAAACGATAGTGTACTGTGTACGCTGTATTAACTATACGGAGAACAGCCAGGCACCAGCGCCTACATAAGAAACACAGGGAGAAAGGAAGACCACTCCCCCTATGAAACCTAAAAAGCAGGGAGGGCGCTGTTTCGAAGAACCATTATCTCGACATTCCATAGTAAGCGTCGATACATGACTCGTCGAAAAAGGCACAAACAAGGGAGGGCTAGTGGGCAGTGGTGCTCGATTCCGCATCTATGCTATGGCGAGGGCACTAAAATACGCTAAAATACGTGCAGACAGCATGGCGCCGCCCGGCCAAATACCTTCCGTGACATATATCACCCTTCCCAAACCAAACAAGGGGGGCTACTTGGAGCAACTAGCAAAGCCCACTAAAGGAGGAGCACGCGATTCCACATGATGTGTAAACTCAGGGGCGGGCCTCTATATGGAAAACATGATACGCCGCCCGCGTGGCCTAATCAGGGGACATTTATCAGTTTCCCATGCCCACGTCACTTCCAAAGTCACTTCCAAACCCTAGGTAAGGAGTTTTGGTCATAGATTCCCAAAACTAAAAACAATCACTAATTGTCAACTGACAATAAAGGATTCATGTCACACGACACTGTCGCTGCAGCATAAATCAGGCTTAGGGCTGTCACGATATGACATTTTACATGACGATTAATTGTCACTCAAAATAATTGGCGATTAACGATTTAATTGTGTTTTTGTCGTTGGTAATTACATTTCTGTTTGGCTTTTAGGCTTTGAAGTTGTACATGGTAGATATGACACATAACCTAAATATACAAAGAAATTACTGACATATTTGACAACCTACTCCTTAAAAAATAACTTTGATAGTGGAAATAGCCGATCTACAAGCTCGCGATGCGACGCGTTGTGAGCTTATAGATCTGCTATTTCCACTATTTCGGACATTTTTCAACATTCACGATTATGACGATTATGACAAAATAATTGCGATAAGGTCAAATAATCACAATTAGACGATTATGTAATAATTGTGACAGCCCTAATCAGGCTTACATTAAAGAGAAGTCAAGCTCAAGTTTATACACTAGGTCAGTGCTTCCCAAATGGTGTGCCAAATGGTGAACACTTGCCGGCCATGAGAAAGGTCCAGGTGTGACTTGGGATTTTGTGACAACCACACAGAGGTGCAATAACCACAATACTGTGGTTGAGAAGTAATGCATACCGTGGTGTCGACTTCATTACCTCTATTATTATTGTTTGTAATAAATAATTTCTAATATATACAGTATATAATATATACAGTATATAGAGAGAGAGGAGAGAGATATATATTTTCTTTTCATTCAAAACAACTTTTTGGGGAGAAATGCGGCAATACCGCCATACCGTTGGTAAACAGTGATATATTACCACGAATCACGATAACTAAAAATACATACTGTACCGCCCCGGCACTAGTTATTGCAATATACAACTATTTAAAAAACTATAATTTGTTTTTACTAAATCAGTATCATGACATGTCCCAATACAGCAAGGAAATCTGTACTATTAAACAAAATGTTTTAACCACTTTCAACCTGAAAACCACTGCACTGGTTCTCAACGGTCCGGGGACCCCAAGGGGTCCTTCAGGAGTTACAGGTCTGTAACTATGGAATGTATAGATGGAATAAAAAGGACGAATACTAATAAATGGAACCAAAAGACTGGTTCTATTGTAGTTCTGAACCGTTATTTTCTCCTGCCTAATATTGAACCAGTTCAGAGTGTTTCCACTGAAAATGAATTGGTTCAGATCCTTATAAAAGTGGTCCGGAACTGGAACCAAAAAATGGACGGCGGTTCCAGGAAAGCACCATGGTTCCAACTTCCAAGAATCTTACAGTTCTTTTGGTGGAAAGGGGGCCTCGGGTTAGAACTTTACAGTGTACGTAGACTGGGGTCCCAGAGATAAAGATGTGATCAAATGGGAACCAAACTGGGGCTCAGCTAAATGTAAAGGGTAGAGCAGGGGTTTTCAAACATTTTTGACTCAGGGCACCCCTGTAAATAACTTTTTCATCCACAGCACCCCTGAATTACACTGTTAATTTTTAGAATCTTACATCCTATTGGAGAAATATCCGTTTCCACCAGAACTGACTGAAAATGACGTTATACTTGACGTTTAACCACTTGAACCCCAGCATCCCTATTCTGGGGAGAAGGTTCAACAAAAATAGCCAATCTACAAGCTCACAACGTGACACGTTGTGAGCTTGTAGATCTGCTATTTTTGGTGAAGAGAGTTGTCGTAGATGGAAAAAGAACTTATCAAGTACAGTGCAAATCAGGTCTGTTTTACTAAGCATAGTGAAGTGAAAGTGATATTGATGTAGTGATATTGATGAATTCCAAATATTATCAAATGATCTTGTGGCACCCCTGGACTGGCATCACGGCACCCCAGGGTGCCCCGTCACCCACTTTGAAAACCCCTGGGGTAGAGAATCACTGCACTAGGTGCCTCAAAGCGTCCCTTACCCTTCTTCAAAGCTTTGTCCACGAGTTTCTCCATGTCCAAGGCCTGCTTGTTCCCTGGCTCGTTCCTCAGCAGAGTCCTGATGTACTTCAAGGACTTTTCATACTCCTGGAGAAGAAACCAAGGGGAGTTGTGGAAGAAAGTTTTTATTTCGTTTTAGTCAGTATTTTTAATAAAATAACATTTAGTTTTGATGAAATGTTTTAGTCAACTAAATCTACAGTTAATTTAGTCAACTAAAACGCATCTTAGCAGGCAGTGATGATGCTGTCGCAATGCTCGATTTATACTTAGCTGCATGCCGAAGATAGCAGATCTACAAGCTCATAACGTGTCACGCTGTGGCGAGTTGTGAGCTTGTAGATCTGATATTTTCAGAACGTGACATCTGCGTGCAACCAAACATAAAATGACTTGTCTTAGTTCTGGATGGAGTACTGGATCTCTTCTCCACATTCCTCCCTAGCATTTTAGTCTAGCTGACGAAATTGTCAATATATTTAGCCTTAGTTTTTTTCGTCATAGTTTTAGCTGACGAAATTGTCAAGTGGATGGAAGGTGTGAGAAAAGAAAAAGGTCACACGTGAGGGACAGGTGACAAGTTCAACACACATTATCCCTGGGATACTATGTTACAACAATCACGTGTTCACAATAATCTTTGGCAAACAAAAAATGTTGAGCAAATGTCCTGAACAAATGCAACGCAGTGAAGGCAATTCTGCAAAAGCCATAAAAAAACAAACACACTGTCGATAATGTGGTTGCTATGGTAAAATGCACGGCCATCATCACCTTTAGTCTGTAGTTGGCAACCGACAGGTAGAAGAGGAAGTCCCTGGAGTCTTCCTTTGTTGCTTTCTGAACTAGCTCTAAAAAATAGAAAAATAAATTAATAACAAGACCAAATTCCATGTGGAACTAAAAGACAACACTTTTTTCGTATATATATTGTACAGGTTTGGCTCAATTTTATTTTTTGGAAAAGTTATTTTCTGTAATTCCGTAAAAAAAAACAAAAAAAAACACTCTAGATACATCACGCGTGAGTGTGAGATTTCCACACTCAGTGATGATTTGGGATACTATGGCATCAGCTGCTTTCAATGCTTTTTTACACAATATTCTTATTTTTTGAGACAAACCTGTGCTATTTTGACCATTATTTCGGGTGGGTGGGGGATAACTCACTCACCATCCAACAGGACGACTCCCTTCTTGATGTCTTCTGAGTACTTGCTCCTGATTAGACACCATGCGTATTCAAACTTGGTTTCTTTGGACACAGCACCTTTTACCAGCTCGCCGTTGTACTTCTTCTCGAATTTCTGACAAATACATGACAAAAATGGTTTTCCTATAGGCAATGTTTCTTATTTGGATAACTGATGTAACTTTCAACACTCTCATAGTTAAATGAAAGCTGCAATCCAGACCTTATTCTAATGAATAAAGCCTTATTCGCATTATCAAATCTGTATGGTAGAGTATAATACAATATAATAAACATCTGCATTACTTAATTTACAATAAGTCTAGAGTCAGTCACAATTAGAGAATGTAGAAGAATTGTTATTTAGATCAACGTTTGCCTGTAATACCTCTCCTATGGTACCACATCAATACAGCATGGAATAGTACAAAGTATTCAAGTGTTGGGTCTGAGAGGCTAATGTCATCAATGGTGGTCCGTGGCTCAAATGTCTAATAAATAATGGACCTTGATATGAAAAAGGTTGAAAACCTCTGCAGTAACAGATAATTTTACTGTGCGTGACGTAGCTTGTGGTTGGTTGGGGACAATATTTGGTTCATAACGAGTGAACAACACAACCGAGACAACAGTAAGCTGTCCAGTTTCTTTAAAAACTAGACCAGGTCAACCTGGTTGTGCCAGACCCCCTGTCTGTCATCATCATTTATGACATCATGCCTTTTGTAGGCATGTCATCATCATGTCATCATCATATATACCCTTTATATAGAAAAGGGACAGACCGACATTTGCTTATGTAGGCCTACCCATTTCATGGGTCTGGCAAATACTTTCAAAAACATATAATTGTTTTCTTAATCATGATTCGTGACATTAATGCGTCGTGGTTCACCTTATATGCACTTTGTGCGACAACAACACAACAGACGTGCTAACGTTAGCTGCCAGCTGGTCGCTCATCGCATGTCAGCTGTTTCACCACTTCTTAAAACGTACACTTGTGTCTGACAACTGCTGTGTGCGGTTCAAGCGTTAAACAAGTGGGCCAAATTAAATATACAGACAAAAATAGATTTTATTCGAGGTGAAAACTTACTAAGAGATCCTCGGGAGCTACCACATCACTGACGACAGCCTCCATGTTTCCGGAAACAGTTTCTGGATTCTGGAACCACCCACATTTGCCACAGCATCGCACGAGTAGATTGGGATGGTTGTAGTCTCGCGTGGCCAGACTGTTGCCTCCGCGATTTGGTCAAATGCTCCCGGCATACAGTCTGGCAGACGGAAATAGAAACGGTGAGTGCGAGATAAAGCGGATGTGACGCAACCGCCCCCTTGGTGCAGTAGCAATAACATGTCCTACTGGAAGCGTTATGTCTCTTTTCAACATTTCTGGGGGCTTTATTTCGTCTTTCTCTGGTGTTGTTGGTGTCACCTTCATGATGTTTTCAAACGTTTTCTTAAACTATACACTCATAACAATAATAGGCAGCTCGAATGACTTTGTCTGAGCTATTGTGTTTCTGTTATGTTTCCAATGGGACTACAGTTCAATGCAGCAGTGGCTACTTCCGATACTCGCCGTTCGGGAGCTGCTCTTCCAGACTCTATATAGCATTCGGAGATTGTGGAATAGTTGTCTGGCTACGCGAGACTAGGATGGTTGCAAATCCGGTCTGGGTCTACAGCGGATACGGAAACGCTGCGGTAATGTATGTGTGCGTGCGAAATACCGGATACACCAGGCGGGCTCTAGACCGGATCATACTGGTTAATTTGGAACAGAAATGGAGCTTTCCACGGGTATTGCGGGAATTCCGGTGACGCAAGGTTATCTATCATGTGACTGGTTATTTGCTGCGTCATCTTTCAATTGTTATTTTATTTAGGCCTATCATGTAGCCAGCCGAGCCACACTGCTGTGAAACACAAGCCGTTCATTCACCAGTGAAATCCCAATAAGACATCAGAAAAATAGTAAATACTGGGGGTGGTTGAAAGCACACTTTCAAACGACTGTGGCGATGATCAGAATGTCAAAGAAGCCTTCATTGTGATTCCATCGAGAAAACAAACCTATAGACATATGTCTTCTAGCTTGTCAAATGTAATAACCCCCAATGTTTTTCTGTAGGCTAAATATACTTTTACGGCTCCTAGTATTGATTAGGCCTATCGACTTTCTTGATGAATTGAATACACAGGACAGGACCATAATGGAAACAAGCTCTCAAGGCCTATCCATACTTCGACAGAACCGAACTTTTCGGTTGAAAAATAAACTTTTTTATTTTTTATCTTTTCCGAAAAAAAAGCGTTGGATGTTCATACTTCACTCCTGTTCGGAGGGTTGGCACGTTGGAAGTTGGAAGCGGTGGCACGTATTGTGGAGGTTTATGGAGGAGGAGGAGGAGGATTTTGCCCTGCTGTGCGGCTGAGGAGGAGGCGAGCACATCTAGCCGTCGGTGGTATGTCCGCCCGCTAAATACGACAAGGCTGGCCTGTATCAGACTCTCGTTCAGGGGATGAGGGGCATGGACGAGGAGAAACATTTTTGAAATAATGAGAATGTCTGCCAGTCGTTTTGACGACCTTCTGCGTCGTGTCGCGCCGCTCATTGAGCATGCACCGACACACTAGTAGTAGTTTTCGCGGGTCGCAAAGCAAAAACAAAAGCAATGTACAGTAGCCTCGCGTCACCAGGCTTTCCAATGTACAGTAGCTGGGGGGGGTCCAACCGACCAATCACGTTTGCAGTTTCACCGAACCTGATTTCGGCGAGTGACAACATCTCGTTGTGCAAATTTCAGAACTATTGTTCGGAGAAAAAGCATTCCAGAACTTTCGAGGAATTACATTTTATAGTTGAAAAGGACCTTTTGACCGAAAACGGCGGTTTCGGTCAAAGTATGGACAGGCCTTAGTTCCGCTTCACTTCGAACCAAGGTTTGATTTTTGATAGAGATAGATGCACATGCATATGTGTGGCGTACTGTATAGTTGAATGGTACAGGCCTGAATGTTTGAGCCCTACAGTGAGGGAGCTGGTGGCTCTGCTGTGGGAGGCCTTTTCCTGGCATGGTTGGGGTCCACTTTGGCCGCATAAAGTGATTTGGGAAAAGATAACCCATATTCATGATGGTTGTTACACAAATGCATTTTCACTCTTTGAAAAAAGATAAAGAAAAAAAAGATCTCCCCTCACAATCATATTATTTAAGAAAAGAAATAAAGAAGATAGAACAAAAGGTGTTCTATCTTCAGAATCTAGGCTAATTCATTGCCATGTCAGTTTCAGATGGACACTTACTCACAGCTCTGTGCGAACATCTCTGTCTCGCTTGTAACTGCTGTGTACTGCTCTCTGTTGAACTTTGATCTGCAGATGTTTAACCTCCTGGTCATAGTCTGTCCATTCTTCTACAATTCTCTTCGCAGTGTCCAGCTTAGGTTCCTTGGTCAGGGGATTGTTACACAGGTCTATGGTCTTGGCCTTCTTTTTGGAGCTGTCGTCACACCAGGTCTCACACCACAACCACTCCTGGGGCAGAGACTTGATGGGTATCTGGTGGATCATGTTGTTGGGAAGATCCTGATCAAGGTTAGCCAAGCTATTGGGGTCCTGGCTGAGCTGCTGGTACTCTCCTCTGAGTCTGTCCCCTGCGGCTATCTCGCGGAACTTCTTCAAGTCCACAACATACAGGGCACTGATGTGGTACTTGCGTCCAGCAAGCCGGTTGGCCCAGTAGCCAGACTTCCAGAAGCGATAGCTTTCCATCTCTCTCCTGCTGTCACAGAAGGGAGTGTATCCATACGGAGCACCCTCCAGGTCAAAGTTATGAAGCTCCTTTAGATCGGTGCGCACAATCTGGTCAGCGTCTATAAACAGAAACTTGTCGACAGTGACAGGGAATAGCACATCCAAGAAGAGGATTTTGTAACCCCAGATTATCCTCTGTTTCTCTGTCTGCTGTTGGAGCCAGCGTGGCCACTTATACTGGAGCAGTTCATACTGAAAACCATACTCCTCTGCCATGTGGGGAATGAACTCCTTGAAGGTTGGCGACAGGTAGTTCTTGAGGAACCAGAACTTGACTGGGGTTTTGGTGTTCTTCAGAACAGAAAGCATCATGATCCTGAGAAACCTCTCGTACAGATGACCTGAGGCTACTGAAAAAATGTTTATGACATCATCTTTCTCTTGTTTTGTTCCAAAGAAGCTTGTGGTCAGAGATTCCCAGAAGCCAGAGTCATTCTTCGTAATGCCAACACTCAACAGCTTCTCATTAGATTGATCTGGCTTCTTGTGAACCATGACTTTGATGGTCCTGCTCTTGAAGTTGTTCATGACCACTATGATGTTATCAGAGTATGTTGGGGAGTCTGTACCGTCATGGCTGTAGATGTTGTAGATTTCATCAGAGCGGCCCTTCCCCAACTTCAAAATCCAGGCTCCTGGGTTGGCCTTTAATTGGAAGTAACCCATGTTTGCCATGACAATAGTATTAAACTTGAAAGGCTCAGAGGTGGTTCCCAGTGTGAACTGGAGGCCCCGTGGGGATTGGCCCTCATTACTCACATCAAAACAATGACCCTCCAGGAGTAGGTACTCCAACTCATACTCTGCTGCTACAATACTATCAACATCTTCCAAGTAGATGTTGTCCAGGTCATGACGTGTGCGTACAGATTCAACCATCCAGTTCTCAGGTGTGTCGAGGTTGAGGGTGAAGAGGGGAGTCTGGGGCATTTCTAGGAACTTAGCCATGGGACCAGGAGAGAAACTCCCATCTGCCTGAAACCCGACCTCTGGCTCCAGAACATAGCGGTAATAACTCTTGAGAGGCAGGTCTGAGAGCCTAGACTGACAGTTCATGATCAACAGCAAGTTTACATTCACTAACTGCTTCAAGACAAGTAGCAGAGGAGCTAGTTTCTGGGCATCCCTGGTTGCAGGATCCACTATGGCAACAATATCAAAGTACACCTCTCCCTCATTTGGACGGATCTTGACAGCACTGTAGCGTTCACCAGGAAAATTATATTCAAACCTGGCCGCTCCTTTGGGCTGAGAAGACAGTAGAGAGTCCACCTTCATTATCAGGTCACTGGCCCTGTCCTCCTTGATCCCAAACTCTTGGACCTTTCTTTTGATTTTCTCCCCAGAAGTTCTTAAAGTAATACTCTCCAATAGCAGGAAGTCATCTTGGTTAAAGACTTCCTCCTCCTTCAGTGGACCAATTATCCTTCCATTACTGATGACTGCTCTCTGTCCTCCCTTCAGTTTGAGCATGTCTCGACAGTAAGCAGCATGGGAGAGTAGGAAGTCAAACTTGGGCCCTTCGAACATGCTCTTAAACAATGTCACATCCATACTCTCAACAGCAAACTCTCCAATATCAGTGCCGTTTTCCAGGGCTGCCGCGGTCTCTTCCTTGGCCATCTTGGTGATGAAGTTCTTGGCGTTATTTGCCGTCTGTGTCTGCATGGCGGCCCAGATGGCCTGAGTCACACAGCTTGTATCACTGACTGGACGAACTGAGGGGTTGCTGATCATCCCCAGCCGGACATTGTTGCTGGTATTCGTGTGTTTAATAGCATTGTAGAGGAGCTTGCGTCCAGAGGGCTGGTCAAAGTCTCCCACCACCCAGAACGTCACAGGATGGATGAAGCCATCTTCTTTCTTGGTAATATAGTTCATGCTGTTGGCCACAGCAGTGCTCTTTGTATCAGACAGGTCCAGGTATGTTCTGCTGGTGGACAGGACTCTGGGATTGATTCGTGGAACAATGTTGGGCTGGTTCATGATAAAGTCTACTACATCATGATCTGTGGTTAGCTCTCCCTGCTCGACAGCTCTCTCGAAGAATGTGGTGGTCTCAAATATCTTGTGCATGGTAATCAACTGGAACTCCTCAGGGTCCAGTTCCTCTGGCTGGTAGGGCATTCCATTGAACATCACCACGGGCAATGGGCCAACGCCCGTCTGCTCATAGTAACGACGTCCTTCCTTGCGGTTGGTGTCATAGCTGGAGTCATGTGCCAGGATGCTGCGGATCTCCACATTGGGAAACATCTCCAATACCTTCACTACGTCCACAACTCTCAGCTGCCCTCCATTAGGTACACGTCCTAACATAGAGATAACTGCACCAAATGCGCTTTGGCTGTCAACCTTGTCACAAATGTAGTTGTAGGCACGGAGCATGGCCACACCGGCATCCTGCATGCCATCTACATCCTCTTCATCTGACACCACAAACACCAGGCCGATCCTAAGTGGGATGTTGTTAGTGTAGAACATCTCTGCAACCTTCAGCAACTCTGCAGAGTTCATATGGGTGGGGTCCAGAATGATCACCAGATTGTGGAAGTTCTTGCGGATGTAACTGTTACCTGGAAATGTGCCACTGAGCAGCTCCTGAACCTTGTACGGCCACGAACTGTACCTGTGGTCTTTCTCTAAATTGTTAATCCAGTTTATGGCAGGGTGTCGGATGTCCACGGCGTAGTCCCAGTCTGAGGGCTGGACATCGAGCTTAAGGATGTCATGGATGTAGGGTGTATCAATCAGCAGTGAGTGCAGTCCCTCCATCACTCTGGCCTCGCTACGTAGCACCTCCAGCATGCTGAAGATGTCCTCTGTATCCAGATCTATGTACAGTCCATTGATGAACATTGCCGACTTCCCAGCCTTCAGCCCTAGAGTTCTTTTGAAATATTTCTGGTTCTTCAGAATCTCTCTGCGGATCTCTGAGGTTACCAAAGTTTCTGAGATAGACCTGGCTGTAGTGGGGAAGTTCTGGCTTAGGTCCCTCATGACATCGAGGGCTTCAACAGGGGGAGCAGCAAGTATGAGAGCTGCTGTCTGGAAACTCAGATCTCGCATCTTCAAGACTTTGAGAGGAGCAATATCATTAGTGCTCTCCATATCATTAGTGCCCACTTTGTGGTTCATCAACTCCGGATCAGCTGTCTTCAGTTTACCAGAAAGGGATCCTTGGCCTTTGTCCAAAGGATCATTCTCCCCTATCACTGTCGTCAATTCACCTCCTTGAACCTGCATGTCATCCTTTGCCTTGTACTCCTGATTTTTAATGGCAAGTTCCACTCCATAGCCGGAAAGGTACGCTTTACTCTCGCCTGGATTAGCCACATAATGACGGAGCACGTATGTTATCAGGCCTTTCCGAGCCTTGGACAGCATAGCCTGGTGAAGACTGTAGAATCCTGCTTTTCCAATCTCAGCATACAGAATGACTACTGGAGCCTCAGGGTTTGAACTCAAAAGTTTGTGATCACCTTTGAACAGGTTTGGCTTTGGCCTTTCAGGTGCTGTTTCCAACAGAGATGCTAACTCTTCAATACTGCAGGTCTTTGCTCCATGCACACTGAAGAAAGCTATGCAGTCAGAAGGAGGTGGTTCATTAGATGCTATCTGTTGGAAAGAGTATACTGCAGCAGAGTATACTCGAAGTGAGATGGAAAACTTCAGCATTTTAACCTGGGCAGAGCTGAGCAAGGCACTGGCTCTCTTCATTATCAGGTCATAGTAGGCTTGGTCCCTATCGACATGTTCTCCTTCCATGTTCTGATTAGCCTCCACAAAATCCCAGAACTTCTGCTCACTCTCCTCTGCCAGGAACTCACTAGCCTCCAACAGCAGAGGAGTAGAGGCCCATTTTGTGGTGAGGGTGGTGGTAATAGCCTTGGTGTCTGAACTCCCATATGCCGCAAGTAGCATGGAAAGAAGCAGGGCCCTCAAGAGCCACATCCTCAACCCTACTCCAAAGCCACCAGCTTTGTAGCTTCCTATTGCATTCATGTTTCAAGGAGTGGGTGGATACTGTCACCCAAATCAGGTATTTTGCCTGTTCAAGATGACTTTTGCTTGTCCACGGCTGCCAAAAATAATTCAACAAACTATTATGTTTGTATTGTTGTTATTATTGAAGCGAAAATCTGGAAATTTAACATCAGGAAGAATATTGATAGCTCTAAGCTTTTTATTTTATCTGTGTGTGAATGTTTGCGTTTTTGTGTGTGCACACAGTGTATTCAGTGTATTTTGTCATGCTGATGATGTCATGTTGATTACATATCAAAAGTCCAAATATGGAGGGTAGTGGGATGGTGGATCTGAGATTAAGAATTCGCAAAACTAGAGGTTCGGGCGACTATGCGGCCCTCACAGTTACATCTTACTGTGTAGTTGTTACATGTAGTGGAAGGTGTTGGTTTGATCAATGTATGCATGAAGCATGCGGACAATTGGCTATAAATGCATATGGGCAGTTGTTGATGGAAATGAGACAGCATTTGTTGTTAAATGTTGTGGTTTATTGTCATCATGTTGTAGTATAGGACAGTGTTTGCTGCAACATTATGTACAAATAAGAAAGGAAATAGTACTAAGGTGCAAATGTAGGGCAAAGGTTTTTTCATTGGCCTTCCTAGGGAGTGCGCATACAAAGTGCCCAAGTCAACAGCCAATAGAGAAGCCTTACCATTAAATGGGGTTTTGGGAGTAATTCCAGTAACCTGGGTCTGCCCTAGACAACAGCCAATGCAGAAAAAAGCCTTATAGGCCAGTCAATCTAAGCTAAAAAAGGGCCTGACCCAAAAGAAATTGCAATAGTAATGGTTCAAGGTTTTTTTAGTGGATCAATTAAATTCAGGGGGTTCAAGTTTGGGTCCATTCACTTACTATGCAGGAAAAAAAGACCCCCCAAAAATCTTCTTTAAGTAGCATGTGTGGGGTCTATCTAGGGGTTTTTCATGATTCTGAATCCATTGCAAGCATTTGTTTTGCACAAAAAACATTCCTTGGGCTAAAAACGGACCCATAGAACTATGGTTTAGTGATGAGTCATCACTTTCCTGGGGACATCTCCGTTTCGTGGTGTCCGTTTTTAACCCGACAAATGTTTTTTGTGCAAAACGAATGCTTGCAATGGATTCAGGACCATGAAAAACCCCTAGTTAGACCCCTCACATGCTACTTAAAGAAGATTTTTTGGGGGGTCTTATTTTCCTGTATAGTAAGTGAATGGACCCAAACTTGAATCCCCTAAATTTACCTTGATCCACTAAATATATAATTCACAACTTTTAATATGTTATTTGGATGACCCTAAGGATCATAAAAAACCTTGAACCATTACTATTGCAATTTCTTTTGTGTCAAACCTAGCCTATTACCATTCAAATGGGGTTTTGTGAGTAATTCCTGTAATCTGGGTGAGCTGCAGAAATTGTACAATCCACACCATTTTTGTGCAATTTCTCCCCATCAAATGGAGGGATTCATAGTAGATCACGTGCACCATGAAATGATATCCAGAATGACAGTATGTAAGTGAAGCAGTAATTAGGATAATTTGTGTGTTGTAAAAATGTAAAAATAAAAAAAATAAGAAAAATCTAAATTCTGCGCGAATTATCGTAATTGCTGGACTATAAGCCGCACCTGACTATAAGCCGCAGGTGTCCTTCCTGCTTTCTGCTAGAGCGCCCCTGGTGGCCGTTAGCTGTAAAAATCTATATATAAATCCTTGTTAAGAGACCATTGTAAAACTAACTAACTGGCCGTTAGCTGTAAAAATCTTTATACAAGCCGCGGCCGCATTGTATAAGCCGCGGCTTATAGTCCGGCAATTATGGTAGTAGCAGGGATGGGGATATGTTTTATCCATGCTTCTGGTAAGATTGAACAAATATACATGCATTTACTGATGTAGGCTATGTTTGATATTTGTCAATTGTCATAATGCCGGGGGCTTTGTCAGAGTACCCGTTGTACCAACACTCGTCTGTCTATGTTCCTTTAATGCCAAATGCCCATAGATTTCTGTATCTATATCTATGTCTACTGTGTCCCTATACCCGTATATGGAGATCTCAATATCTGTCAGTCCATGTCCATTTTATGCCTATATATGGAGATCCCTGATGGCATCAGCAGGACTAAATTCCCAATATGAGCATATCAGTGCTCATAATTCGTGGGGACTAGCAGTACCTGTTCGAAGCAGTGATGTCATATTATATTAAACATCTCCATATTTGAGCATAATTATGACAGAAAGATAGATCATGGACAGAGATGGAATCCTTTAATAGACTAAACTAGCTCGTGTCCTTGTCCCTTTTGTGTCCATATGGAGATCTCTGTATCTGTCCGTTCCTTGTCCTCTTTGGGATTAAGTCCAGCGTCTCATTACTCCGACTACGTGGCTATGCGTGCAGCGGTTAGGGTTAGAGATAGTAATGGGGAGAGTCGGACGAACGCAACGTCGGAGTAATGCGTGTCGGAACAACGCTACGCACCCGTCCTCTTTATGCCCATATATGGAGATCCCTGATGTCATCAATATATGCCCATATATGGGCATGCCGATATGCCCATATACATGTATACGGAGATCTCTGTATCTGTCAGTCCTTGTCCCTTTCATGCCCATATACAGGTATGGAGATTCCTGAGTGTTTATTGTTTATTGAATGGATCAATATTGATATTCCTGGGGTCCATATTAGATGCATACAAATTATAAAAAGCATGAAAATACATAGTTACATTATATATTATATATACATAAATTAACTTTTTCAGCGCCGATCGACTCCCAGATCGACATTGTTATTAGGGAGCTCTCTGCCGAGCGACTTTAATCGACTTTTATATAAAAGCATTGTTTAAGCATTTATTTGGGTATTTCGATGGAGCAAATGGGTTTCCTTACCTTCAGCTGGTTATAACACGAGACCGTGAAAAAAAAAGGATACGATTATGACGTCACCGCTAAACCAGGCCTCGTCTGTTTACAATAGCATCTGCTAGCCGTTAGGCTCAATGCAAACCATCGTCCATTACGCAGCTTCACTAGGTCGGATTTTGATTCGGAAATTTTGTGCGTGGCGTCTGTATACGATCCGTTGCCCAGACCGATGGTGGTTTTAGACAATCAAGCACAAATTGAACAGGATTGAGCACAGATGGCGCGCCGCTGATCTCCCATTGTGAATCAATGGAGCGACATCACCTACCCATCCTTCAAACATGGTTTCTTCTGAAGGTTTTAGTGTTACGATGGCGCACTCTAGTGGTCTTTTTGGTGGTGGTTTATCATCATGGCTTTGAAAACAATGAAATTATACCCTATCATGTTAATAAAATATAGCTATTTCCCAGCAGTTTTAGCGCACATCCATATTTTAAGTTTGCAGGGAATGGGTTTTAAATGTGTTGTTAAATTGTGTGTGTTGGTTGATTCTAAAAACTGTAAACAAATTCATCAGTATTTGCCCATATGGGCATGCTTCCTTTTGTGCCCATACATAGAACTGACTGTTTGCGCCTGATGCCATTACGACACATTGAGATTACAATTTACAATTTAGGCATTTAGCAGACGCTCTTAATCCAGAGCGATTTACAATAAGCAAGGCAATACATCAATACATCAATCAAATGCATAGAAATAGTAATCTAAGAAAAGAAGGTAGGTAGAACAAGCACCTATTCAGTAAAAAGAAACGTTAGAAAATCAATCTAAATGACATGGTCATGGAGGGAAGGCAAGTGCTACGGTAAGTGCTATGGGCTAAGGTGTAGTCTGAAGAGGTGAGTCTTCAGACCACCGCAGAAGCTAGGGACTGGGAGTGAGTTTGCAGTTCTTAATTAGACAACACACTCCATATTTGGGCATTCATGATGCTGCACTTATACTCCAGTGATGTCACTTGAGAATCACTGAGTCATATGTCACAGTGTATATATTGCATCAGGTCACTCAGTTGGGTCAGTTTGTGTAAGCGATAGACCATAGAGGAGGAGCAGAGAAGGCAATAGTGGAACAGTACGATAATTACCTCAATAAGAGCACAACACAACTAACAAAGCACAATAACAATGATTGCAACCTTGAAGAAGGAGCACTGTGACATGGACCTTGGCTGCTACTCTGATGGAGAGAATACCTCCACACCCAAGAGGAGTCTGGATGTGGACTTGATGTTCCCCACCAAAATGATGTCCCCCTCGACACAGGAGGTCTCCCAGACGCTGGTGAAACAGGAGGAAGAGACAGAGGAGGAGGAGGAGGAGGAGGAGGAGGAGGACGACGACGACAACGACATGGTTCTGTCACAGAGCTTGAGGCAGCGAGAAAAGAACATCCAGGAGAACAAAGCCATGCTGGCCAAGCTGCTCTCTGAACTGACTCCCTTTTATACACCCCAAAAGAAGAAGCAAACAAGGGAGAATAATGTGACGCCCCGGAAGCCGAGGTTTAAGCCGGAGATAGTGATTAGGAGGAATCCGCCCCGCAAGGGCCGTCCGGTGTTGAATTTTGGTGTGGAAGAAAAGACAGCAAGGCCGGGTTCTTTTCTTGACGGACGGGGCCGAGGGGCTGCGAAGGACGCCGCGAAAAGAACTCGCCCTCCCTCAGAAAAGAGTGTCTCTCCAGGCTGGGGGGAGCAAGGGGCCCGGATGACAGATATCAAGAGACTGGTGGAGGTGGACGAGGAGTACGTAAGTAAAAAGAGATACATCGTAAGGCAGCTGTGCCCGAGTGTGGTCAGGTCAGTGGAGGAGATCACCAAAAGGGACCTGGACAACATTGCCTACTGCAGACAAGACAAGATCCGGAACAAGATGGGAACCTATTGTCACCAGTGCAGACAGAACACACTGGACACCAAGACATCGTGCCGCAGCGGTGTCTGTGAGGGAGTAAAAGGACAGGTCTGTGGGCTATGCCTGAAGAGTCGCTATGGCGAGGACGTCCGGACCGCGCTGCTCGACCCAACGTGGTCATGTCCCAAATGCCGGGGAATTTGTAACTGCAGCCGGTGTCGGAGGAAGGAGGGTCGCCACCCCACAGGTGTCCTGGTGGATCTGGCAGGACACAACAACGTCCATGAGTATCTGCAGTGGATTCAGAACCAGCAAGCTCCTTCCGCATAGCAGTTGTTGTTAACGCTACCTTTGTTAAATGTATAATGAATAATATCCAGTTTTTGAGGGACAAAATTGCACCTGTGCGAAATGTGCACCGATCACTTCGCACTTAAATATTTTCTGGTATGGTATCAAACACGACACGTGCATATCTCCTTGTATCTGTCTGTGATGTTAGTTATCTCCATACATGGAGTTCCATACACACAAAGCCAGACGTAGGAGTGGTTGGCACCGCTAAAAAGAACAATGTAGTCCCTTTATCATTACCTATTATTATCTTGCCTTTCTATGGTTTGCTATTACTGTTCAGGCTAGCAGGTATCCTGTGATGACTGTCACAGCATTTGTAGAAAATGATTAGGTTTTATATCTCCAGGGAATACATTATTTGAATGGACTTTACTACATTTCTGACCTAACAGTGAGACTAAACAAGTCACATTGGGGAAATGACCTTCCCCAATCAAAACAGAGTCAGGAGGAGTTGCGGAACGAGTGCTTCCAAACTCCAAAGCTTCATGCTTCTTTATGTTTGCCAGACCCATGAAATGGGTAGGCCTACATAAGCAAATGTCGGTCTGTCCGGGTTTTCTATATAAAGGGTATATATGATGATGACATGATGATGACATGCCTACAAAAGGCATGATGTCATAAATGATGATGACAGACAGGGGGTCTGGCACAACCAGGTTGACCTGGTCTAGTTTAATAACAATAACTTGGACAAAGCCTTCCAAGGTAATAAACCGTTTTTTTAATCACTCAAATTTGTATTAATCACATGACATACAATGATGACATACACATACAAGACACACAGCATAAAATCAAAAATACAATACAAAATAAAATACACAATACAAGATACAAGATACACTACACAAGATACAACTGTTTCTAAACGATTCTAAATGTACATATTTTCAATGATGCCCGACCCAGGGTCTTAAATAAACCATATTTGATGTATGATATAAATAAATGAATATAGGAGCATATGAATATGGGAACAATGTATTATGATGGCCCTTGATTTAGGATCAAGGGCTACCAGCAGGCCAAGGAACTCTGTCCCCCATATTTCTTTCAAATCAACAACTATGTTTGTATGAACTTAAAGGAGCAGTTCACCCCGAAAATGACTTTTTTCTGTTGTTTACTAACGCCATGGCAATGAACCTTTTGTGCCCATATATGGAGATGTCTGTCTACCTGTGTCCCTTTTATGCCCATATATGGAGACAGTGGTTCTCATGCCCGTATCTGTCAGTCCATGTCCCTTTTATGGCCATAAATCGCTTATTGAGGTCAGACAACACACTCCATATTTGGGCTTAGCTGCATTGAGAACTCCTTATATGGTTATGGCTGTGATAGAAACGCGACGACATGGTCTAGCTGCCAGACAGGCAATTTTAACATAGGAAGACGATCTCCATATATGGGCATTACATTTCCATATATGGGCATATATTGATGACATCAGGGATCTCCATATATGGGCATAAATGAGTCCACAACAATGCAACCCTTTGCAACATGCAACTATTATCCCCAATGGCAGTTGCAAGGAGTTGCAACTAGTTGTGGTTTGGCCTTCAGGGCCGCTACAGGGCCCTCACACTCACTGTGAGGGCCGTGTCCCTTTTGTGCCCATATATGGTGTTCGCATTGTACCCATCTGTCTGTGTAGCCTGGTAACCAGAAATCTGCCACTCTCTGCAGAGTAGGTCTGGCCCGCTCGGTTGTGATTGGATTACCGAAGTTGTGGGGCACAAATAACAGTGGTTCTCAAAGTGTGGTTCCATACTCCCATGGGGTCCTTAACACCTTCTAAGCCAAGGGGGGCCCCTTAATGTTAAAACCGTACTATATCGCACATCCCCCCAGGGACTCTCAGCCAGGCCGTCTATTCCCGGACTTTGTCTTTAAAACCGGAATAAAAGCTTTTGATCCGAAAATCGGCGATCGTCTAACCTTCCCTAGTCACCACTCGTGCACTGATGGCTCATGCAGACCGTGCATGAAGCAGAGGTGACGTCAGCGCCTCTCCTTCTCCAAGGCACCTTCCACCCATCCGTTTACTGTCTACACACTCGAGCTCCTCCTGCAGCCATGCTTGGGGCTATGCTAGCGAAACTTTTCAGTTCTGTTCTTCAGTCACACATGGACTATTTGCGGGGACATTTACGTGAAAGGATCGCGCACGCGAAACGCACGGGGACATCGACGATCGGCCAAAACCCCCATTCTATCCCAACGGAGATCGAGAAAATCATGGTGAGTTACTGGCCTGGGGGAAAAAAAAAAAGAAAAAACAGCGGCGCTGTTCAAGATGGAGGGGCTGCGGGGTCATGTTTATAAACATAATATTATGTCTCAGATCACAATACAATAATAGAAATTTCACGGCTAATCTACCAACCACCATTCTATTTCGGACTGCAACGTGTTAAAGGGTCCCATGGTCTCAGCAAAATAATTGCTAGTTTGGAACCAAACGGAAACCCTTAATGGATCTGTAACTCCAAGGGTGTACAAATGGTTTCATTCACAATTTGAGTTAAAAGTAACAGTGTAACAGTTTGACAATCTATTCTACACATTTTACAGTGTAGATTCTCAAATGGGGTCCGTGGCCTAATGCAGGGGTTTTCAAAGTGGGTGACAGGGCACCCTGGGGTGCCGTGACAGCAGTCCAGGGGTGCCGCGAGATAATTTGATAATATTTGGAATTTATTTGAACACTTGAACATTTTTTTTACAGTACACATTTATTTTCAGTCAGTTCTAACCAAAATGTCTATTATCTCAATGTTTTCTTGGCAACATAATTGCTAAAATATCGTATAAACATAAGGTGCTGGGAGTGAGTGAACATTTTGAATATAGTGAACATTTTGAATATAATGTAGGGGTGCCTCGGATGAAAAGAATATTTATAGGGGTGCCCTGAGGCAAAAAAGCTTGGGAACCCCTGGCCTAATGCATATCAAACTGGGTGGTCTTTAAATTGAAACAAAACAGAAATCATCGAGAATTACTGGTGCAGGGCACAACAGATCTCAAAGGGGAATACTTTCTTCTCGGATAAAGAACTCGACGTTCTGCTCCTCCCAGCCATCCGTGTTGCTGTCCACACCTTCTCTCAGTTTGAGGCGGAGGTCCCTCTGTTTCTGGTACGCCTGACTGGCAGCCTGGCGGTATTGCCGATACTCCTCAGCCATGGCCCTGCGCTTGTCCACCAGCTCCTTGGAAGCCTTGGACTGGCTCAGACGATCCTCCTGCTCAAAGATCTTGGAAAACCTCTTTAGGTCCTTGTTGATAGCCTTGATCTCTTCCTCGCTCAGCAGGGTGGCAGGCCGCGGTCTCCAGAGCAGCTGATGCAAGCGCTCTTTGTTGTTCTTCTGGAGCAGTCGGCCTTGAAACGTCCACAGCCAGTAGGCGTTGTCCACCTTGATGTGGCTCCAGACGGACACAGAGGTGATGACATAGCGGCCTGTGGGATCCCACTCCACGTTGGACACGTTGTAGTGCTCATCCGTGTGCATCATAGTGCAGTCCGACGTGTCTAGGAAGGCCAGGTGCCCGCTGATACTGTTCTGGGTCCCGAGCCCTGCCAGCACCAGGAACTGTCCCCGCGGGCTCCAGAAGATACGGTCAACCTGCTGATTCTCAAACATTTTCATGAGCTCGATTTTGTCGTTCTTTTTTATGTGGTAAATGGAAACTTTGTATCGACTGGAAGACTCTCCGTGGACAACAGCAAACCTGCTACCATTGGGCTCCAATGCAAACGTCACGATGCTATCCTTCATTTCTACCACATCAAACGGGATCGCTTTTTCCCTCATTCTGAAGATCTCAAAGTTGGTGACCATGCCCTGCGTTCCCTTGGGGGTCCTGCCAACTTTCACACAGAGGTAGTCTCCGTTGTTCTGCCAGTGCAGTTTGCAGTCGACTACGCAGAACAAATTGCGACGTGAAATCTCCTGACGTGAGGGGATCTGCACCAGGGTCACTTTGGCCGGGAAGTCTTTGTCCTCTGGTACCCAGATTGCGATGATGTTGTCACCAGGAGACCACGAGAAGTCCTTAATTCCAATGCTCTTCTTGTCAAGCAGGCCCATAGATGGAGTCTCATAGATGCTCAATGTATCCTGTGCCATCCTGGCAAAAAACTTCCCATCGTAGCTCCATTTGAAGATGGGCCAGTGTGCAGAGCTCTCGCAGTGAAAATCTCTCTTCTTCTGACCAGTTTTAATATCCCAGATGATGACGCTGGCCTGTGAGTCCTCTTCATTATCCATCGGTGGACTGCAGGTCACCATGTACCTCTCACAGGGGGAGAAGTCGGTGTGGCAGACACCCAGGTGGTTGAACCTTTGAATCCTCTTGAACTTCTCACCACCCCACAAAACAATGCCACGCTGGTGAAAGGTCGCCAGGTAGGTGCCTTTAGGAGACCAGCAAACGCAAGACTCTGTCCACGTTGTCCTCTCCTCAACTGGCTCTGTGGCGTTGCAGGAGAAGATGGCCGTCTTCAGTCCTTCTGATGACTCGTAGATCACACTGTACTGATCGCAACTGTCTGGATCCAAAAGCCAATGTTGCAGGTTACCAATGTCTTTGAAGGGCTGCTCCTCAGGAGGTTCCCAGTCATTACTCATGTTCATGCACTTGTCAAAATCAGTAAACATGGTGACCCTGAACGTGTGCTGTCTGTTCAGTCTGTGGCCATCTGCACGCTTCACGGCCTCCCTGGCCTGTGCGGGAGTAGCATACTCCATGAAGATGTAGTCTTTAGTCACGCTATCCGCCTCAGGATAGTACTCGGTGGTGATGTCACCGAACTTGGAGAAAAACTTGTGAATGTTCCTCTTTAGCTCGTCCAGTTGTTCCGGGCCCACCTGGGGAACGTTCACCACCACACAACAACAGTCTATAACATCAGCTCCCAGGGGCTTGTCCTGCAGGAGATCACTCAGAAGTTCTTCATCTTCGATGTCATTCACAAAGTCCTCTGGGTCACTGAAGGAAGGTTCCTCCTCTTCCTCGCACTCATCCATCGTGTCTTGCATATCAAAACGGTTTTCAGGGCGATTATGTCTCTTTAGGAAGTAATGACTCGTGGGTAGCTGTTGTTGAATAATGTGAGATTCTGTGCAGAAGTGCACAGTTTAAGTACCTAGTCTGTCCAGGAGGCGTGGCCTAGGTTACACCTCTCAGTCAATCACACGTGATGTCAGAATGTCATACCCTTATATGGGTATGAGCTGAGCTCCCAGCCAATCACATTTGACGTCAGAATGTCATACCCATATATGGGTATGAGCTCCCAGCCAATCACATGTGACGTCCGAATGTCATATGTCGTGTGAGCCCTGAACTAAAGGAAAGATCTAATCCGGATGTCCAGGTCACCAGGTGGTGCAAGGATACATTTCCTGCCCACCACCGTGGAGACTAGGGTTTGAATCCTCCACGGTGCATCCGGCTTGGGCCTGGCGCTCCAATGAACACAATTGGCCGTGTTTTCAATTGGAACCGGGGCAGGGATGGCAATCTCTCACTGCAGGTTTGTCGGGGTGCCTGTTCAGCATAGTTGACCTGAGAAGAACACAAAGTGAAACGAAGCGGCTATAGCAACATGACGTGTATTCCAGGAGGGCAGTGGTTCTCTCTACACCCACTCCAGGACCAACCAGTAGGGCTCAGCAGTGACAGACTATTGTGGGGAATTTAGAATGAGCATTACTTAATTGGGGGGGAAAGGAAAAACCCCCCACTGGGGGGTACGTTGTGAGAGGTACATAATGAGCATCAATACAGATTATTTTTTTATATATCCTGAGACAGATTGCCTTATTTGGTACTGCTCTCTCACTTAAAAAAATGGGAGTTCACATTCAGTTGGGCTTTCACAGAAGCAAGGCAATTAACAAATAGGTAAACCTATGGTTTTTCATTACCATTACCTGTGAAAAATAATAATAAGTCCACAAGTCCATAGTGGATGAGAGACCATCTCAATATTATCTTCCAAACAGGTAGAAATATCTCTATCTGTCATTCTTTGTCCCCTTTATGCCCATATATGGAGGAGAAAGCTGATGTCACAGTATATGCCCATATATAGGCATTCCCGCAATATCGACACACTCCCGTTGGTGAAAGGTATAACAATGTATAGGTAGGTAGCAACAACAAGTCTAAATGGGTTAATATATGATGAAGATGAATGGAAGATGAATGGTCTCCCCCACAACGGTACTTTCATAACGCTCCAGTTACGTATATGGATACGTCACAGTGTAGATATAATAGGCGCTCATTTGGCTCAGTTTGTGAAAACGTGCAGACTAGCTGATAGGATCGTTAATAAGAGATAACTTTGTAGATTATATATACTGTAGGTTTCGTTCTGAAGAGGTAGCATAAAGTAACCTGTAACCACATTGTCTGGGCTTGGTGACATTCTCTCGACTGTAGCTTGGTTAAAAAGCAAGGAGATCATCAAGATGTCTGACAATGAAGATGATTTCATGTGCGACGATGAAGAGGACTATGATCTGGAATACGAAGAAGACAACACTTCTGAACCCAATGTGGATGAGGAGAACCAGTACTACAACTCCAAGGGTCTTAAGGAGGATGACCCCAAAGGAGCACTATGCGGTTTTCAAAAGGTCTTGGAACTAGAAGGAGAGAAAGGAGACTGGGGATTCAAAGCACTCAAACAGATGATTAAAATTAACTTCAAGCTGAACAACTTTCCAGAGATGATGAACCGATACAAGCAACTGCTGACATATATCAGTGGTGCTGTCGCCAGGAACTACTCTGAGAAGTCCATTAACTCCATTCTAGACTACATCTCCACCTCCAAACAGATGGACCTACTACAGGAGTTCTATGAAACTACGCTTGAGGCTCTGAAAGACGCGAACAATGACAGATTATGGTTTAAAATTAACACAAAGCTGGGGAAACTGTACTTGGAGAGCGAGGAGTATGGAAAACTAACGAAGGTACTCCGACAGCTCCACCAGTCGTGTCAGACAGACAGTGGAAAGGATGACCTGAAGAAAGGCACACAGCTCTTAGAGATCTACGCTCTGGAAATCCAGATGTACACTGCACAGAAGGACAACAAGAAACTGAAGGCCCTGTACAAGCAGTCGCTTCACATCAAGTCAGCCATCCCTCACCCCCTCATTATGGGAGTCATCAGAGAATGTGGCGGGAAGATGCACCTGAGGGAGGGCGAGTTTGAGAAGGCTCACACAGACTTCTTTGAGGCCTTTAAGAACTACGACGAGTCCGGGAGCCCGAGGAGAACCACGTGCCTGAAGTACCTGGTCCTTGCCAACATGCTGATGAAGTCAGGAATCAACCCCTTTGACTCTCAGGAGGCCAAACCATACAAGAATGACCCAGAGATCCTAGCAATGACAAATTTAGTGAGCGCCTACCAGAACAATGACATCGCTGAATTTGAGAAGATCTTAAGAAATAATCACAGTAAAATAATGGACGACCCTTTCATCAGAGAGCACATAGATCAACTTCTGTGGAACATCAGAACTCAAGTGCTTATCAAGCTCATCAAACCCTACACAAGAATACACATCCCCTTTATCTCCAAGGAGCTGAACGTCGACGTATGTGATGTGGAGGCTTTGCTGGTGCAGTGCATACTGGACAACACAATTCGTGGCCGCATTGACCAGCTTAACCAGCGACTGGAACTGGACAATCTGAAAAGGGGAGGGGCTCGCTACACTGCTTTAGACAAATGGACAAACCAGCTGGATTCACTCAACCAAGCTATTATCAACAAACACATGGTAGACCATGGAAGCACATGGTAGATCATGGAATTGTAAAAAATGGCCTGTCTGATCACATCGATATACAGTAAGTAACTACTCAGTACTCACCATGTATATATCTTTAAGCGAACACAGCACAAGGTTTGAAAGTCAAAAATGTCCAAAAACCCATAAGAATGATTCGTTGAAAGTTTGTTGTTTTGTGGATATATTTTAGGATATATTTTAGGGTATGAGTGGATAACATTGACAGAGTTCCGTTGATGACGTATGTAGCAGATTGGGAAAGAAATGTGTAGCCCCCAGAGTGTGCACAGGGAGAAATTAGGGGTCAATGTCTTTCTTGGCATAAAGCCTTGGAGGAGCTGGCTATCAAACCATGGAACGTCTTATTCCCAGATGGTTCAGTCAATTTTGCACAGTATTTGGCAAGGTAACTGTAGAGGCATAAAGGTGAGGTGATCATGGTTAAAGTGTGTTAAGGTTTTATTTTTTTGATTTTTCTATTATTTTACCAAGATGTCAGATGCTGTCATGGCAGCTGTGGTTAGACTGCATTTTTGTTTAGCTATACTAGTTCAGTACCTGTCAAGGCTCCCTGGACACTGTCTGACACAGAGATTGGTGTAACAAACAGGGAGGGACCCCACAAAGGGCCAAAAGGTCTCATTTCAGAAATCGTTAAAATAGTGGATCTTGCAATGTGATGCGTTGCGAGCTTGTAGACCCTCTATCTTCGCTTATTAGATTAAATAATTACTGCAGAGAATATAGAAATAGACCTTTATTAAAAGAGTAACAAAAGTTATTCTGTAGGAATAACTTCAGCGCATCAGACACTTTCATCATAATAACCTTCCCACTGCCATGTCAACAAATGTTATCAGGGCAACGATCACAAGCACAAGGTGAAAATACCGTGACCCTACAGTACCAGATAATTAACTTTCTTGCGCTCTGGTGGCGCAGTGGTAAAGTCCACAGTGGTGGAGGTTGTGGGTTCGAATTCATCGTGGTGCATCCGGCCTTGTTGAGTGTCTACATGAACGCACTTGTCCATGTTCGTGGGAAGGAAGCAGGGCGGTCATAAACACCTAGCCACAGCAAATAGGAACAGGTTACTCCCGTTATACGAGTACATAAAAAGGTCCCTGTGGCTGCGGGCTGTTTAATTGGTGCATCCTAACCTCTCTCCATTAAGACAACACCTTGATGAGGTTATCCATCTCTAGGGGGAGATTATAATGCATTATAGACCCGACCTTTAAGTAAAGTGTTATCGCCTAGTTTTTACATTTCCTGAAAGGTAACAGTTTTGATTTGAGACAGCAACGACTACAGTATGTTCAACACTCCTTTTTATAGGAAATGGGGAGAGAGATATGGGGGGGGGGGGGGGTGACACGCAGCAAAGTTCTGCTGCGTAGACTCTGCTAGCCATGGCACCTCTCACCTGGCCCTGTGAAATGGGACATTCTGCATAATGAGTACTTCTTTTGGTAGTTTACATACATTTTGACACCAATACTGTTGTACTTTTACGTAAGTAAACTTAGAATTTTGAACTTTTACCTGTAACAGAGTATTTCTGCAATGCATTATTGCTACTTTTACTTTTCCCACCACTGCCATTCAGTATTGGTGTGATGTTTTGAATTAAGTGTTTTACTGGTCCTGTGCCTTTGATTATGTTGGCATGCTGTGATTGAACAGACATCCTTCTTATCTTTGTCTCCCTCCTCTGTCAGGTTGCAGTAACAGTGGAGCTGGATGGGACCAACACCTGAGGTATGATGGTGATGGACTACATAGAGTTGCTCAACAAGAAACACAAGGCCTTCCTCGTCATGAAGAAGCTTGGATCTGGACATGTTCAAAACCATGCTAATGGACTAATTGAAATAGAATGCCATGCCAGAATGCGACAACAGCCCTGCTAATCAGGTTCAGCACTATTAGCACGATTGGTTGTGTGTTGGTCTGGCGAGTGGGAACCCAGGGTTCAATCCCCGCTTCTGCGCATCACTACACATGGATGGATTTCACTACAAAACGAAAACACCACAAACGAGTAAAACCATTGTTTTCCAACAAACTCAAACACCATTTACCACAAATATATTTTGCACGTAGCCTAAATATCCTATACACATCCTTGTAGGATCAAGGATCCTATGCAAAAAAAAAAAAAAAAACAGTATAGGCCAATAGCCTGCTAATGCACTATAAGTTTAACTAAATACTGCACTATAACTTTACACTTCACTGCACTTTTGTGTGTTTATTCTGCTTTGAATGTTTTGTCTAAAGCACTTTATACTTTTTTAATAAACATGCTTGCCTTACTGTAATGATTATCAATTTATTCAACCACAATCATTAAAGTATTGCAGTTCAGCCTGCTGATAGTCTTTTTTCTTTTCTTTTTTTTTTTTGTTGTATTTATTGCGACCGTAGGTCGCATTTACTATCAAACCCTGCACAAAGTGTAAGTCCGTCAGTCAGTCTCTGTCTGTCACACCTCACACGTCACACTCTTGCCCTGCTCATAGCTCCGCAACCGTTGCCCCGATCCATGCCAAATTTTGCACACACACTCCTTACCTGCCAAACTACAACCTCCAAGGCCCCCCGGAGCTCCAGGGACCCCCAGGTCCCTGGGGGACCCCCAGATGTAAAAAATGACCAAATGTGCTAAACTGACCAAATGACCACCCCAACAGGGCTGCTCACGGGGAATTCCCGGGGACCACCGACTCCTGGTGCTCCAGAACGGATGCAAAAGTGGTGGCGCCCCCAGTGGAGGACCCCCTACACTGCAGCTCACATAAAATGCCGTAACTCCGGCTAGGAGCGACCGGGACAGCCGGGGCCGGTACCTATTCGTCCGCCTTGCCGGCGCGGAGACCCCACCCCTCATTTCTCACATGGCCCTCTTCTAGCGCCACCATGAGGCCGATTCTTGCAAAACACATTTTTGGACACTGCTCCTACCATTTTTGCCCTAAAATCACGCAAATCGGTACACAGTATGTCTACACTCATCCATCCCATCAACATGAATCTCTCCCATATAGCGCCACCTCCAGGCCGATTTTTAAAAACACATTTTTGGACACTGCTCCTACAGATTTTGCCCTAAAATCACAAAAATCACTACACAGTATGTCTACACTCATGTCATCAACATGGATCAGGAAGATTTTGGCAAAACACATTTTTGCCCTATTTGTGGAGATAAGTGACCTAGGGTCGACTCGCTTATCTCCCGATTAGGGAGTCTTACTGGTTATTTGTCTTTGGGGCTGTTAGGAACAAAAAGGCAAAGTACAAATACGAATTAATTAAGGCACAAATATGACCCCATACATTTAAAGGAGTAGTTCACCCCCAAAATGGCTTTTCTTTCCTATTGATTACTCATGCCATGGAGACTTGAGTTTGTATTTGTCGCATTCCTTTGACAAAAAATGTATTTGAGTAAAGGTACCCCAATTGATTCCGAATCAATGGGGGTACATTTATTGTAATCAAATCATTGTCTAAGGAATGCAACAAAAAACTAAAAATATTATTAAACTCAAGTCTCCATGGCATGAGTAATCAATATAAAAAAAGTCATTTTGGGGGTGAACTACTCCTTTAACTCAGCTGCTGTGAGAAATGGGGAGCATTTCCTGGCAGGCAAATAAAGCCCCCCTCCTTTAACCCTTTTTTATTTTTATTATTTCTATTTTTATATGGCTTGGGTTTAATGCTCCCATCTTGTCTTTGAGGCTTTTGGTTTGGCATGGTCAATATCAACCAAGGCGTTGTGTGCTTACTCAAAGATTCGTGGGCTTTTTAAAGTCCTCTATATTGTCCCTCTTTGAGTCTTTACGCGCGCGTGCACACACACACACACACACACACACACACACACACACACACACACACACACACACACACACAGTGTTGTAGTGCTAAATTTGGAAGTGTGGGCACTCACCGCACGTGCACGCACATGCACGTGCGTCCGTGCGCGTGCACATAACGTTTTCGCTGGCTTAAAACGGGTCTGCGCGGCGGCAGAAATAGCCTTAGACCAGTGGTTCTCAACCAATAATTTGATGACCGGATCATCAGCCAAACTTCCCATGCAAAATAGCTCCACAACTGATATTTCCAATTAATTAATCCATTTTCAAATCTTATATTACCATCTGCTGTTAGTCATGCTCATTTCAGCACGGCTGGCGAGCCTATTTCAACCAATTGCTGGGTCAGAACGACCTGAAAATATAATATCAACTGACTTGACTTGAGAGAAGTGTGGGCACTCCGTACCCCCGCGTCCCCCCCCCCCCCCCCCCCCCCACTACATCCCTGCACACACACACACACACACACACACACACACACACACACACACATACTGAGATATGACAACAACAGGTGGATGGATTGACTCAGCAGGTGAGTTAGCTTAGCTAATCAGTTGCTTAGCATGACATTAATTAATGATAGTGCGTGTAATTTGTCTTTAATTTGACTTGGTAAAACAAAAAATAATCAGGATGTGTGTGTGTGTGATGTGATTGTGAATTATGTTGTATTGAGCTCAGCAGTGTTTGTTTGATTTCTGTGATGATGCTGACACTAGCAGGCCTAAACCGTTAGGACTCATGTGTATGTGGCTGCGGATAGACACGCCATCTAAGATCTTATGCCAAGGAAGGTGCATGCTGTTAAAAAAAAGAGTCAAACAGCATGCTGTTAAAAAAAAGAGTCAAACAAACATGATATCTCTCTAAACTGGGACCGTTTGGATTCTGGAGGGTCTCTAATTCTGGACCAAAATAGGTCTGTCTATTGTTAAACACAACTCAGAGCCTTGGCCTACTGTACACTTAACAAGGACACAGCACCTTCTTTTGGTCCTGATATATGGAAGCAATCTCTTGACATATTCTCATAGATTTTCATTTTATGAATGCTATATCTCTTCTCTTGAGACTCCTAAAATAATCCTATATAGCAGTGTCATGCAGGGTCTGCCTATTCAGTGCTTGAACTTGTATATGTTACAGTATGTTTGGGTAACTCAGGACGTTCATTGTAAGAGCGCTTGTTTTGTCGTTCACCACACACTAATCACCACCAGATGGCGACGACAGCCATTCACTAGTGCAGGCGCTGACGTCACTCGTTTGCGACTCTCTTTCTTTATTTACTAGCCTAGCTCGGCGGTGTTTAGCCATTAGCTTAGCCATTAGCTTAGCCATTAGCTTACTGTGAGCGTTTATCGTGGGCTTGCCCAGGCCTTACGGCCTGGGCATAAATATAACGATTGCATTCACCACGGCTTCGTAACTCACTCGCGGCCACTCGCGCCTGCGGCGCTCGGGGGCGAAGAGCAGGACCAAGGTCCGCTGGCCTTCGCGCCGCTTGCAATGTCGTGGACAATCGAGCGGCTCCGCCTGGAGGACGTTGTTGTGGCGACCGCTTGTTCCGCCCCGTGCCGCACCACGAGTGCTCCGTTTCTCGACCGTACTGTTTCTCTAACAAACCGTGACATATATATGTGGCGGAGAGAGTTGCAGCCCCAGCCTGAAGCCTCAAAAGTCTAGTATCTGCCCTCATTCCATAGGGATATCCCTTTGGAGTAATGGTTAAGATATTGGACTTTAACGCGGGAGACCCGGGTTCGAAGGCGGGTGGGGAGGTTCAGATCACTTCTGTTACATTGGTGCCGGGACCCGGATCCGGGCTTCCCTGTAGGAGGAGGTCAAAGGGGGGTGAGTGTGGCGGAGAGAGTTGCAGCCCCAGCCTGAAGCCTCAAAAGTCTTGTATCTGCCCTCATTCCATAGGGATATCCCTTTGGAGAAATGGTTAAGATATTGGACTTTCACGTGGGAGACCCGGGTTCGAAGCCGGGTGGGGAGGTTCGGATCACCTCCGTTACATATAGAACCACTGATGATAGCCTCTTAATGTGTCATACTTTGTAAACATGACACTCTCATGTCAACTAATGTCAAACAGTGAAACAGAATAGGCCTACTGCCCTTTCCTCTTTTCTCCAACCTGTCTAGGGTTGCCAGTTATGTCAATTAATAATAATAATAATAATGTCAGTTGTCATCAATTATGTGATTTTGATGCTGAGGTTGTTGTTACAGAGGTTTTGTCAATTTGACATTGAAATGTGGCATAATAACAGTTTATGATAATTGACACGAAGTGGAAGAAACCTTTTTGAATATGGTTGTGGCTGTTATATCAGGTGTCGTATAGTGCTTATAGGTGGCATGTATATATGCCATATAACCTTAATTACTTTAAGTGTTACCTAAGAGTAGGCTACTGATGATTTGAAATGCATTTCCCTTTATGTCCACATGGTGGAACCACATACATGTACTTGAAAGAAAAGGCATTCCATTCTTTGTGTCCTAGAAAATCCAGGGGCTACTTTTGTGTCATGCCTGTAGGCGACAATAGAAAAGACATGTAATCATCAATTTATTAACATTCAACATTAGCAGTTTTTCATAGGGTCAAGAAACCTGTTCTACACGTGAGGAACATCAGTGTAGTTATTGTAGTATCAAACACCAATGTTATATGATTCAAGTTATAAAGTATTTGTGTTGCTTGCTTGAAAGGGGCAGATTTTGGTTTAGTTCATTGCTTGATGTTTGAAAAGTGCTGGACAGAGCTCTACAGTATGGTCTTCTTGTTCAAAATCCTGCTCGATGGGATCCAGACTCTCTTTATGGGTCCATGGGTGCTGTAAAAGCGGAGAATTCCAAAACTGCCTTTCCCCCCCTTTTCTGTAGTTATGTGGTTTCCTGACATTGACCAGTGTTCCCTTTCAGAGTTCGGTCCACCAGAGTCTTTTTGGAAGAATGATAGAGCTAGACGAGAAGAAGTGGAGGAACCAAAGCATGTGTTTATGTTCCTACAGAGATGGTGCGTTTTCAGAGCTGCCCCTTAAATCTTGCGCAGTCCTCTGTGTACCCTGTACTTTTGCACTTTTTAGGACTGTTCACGCGGGCCCACTGCCAGAAAAACCAACTGCCTGGGCCAGTAACAGTAACTCTCCCTCTCAAACCCCCCAATCAACAAGAGCCATTGTTTATGAGTGGTTGTTATTGTTGGGCTGCATTCAGAAACAAGAGAAAACTCAAGAGTCCCGGCTGTGCAGGGGCGTCCAAAGTAAAGAGCGCGAGGGGATTGAGGGAGGGCTGGCGGTGGGGGTGTGTTGGGAGGCTGGAGGGAGGTGGAGGTGTGTGGGTGGGGGGAGGAGGGTGAAAAGGAAAAATGAAAAGCAGAAATTCCTTTCATTCCCCGCTGGTGTTTTCCAGATTCCTGAAGCGACAGCTCCTCGAGCGTGCGAGAGAAGTAAGCGGGCGGGTAGGGGGTGGGAGGGGGGTGCAAAAGGAAGAGAAGCACATTCTTGAGGCGACGCGTCACCTACGCATAGAATAGAAAGCCATAGCCCAGTTTCTCTGCCTGGTGGAAACGCTATGCAACAGGTACCACAGTACAGCTCCCTGCTTCCAGCCAGCACTCCACTGTGAGTCAGTGGTGCACAGACACCAGGAGTCGGTCATCTGCCATGACACAGAGGAATTATAATTATGTGGACCATGCACTTCCCCTGCACTTCATGCTTGTCCCTTGGCTGCATCTGTGTTCAGTTCAATAGGCTGCACCATGATTTTAGGGGCTTATGTTGTCCTGTCCCCTTGAACTGAATATGTAGATGCTAGACACCCTTTGCAATAAAACATTGAAAAGGGTCACAGCCTACTATAAACTAACATGAACTCAATATTGTCGCCTCTGCAGCAGTTTTACTACCCTAACATTAACCTATCACACAAATCTCCCCCGCCTATTCAAATGAATTCAGAGAGCAAGTGGCGACTTTTCACCCGAGGAGCTGTTTGTGAGGCGCACATTCAGGAGCGGTGGATAATTGCCCAGGGTTTCTAACTAATTGCCATGGGAACAAGGGTTGACAGACAGGCCACAAGGTTGAAGTAACAGCAGAGAAGGTTTTGGGAATGGGCGGAACAGGACATAAAACACAAGCAAGCTACTAACTCAAGCTATGTCAAGCATAGAGAGAGGGGAGAGTGGAGGAGCATGGGTACAGAAAATAACAACAGCTACAAACGATGACTTCTGTGAATGCCAACAACCTCTCCTTGACACGCTGGGTAATTGAAGACAGAGAGCTGTGTGGCAGGCAGGGGTGTTCAGTTATGTGTGACGCGCGTTGGCTGAGTCTATTCATGAGTTTTGTCTTGTTTTGTTTTCTCTGTGACCAGGCTTTTTGTCACAGAGTGGATTATTAGGGGACTTGGTTAGTAGCGATCTCAGATAGATATAACTCCTTGACCTTGTAAAACAATTTACTGGAGTCTTGTCCACATTCTTGGGTTTGCAGGCTAAATGCTGTGGAAACAGATAGTGTAAGTCTGAAGCAATGTCTGGAAAAAAGAGCACAGGCCAACATCCCAACAGGCAGGCAAGGCAAACTGCCCAAGTGACAGTGTGGTCTGGACTGAGCTAATGTTACACAGTGTGTGTGTGTGTGTGTGTGTGTGTGTGTGTGTGTGTGTGTGTGTGTGTGTGTGTGTGTGTGTGTGTGTGTGTGTGTGTGTGTGTGTGTGTGTGTGTGTGTGTGTGTGTGCGCGCGCGTGCGTGTGCGTGTGCGTGTGTGTGTGTGTGTGTGTGCATGCGTACGTGCATGCATGTGCGTGCGTGTGTGTGTGTGTCACTGTCATTCAGGAAAGAGAGAGCATCTACTTTCAGCAAAGAGCAACCCAGTATCCCCTTGAGACTAAACTGTGGTTCTGGAACTTACTGGAACTCCATACTTTGTGTGTGTGTGTGTGTGTGTGTGTGTGTGTGTGTGTGTGTGTGTGTGTGTGTGTGTGTGTGTGTGTGTGTGTGTGTGTGTGTGTGTGTGTGTGTGTGTGTGTGTGTTCATGTGCGCATGCTTTTGTATTGAATTATATAAAAGATTGCCTGATACAGGACCACAAATACATTATTATGATATGTTCGTCTCATGCAGATCTTGCAGCTCTGTTCTGTGGTGCATTGTTTTGTTTCAGTCAAGATCCAAATAGAAACAGCCAGTACTAAAACACAGATGACGCAATGTGCCTCAGATATTTTGCTCTCCTATTCATCTTGCTGGTTGGTCCACGTCAATTTATTCTTCATCGTGCAAGGGTGTCATGTGGCGAAAATAACTGATATACAAGTTATGTTCTGAGCTTGTAGATCTGTTATTTTTTAAACCTTTTGAATATTTTCACCAAGAATGGCATGCATAAAATATTAGAGACGCAAGGTTTAAAGAAGTAACAACTCTGAGAGAGAAGGGGGACTCTCAATGATGCCTCTGTCTCTTTACCCACCTAACCCAACATCAGCCGAAAGAAAGGAATAGCATTGGGATCATTCAAAGTAATAGGGCGACAGAAAAGAACATGGAGGCCGCATCCATTTAGTTCAATGGAGAAGTAGCGCCCTATTATATTCGGTTCCTCAAGCTATATATATAGATTAGATTAATGGGAGGCCTCTCCATAGCAGACGCCCAGGCTCTTCAAACAGCCTACTAATGTTATAAGTAACACCTCATTATGAGGCAGATGGGCATGGATAGTTCTGACTTAAGCGCGTCGTCGGGGGCGCCCGCTGGCCTGGTGATCAAGGCGCATACCACATACTAGGCTATGATGCCTGCTGGCGTCGCCGGTTCGATTCTCGATCGGGACGACCTTTGCCACATGTCATTCCCCATCTCTCTCCCCATTTCCTGTCAGTCTACTGTCTTATCAATAAAGGCATAAAAAGCCCAAAAACAAATCTTTAAAAAAAAAAAAAACGCGTCGTCAAGTGAACCCGATTTTCACACCAGTAGTCCTAAAAGTAGACGAAGAGAACAAGTGAGACAAAAGCATTATGTGGTAACTGATTTATTGAATGAAATGATCCAATATTACAATCTATGAGTGGCAAATGTATGTTTCAGTATCTGGTGTGATCCCCGAAATATTTCTGTTAACCGTTGATCAGTCAATTACTTCGGCTGGGAGGAATCTTGTGCCTAGCCTGCTCCTCCATACAGACCTTCATCTCTGGGATGTTTCCTCATTGCTCACTTCAGGGCATTCCACAACATTTATTGGACGAAGGTCATGACTTTGACTTAGCCATTCCAAAACATTAATTCTTCTTTGTTCCATTAATGATGGTGGAGAATGCTATAGTGCAAGTGACTACAATACCATGTGTAGTGTAGTGTTGGTGTACAAAGCCTCAGGCTGACTCAGATTATTTAAGGCACTTGTTGTATTATACTTACTCTTTTGGCTCCTGTCCTTGTCTGGTGTTTGGTGTTAAAGTAAGTAAATGCACAAGTCAACTTTTTAAAAACTGCATACAGTATAAAGCACAAGTCAACCTTTTAAAATTGCATACAACATGAAGCAGTTGACTGCCTTTTGTTGTAGCTATTTACTTTGATATGATGTTTTGGGCACATTGTGTGTTGGAACCCCATTCTTGTCCTGCCAACCTTTTTGAGTTGATGGATTGGGTCACAAATCACAACATCTAAATGTATAATTTTAGTATTCAGCATGGTGAGCACTGGTAATTGCTGTTTGTAGGTTCACCTGCTGCCGTTTTGATACTTATAGTTTTTCTGTTTGTTTGTTTTCAAATACATTATGACTGTATAGTAACACTTAATGTCTTGCTCATATATATCTAGAGTGAAACATCATAATGTTACTCGTCCTAAATATACACCCATTATGGCACTGGTGTCTAATTCTGTACATATATAGCCCGGTCGTCAATCAAATTGTATAGCAGAGTTCCGTTTTACAGTCCCATTATAATCTTAAAAATTTCGTATGCACTAAAACAGCAGGGGGATGTGTTGACTCAGGCCATGTTACCGACGAGGAGGGCCAAGGCTATATGAGCAATCACACTGCACTTCAAAAGCTCTCCGAAAGGCTATGAAAAGACGGGGGACAGAGAAGGGGAGTGATTTATGTGGCACCTTAATACTTGACACGTTCATTTGTGAAAATAAGTCCACTGCCTATCAAAGCCTACCCCCCTCCCCCCCCCCCCCCCAACATTAAAAGCCATGGAAGGGTCTTTTAAACAGTTTTTTATATGTCTTTGGCTGATTCTCGTTCATATTTCCTGGCACGAGGCGCAGCCTTCCTCCTTGGTCTCGAGGACTGAATGAAAACAAGCAGTTGAACCCCAAGACAACTATAAAAAAAGACTATACTTCTTGGTGAGCAATGCACGGAGAGTAATTAATTTGACGCAGACATTTAATGGCACATAAAGAAACACAGTATGATAGAATGGTCTAATATTGTGAGTTAAGGTTTTACGGGTGTTTTAGCAGAAGGTGAGTTTGTTTGAATTGGACGAGGCGTGCCACTGATTAACTGTGTCGAAGCTTCTGCTCTTCTTCTCGTGGAGACAGATGAATATCCTGTTATTAGTGGTCTAAGCTCAGAGCGGACTGATTCAATAAGTGCATGCTGTATCCCGTTGCATGCCACCAGCAAGACAGAATGAAACAGCTTAATATATGTCTAACTTTGAGGACAGGGCATGATGAATCATACTTATGGTGTCTATTTCCATCTCGGATGCTGCCGGCAAGCGTGCACTGCATGCACGCGTGCACAAGTTGCGTGTGCACTGCAGACACACGCGCGCACACTGGCTCTGTGTTCCTCTTGGGTTTTCATTAGGAACAGAGTGGATGACAGCAGAATATATAACTTGGCTCGGGCCGGGAATTCTGGGAAAGTCATGGAATTTTGGACGGCTTGACGGAACACAGGCTGTCCACTCTCGGGCCTCTTCCCTGCCAGGGAGGAGGACGGAGAGGTGTGTGTGCGTGTGTGTGTGCGTGTGTGCGTGTGTGTGCGTGTGTGTGCGTGTGTGTGTGTGCGTGTGTGTGTGTGTGTGTGTGTGTGTGTGTGTGTGTGTGTGTGTGTGTGTGTGTGTGTGTGTGTGTGTGCGTGCGCGTGTGTGTGTGTGTGTGTGTGTGTGTGTGTGTGTGCGCGTGCAGTGTTGTAAAGTACTACACTTTTGAGTTATTTTAATTTGAATTGAGTATTTCCAATTTCCAATACTTTTACTTCTACTCCACTATAGGCTACATCTCGGAGCCAAATATTGTACTTTTACTCCGCTACATTTATTTGAAAACTTTAGTTAATACTAGATGCTTTGTGGATATAATATTATAATATTATAAAACATACATAAACCACCTCAGCCCTATTTTATACCTTATCTATTTGAAAATAGCCGATCTACAAGCTCAAAACGAGTCGCATTTTGAATTCTGGACTTTTACTTGTAACGGAGTATTTCTACATTGCAGTATTGATACTTTTACTTAAGTAAGAAATGTGAGTACTTTTTCCAACTCTGCGTGTGCGTGTGCGTGTGCGTGTGCGCGTGCGTGCGTGCGTGCGTGCGTGCGTGTGTGTGTGTGTGTGTGTGTCTGGTTTTAAGGACATCCTCTGGGAGCTGATCCAGTACAATGACAGGTTTACAACGCAGCACCAGGCAGGGAGCCTCACATGTGGCTAATATCAAACAGAGACCTGGAACGCACTGAGCACTAGTGCAGATTTGGCGCAACCGGTCAGGCCTACGAATTAGCATGACCGGTAACCTGCATTCATAGTCTGGGGTGCAGGATTACAGGCTACTCCATCTATCCCGTCTTTTCTTCTCATTTCATACCACAAGTCAAAGTTTCTTAAGGAACCTATAAAGAGAATCTTTTATAAATCCAATTGACACATCTTGTATTTTCTATTAAACCTTTTGAGTCCCGTTGGACAGTCTAGTGGGGATATTAAAGTGATTCAATAAGACTGAGGCGTCTTGCACACAGCTGCAACTGTTTTAGGTTCTGGCAAAATATGCAGCAAAACAATGTCCAACAATGGATACAAGTAGGTTTGCCACACACTTAGTCACTCAGTGTAACTTATTTCAAATTATTATCTTTTTATTTTTCAATAGCAAAGTCTTTTAGGAGAGCCCATGAAAGCGATTTTAGGATTTAAAGGACAACTTTGTTTTTTTACAAGGGTTCATATTTTAGATTGTAATTAGAGAAAAGAAAAGGTGAGTGTTTAAATGTTTTCATTTGCTTCGTTCTATTGTTTTATCGTGTTTACCATGTTAAAATGTGGGGCATGCGTACGCATGGGGGCATGCGTACAAGTGGCTAAATATGTATTTTTAGACACAATAAACCAGCAGACAGTTTCTTTATTGCTATTTACAGTAACACTTCTTCTCCCCCATAAGTCACATCCAACCATGAAAGGTTGCGTTGTATCTTGGGAATGGGCTTATTCTGTGTAAAATAACATATTTAGCCACTTGTATGCATGCCCCCAACCATTGAAATAAGAATCTCTAAAACAATAGAAAGAAGTAAATGAAATCATTTTAACACTCATTTTTATATTCTTTAATTACAATCTAAAATATGAACCCTTGTTGTAAAAAAACTAAAGTTGTCCTTTAAGTTAAGATTCTGGCATGAGTTAGTGTGGAAGGTTGTAAATTACATGTTTTCTCTGAATCATGTGAACGTCCTTTTGGCAAGGGAACTGTTTTTACACGACTTATTTATGTTAACTTGTGCCATCATTGCCTTTATTACACTTCAGTCACCCCAGTTGCAAATGCAATGGAGTGTTGGTGAAAAAATAAACCTCGGTCATGTCATGTGTATAACCCAAAACGCAACCGCAGGATTAAACATTGCCGGTGTGCTCTAATGTCGGAAATATGCTTAAAAGGAACACGCAAAGAAAACACAAGATTGAATTGCATGCATAACACTCAACCTATTTTGTCTGACAGCTATTCTTCTGCTACTGGATACCATCTACCTAAGAAGCTGCTTCAAGATGAAAGAATAGTGATACCCCACCTGAGTTACAAATGATCTCTCCCCCTTGGGCTGTGAGCTTACTTTGTGGTTTTTCCCCCTTCCTCTGTCTGTCCATCTATCCATCCATCCACCCCTCCAATCCATCCATCCATCCATGCACTCATCCGTCTCTCCATTCTCTCCCGCTCCATTCAAAACTAACCCCATTTTTCAGCGTGGAATCCTGGACGGGCAGCGTCCCAGACCAGAGTACCTCCTGCTCTCCTGGCCCCTGGCATCACTTAGTCTTACCCTGTCATTAAGTAGAGGGTTTGGATGGTTCGTGTTGGAACGTGGCCCTTTGTTTGGGGAGGAGAGGGAACGGAAAGGGGAGCGAGAGGAGGTTGGGGGGGGTGTATGGAGAGGAATGATGTCATCTCTGGTCTGGTCTGGAATAGAGTCGGGGACTGCGGTGGCTGCAACGGTGTTGCCGTTGGGCTTCGGAGCAGAAGTGCGTGTGTGTGTGTGTGCGCGCGCGTGCATGTGCACGTGTATGTGTGTGTGTGTGTGTGTGTGTTTGTGTGTGTGTGTGTGTGTGTGTGTGTGTGTATGTGCACGCATGTGCATATTTCTGCGTAGATGGAGATGGAATGATGCAGCGTGGTGGTGGGCACCAACATGTTTAATTTGGATTGTTGTGTGTGTGCGAGTGTGCGTGTGTGCGTGTGTGTGTTTACATGAATCAGCTATGCACTTGTGCGCATGCACACACGCACATATACAGTACACACACACACACAAGTGGCAGTGTAGTTGATTTGATACTGGGTAAGTAAATACGTGACTGCCTATGTTTGGTTCTGTTGGAATGTATTTGTGGGCTTGTGCATTTTCCTTTTAATAGGCTGTCCGTGTGGGTTTGTGCTACCCTTTGTGAATGTGCGCGTGCACGTGTGTGTTTGTGTGTGTGTCTGTGTCTGTGTTTGTGTCTGTGTGCACTTGCTTGCATGCGGTTGGAAAAGTATAGGCTGTTTTACATTGCTTTGGCTCTTTGTTTCAGTGTTTCTTTAGTGGGTGGATGGTTGAATGAATCATCTGGACAGAGGTGGACGTATCGGATCGAGTGGTTTGGCCCAGAGCTGAGGGAAGACGACAGGAGAAAAGGAAAACCAACATGTACTTGTGGCTTCTGGACTCCGGGCTCTGAACTGGCATCTGGCACTGAATGCAGCGTGGACCATCTGAAGTCGAAAGTACCTACCTACAGTAGGTAACTGGACACGGGTATATGCCACATAAGTATACAGTTTAAATAATACTTTGTAGTGGTTAGCGCTTTCGCCTCACAGCTAGAAGGTCCTGGGTTCGATTCCTGCTGGGTGACACTGTGGACGCTAGGGGGCGTGTTCCCTCCTCCACGTCATCAGCGCCCACACCCTAGGTGGGGTTGGCGATAGGGCCAATATAGGCAATTTAGGCTGTGTGGAGTTTGCATGTTCTCCCTGTGTCTCCTAGGGTAGATACCCTCACAAAATCATGCAGTAATCCTGGTCTCTGTAATGCCTCCCCCTGGCCAGCCGGGGCGCCTGATGGAGGGGAAGGGAACTGGTTGGAATAACGTGTTCCTTCCACACGCTACGTCCAAACCGGGGAAATCCCCCCTGTCAGGTGAAAAGAAGCAACTTGGACTACTCATGCATAGAAGGGAGCATGAGGTCAGTCTGTTGTCTCCCCAGGTGCGGCAGAGGGATAGCAGAGCCCAGGATTACAATTGACACTGGGTGAAAATGGGTTACAAAATATATATATATATATACAGTATATATACTTTGTCACACAATCCTTCCGACAAGTGTCATTAGACAAAAATGGCATGATGACCCTGTGTCATTTTGGTCCAACAAAGTATAAACTAGAAGCAGTGCTCTTCCGAGCACAGGTCTCCATCAGGTCAGGTAGTCCTGGTGGCGCTAAATGTGAAACGGATGCCATGTCTTCTTTGCCCTTTAACGGCAATGTGACGGTCCATGCATGATTTGAGGCATTTTGTTCAAAATATTTGTTTGGCAAAAGTCGACCTGCTGGTGGCGCTATAACAGGCCAATGTGAAAAGAGTGGCATTTGTTCCTTGACATAGTGGGAATGTGCATGCAGAATTTCTCTGTAATCACAAGCTGCGTTCAGGATTTAAGTCATTTTGTCCAAAATGGACCAATCCTGCAAACTTTGGAAGTCAATGTTAGCCAATTAGGATGGAATATGAAATATCGGACAGATCCGTCTTGATCACATGACTATAGAGATACTGTGTACTGATTTGCATGATTTTTGGATAAAATCTCAAGGAATAATAGGAAAAAAATTGTTTTACATAAGTCGGCCTCCTGGTGGCGCTATAAAAGACAGATGTGAAAACTGCAGGGCAAAGGTTTTTCCTTGGCCTCTAGGGAGTGCACATACAAAGTTGTCCACTGATCAGTGGAGTTATAGGTTATACTGTAGGTGCCTATTGGGAATGTGCATGCACAATTTCACACGAAATTGCACACTGCGTTCATGATTTCAGGCATTTTATTCAAAACGGACCAATCCTGCAAACTTTGGAAGCCGGTTTTAGCCAATAAGGATGGAATATGGAAAATCGGACAGATCCATGTCGATCACATGACTGGAGTACTGGCAAAAGTTAGTTTAGCAAAAATCGGCCTCTTGGTGGCGCTAGAACAGGCCCAGGTGAAAGATTTGGGGCAGAGGTTCTGAATTGGTATCCAGGGAGTGTGTGTGCACAGTTTGGCTGTGACTGGGCCAACGGCTCCTGAGATTAGCTGGTAACAGACGGACGGACGGACAGACGCACGACGGACTGACGGACAGGGGCGAAAACATACTCTCCCCCATGCCTTCGGCTGGTGGAGACAATTAGCCATACCTTGACAGTTTTATCACAAGCTTTAATTCCTAACAGGGTTAGGAATTATATGCTTTGGATGAATGTATGTCACTCTGTCAGCAATATGTCCACTAGAGGGTGCTGCAAATGCCAAAACTATGTTGAGCTGAAACACATCACACCTGCAAGACATCAAATGAAAGGTGAACTGAAGAGCGTTTTTGAAGCATTTATCCAGAGAAAGCAATGGCAACAAACATACAGCTTACCCTGAAGAAGGCCTGCCAAAACATTGGTTTCTTTTTACTCTGCGTCCTAAGATAATATATTGGCACTTTGGCTAGCAATGTGTGCGGTCATCCTCTTAGTATTTAGCAAACATGCAGTAAACTGGTACTTCCTGGTACTGAAATGCATTTTTGTTATGCTTTCACCCCTTTCTGTCTATACAAACACAAATTGATTGTCATGTTATGAAGATGTATCACACAGATTTTCATTTTCCATTCCAATTGGTTATCTATGATGAACTTCCAACGTTTGTGAGCACTGGGGAGGCAATCCAACCTGGCGGAGATCTGTGCTCAGTGGAGTGCACTTTTCTATTTAAATTATGGAGGTTTTAAGTTTTGATGTATTATTTAGCTTGATGTGATATCAAAAACCATTATAGTTGTGAGATATACGAGGGTGCTTCACATTACATCAATTTGGTCATTACTAATTCTGTATAATAATTTTCGCACACATTGATATATTACATTCTATGTAATGTACGTAGGCCTATACAGTTTAGATGTCAACCCATTCATGTCAAATTTCAAGTTACTCGCTTTGTTATGCACTTATAAGGTTATTTCACATATTTATTGTAACATTTATTATCATAGTCTCCAATAATATTTGGATGGAACAGGACTGATGTGAGCCGAGTTCCAATAACAGAGATTAAGTGCTCCGGCGGATGATTGTGTGCCGCGTTTTTGAGGAGACGGTCCTTTGCCT
>NC_137821.1:34303717-34498717 GCF_963921795.1 Nannobrachium achirus | reverse complement strand
CTTAGTCGTCTATCTCTCTCTCTTTTCCTTTTTTATTTACTTACTTACTTTTCTGCTCTCCCTCTCTCTGTCACTGACTCTCTCCCCTTTCGCTCGCTCGCCACCACATACTGTCACTTGTTTCCTACACAACGCTTATTATTTCCAAACCCTTCTCCTCCTCCGTCAAACCCCCGTTTTTGTTTTCCAAACCTCCCCGAGCCAGCAAAATAATAATGGAATTAACCGGACCGATAGCCAGACGGAGAGAGAGGCCAACGCCAGGCCCAATAGCAACCCAGACCGTGCGCTCCCTGACACTTGGATGCCAGTGTCCCTGTGGCTTGGACCAGTGAGCTCATCCTATTGAAAATAACAGCGCTGACATCATCCGCTTTGGCCCATCAGCGCTGCCGCCCAATCAGGAGTCAGAGGTAGCCCGCAGTGAGGGCAGGAAGAGACTGAAAATGAACGGAAAGAAATGGAGAGAGGGGAAAAGTCTGGAAGATGTTTTTTATTTAAAGGTAATGGGGCTGGTTTATAAGCACCGTGAGGACAGGGAGAGGCCGGAATGGGGACAGACGGGCACACGCTTATACCGCACACGCAGACATGCACGCACACACACACACACGCACGCACGCGCGCACGCACGCACACACACACACACACACACACACACACACACACACACACACAGAGAGAGACAAACCTATTGCAGACTCTGTATGGTGTTTTGACTCACTCTCCAGCCACGATGTCTATAGCAACAACAACAGTCCTGTACGTGAGACAGGTTGTATCAGGTTGGCTTCTCTTTCTGGGTCAGGGGATCAGTGCGAGGGATGTTTTCGTCAACACTGGTCTGATTAGAAAGAGTTCTGCCATCAGGTCTCTGTTCCTTTTCACAGGTTTAGTTTCAGGTCCTGTTCATCTTGCGCTACTGAGAGGCCTCTGTTAGCCATACTACACCACCACTATTCTGTCCCTCTCTCTCTCCCTCCCTCTCTCTTTCTCCCTTTCTCTTTCTCTCTCTCTCGCTTTCTCTGTCCCTTGGTTTTTCTCTCTCTCTTGCTTTCTCTGCGCCTTGAGGTCACTGGCCTACTTGCCAGCTGTTGTCAATGTCACCTGCTCATTTGGACCCCTGAACCTTAACCTCTTCTCCTCAAGACACACTCACTCGCATTCAGCGAGTGAGAAAGGTAATCTCACAGATATATATATATCTATATATATATATATATATATATATATATATATATTTTTTTTTTTAACTGGTAATGAAAGCCTCTCGTTCCAACTTTCGGTGTGGTTCAGTTCCTTTAGCAATAAATCTAAAACAACATTGTGTCTCTCGTTTGCTAAGAAGGCCGTCAATACATTAAAAGATCCCAGAGTATGTACCACCAATTCAGCCATTTAACAAGGATATTTGACCACACTATGTAAAAGCTTGCAAAAAGAACGGGCACATTTTGAGTGTGATGATATGTGGTCTGGCCAATAATATATATGACAATTAGTCTACTCTTGAAAGGTGTTTCTATTTGTACCGCCAACCTTTTGGTCACCACCTCCCCTCTTTAAGGGGCCAATGTTGGCATGTGTGATGTCATCTGAGGGGGCATCCTATTTGTTTGTTTTGGCTTCCAGACATGTCCAAGAACAGATTAATGGATTTACCCAGGGGAATGGAGTGCAGGCTTAAACCCCTCTGTACCCCCATAAACACTCCTGGTCACAGGAACAAATAAATACAAACTGTGCGGGTCAAGGAAGTCAGGGAGTCTGATCAGTTTTTAAATGTCATGCCTTTCTTGTATATTGGATGGAGAGAATAATTGGATATAGAGGGAGAAAGAGTTTATTTGTTGGTTCACTGACATCTGGCCCAGACGGTTCTGCTCTGATCTTCACTTATTCCTGTTCTAATCCCAAGCTTCAGCATCAACAGCTTTAGCATCACTGGCAGCTTTGGCAGGTCCAATCTGTTGTTACTGTGTTGTTCAACTTCCCTTCCATCATTCTGTTCGTTTTGTGTTGACTAGCCCTTACCCGTTCAAAGATATGAGCTCTGAAATGATGTGCAGTGTGTGGGTTATGGGATGTGCACTGTGCACACAGTATATGAGGGATGGAAAGTAACTTTAACTGGTGCTTGCATGATAATATGTAGGGGCATCAATGTAAGAAATACTCGTTTTGTTTAATGGCTACAGAGATACTGTGTACCGATCTGCATGATTCTTGGACAAAATCTGTAACAGGGCAAGACAAACGACCCCCCACCCGCCCACCCGCCTGCGCACACGCACACGCACACGCACACACACACACACACACACACACACACACACACACACACACACACACACACACACACACAGAGCTGGTTAAACATGTTGCCTCATGCTAGATGCAGAATAGATATGCCTCAAGCTAGATGCAGAATAGATATAGATACACCATAAAAATGCTAATATACAGCATATGATTTGTGAAAGTGACAAACGGGCTTCACAGTTATGTCAGGTGTGTTCATATGCTAATGTTGATGCGATTTCAGATCAATTGCTCCAGCCACTGAGGAGAAACGCTGTGACAGACACTCACTCAGACAGACACTCAGACAGACAGACAGACATTTGGAAAATTATATGTTTGATATTGCTATACAATATATATTCATTATTATTTTTATTATTATTATTAATCCCAAATAAATTAATCTCAAATAATGATTCATTTCAGAATAAGCTAAAACAAGCTTGTGACAAAGAAATATGACCTACCCTCTGTCTCTGTTTCTCTCCCTATCTCTTCTTTTTTTTCCCCTCATCTTTCTATGCTCCTTTTTTCATATGTGGAAGTGAACACTAAACCCACCCGGCAACACCAGTCTGCCACACTTCAAAAAGGGGGGAGTGTGCGTGTGGCGTGTGTGAGGACGCGTGTGTGTGTGTGTGTGTGTGTGTGTGTGTGTGTGTGTGTGTGTGTGTGTGTGTGTGTGTGTGTGTGCGTGTGTGTGTGTGTGTGCGTGTGCGTGCGTTTGTGTGTGTGTGTGTGTGTGTGTGTGTGTGTGTGTGTGTGTGTGTGTGTGTGTGTGTGTGTGTGTGTGTGTGTGTGTGTCTGGCGGGGGTCAGGGGGAATAAACTGCAAACAAACGAACGAACGCCAAGCTCAAATTCAACCGCAGGTCGCCGGCCGGGGCCGGACCGAGCCTGGGCCGGGCCTGGCGTGGTGGTGGGGCTCTTTTGTAATGTATATCAAGTTCACCAAGGCCCTTTTCATCTGACAGGCCTCATTGTTAATGGGTGGAGGGGGTGGGGGGGGGGGGGTAGCCCTCGCTCTGCCCAACTGCCCCCACCCTTCTTCCTCTCTCTGTCTCCCCCCCCCCCCCCCCCCCAACTATCCCCCTACACCCCCGCCCCCGCCACGGGAGCAGGTTGGCCGCATTGTTTTATGGAAATGCACGCGGGCCTCGCCGGGTGTCTGCCAGGCGACATGCTTGGGAGGGGCTTGTGTGCGTGCGTGTGTGTGTGTGTGTGTGTGTGTGTGTGTGTGTGTGTGTGTGTGTGTGTGTGTGTGTGTGTGTGTGTGTGTGTGTGTGTGTGTGTGCACGAGGGAGGGAGGGAGGGAGGTGGGGTAGGCGTGGGGGTAGATGTGAAGCCGACCCCAGCAAATGCCCCTGACCCCGAGCAGATGGCTAGGCAGGGTCTCTCCGCTGAGCCAGAATTAATAGCGTGTGCCATGTCACATTGTGCGGAATGGGCTGCCTAAAACCCAACGTTCACCCCCCCCCCCCCCCCCCCTCTATCTCCCCCTCTTCCCTCGCGCCCCCTCTTCCTCCCTCCATGTTGCTCTCTGTTGCAACACACCTCTCTCTCTCTCTCTCTCCTCTCTGGATCTCTCTATGTCTCTCTCTGTCTCCCACTCCCCCCTCCTCTCTCCCCCTCTGGCCCAGGCTCTCTATCTATCTCCCTCCCCCTCTGTCTCGTTTTACCCCCTAAATCTCCTCTCTCCTCCTGTTATTTTTCTCTTCCATACAAGCCTTCACTCCTCTCTTTCCACCTTTTCATTCTCTCCTTTCCCCTCTGGGAGAGAATAGAATGCTCTGTCTTCTAAGCGCTCGGTTCTTCATTCACTCATTCATTCATTCATCCCATTCATCCAGTCATTTATTCACGTGCCTGTCATTGTCCCTGCTGTTCATAGACACTCATTCACAGGTTGGCCCACTCATGGGGGCTTTGTCTGGAGGACAATTAAGGCACCTGCGTTTGAAAAAGCGCTCCCGCTGAAGGCCCAGCACCTCGTTTCCTCACTCGTCTGTTCACATTCATTCACTCACTGGCGTGTTATGTTACTCATTCACTCGCTCACTCTCATGCGATCTTCCACTGCTTCTTTTCATTGCTCACTCAGTAAATGCCATGAGAGCTTATGACAGCTCATTACTCACTTATGTGTTCACTCACTCACTCACTCACTCACTCACTCACTCACTCACTCACTCACTCAATTCAATTCAAAGGGCTTTATTGGCATGAGAAAACATACGTTTACATTGCCAAAGCAGAAGTGTACACAATACAATACAATCAGAACAAAATATGTACAGGTGAAAACAGTTTTCATGCATCACGGTAACGTGCAGGCAGAGCAGGGATCACTCACTCACTCACTCACTCACTCACTCACTCACTCACTCACTCACTCACTCACTCACTCACTCACTCAGCTTCCTGTTTGCTGTTGAGTGGTTGGACATTAAGCTAATCATCTGGGTGTCCTGACCCACAGTTTGGGAACCACTGTAAAAGTAGAATGAATTCATCCCCATGTTTGTACCGTATGTGGGGGTAATGAGATCAGTGGAGCTCCCTCTGGTGTTGTGCCAAGCGGGCGTTTCTCACTCTTTTGAAGTAGTTTGACAGGTACAGTACATGGGCACTGGTCCCTCGAGTTATTTGAAAACCAGGCCCATTTAAGTTGCTGTACTCTGTCCTCTACCCTGAGCCATCCCACCCTAGCATAATGAGCATGGGTGACTCCTACAGTAGGTGTCAGAGGTTTAGTAGTAGTCTGATGAGTTTGTTTTTAGACGTCTGTAGTTTTAGTGCCTTTGAGTACCATGAGATGCATGCATAGTTAAAATTACATTGGAAAAGTGTTCCAGCTAGTGTCCTCGGTGCATTCCTACTGACCAACAAGGAATGCACAAAAAAAAATTCTTTGGTTGACTTTTTTGATGACTTTTGTTTTTATTTTATCACCGGAATGATTCATTTAATCTCTTCATTCCTTGTGATAACATTGTCACCCACTCTGATCGTAAAGTCTGTGACCTTGCTGAGATTAATTTTGGACCCAAAAAGTATGGATTCAGTTTTACCTAGGTGTAATGACAGTTTGTTATCAGCGAGCCATGTGCAGATTCTACTGAGCTCGTGGCCAAGGGTTTTTTTATCTTGCAATTTGTTCTGGTCCGAGACCAGGAAAGTGGAGTCATCTGCAAACAAGAACCAATGGCAGTCAACATGCTGTCATGTCATTTATGTAAATCGGAACAGTAAAGGCATTAGTATGCTTCCTTGAGGAATGCTATAGCTCACTTGGAGGGGGAGGACAGGGTTCTGTTCACATCCAACACATATGTTCTCTTACCTCCTTGATCCAGTTGACAAGCCAGTGATTTACAGAGGGCCAACATGACCATGCCGCAGTATTTGCCTGAGTCCACCTCACGTTTGATGTAGTTTGGTCAAATAGAGAAGGAAGGTGTCAGTGTAATGAGATGTTCTGAAGCCACTCAAGCCAGATTGGAATTTGTACCATAGTTTCTACAAGATACTTTTTGATCTGATCGTAGCCTATACTAATAGGCTTCCTTTTTTTGTAATCTCAAGAAATCTTGGGCTGTGACACTGACCACATAAGAGCTTTGTTATGTGGGCAATGACTGGAGCAATAGAGGCGACTGCGTCTCTGAGAAATCTGTACGGGATATTGTCGTGGCCAGTGTGTGTGTGTGTGTGTGTGTGTGTGTGTGTGTGTGTGTGTGTGTGTGTGTGTGTGTGTGTGTGTGTGTGTGTGTGTGTGTGTGTGTGTGTGTGTGTGTGTGTGTGTGTGTGTACATATATACACTATCTAGTCCGGGGTGTGGATCCACCACAAATATTTCCTGGGCCTCTTCCTCACTCCTGGAGTGGCGGGGTGACTGCCAGGAATGGGACACAGGGTCAGGGTTCCATTCACCCCCCAGCAATGGCCTCCACTCCTAATCACCAGAGCTCTTCCTGCACCGCCCCCTCCCCTCAGCCTCCAGTCCAGACTGACCGCCTGAGAGATAGAAGAGGAGGGGGACTGGGGGGGAGGAAGGGGGAGGGGGGGTCAGGGGTCATAGCCTTGGCGGTGCAGACACTTAGCTGGAGCTTGCGTGAGAGATAGCGGAGAGTGTGGTTGTGTGTGTGCCCGCGCGTGTGTTTGTGCTTATGAGTGAATGCTGTAAAACAGGACTCAAGCTATTGTGCAAATCAAATAGAGTGTCGAGCAAAGAATTCGAAAATAGCAGATCTACAAGCTCACATGTTGTGAACTTGTAGATGAAGGTTTTCACTATTTTTTAAAACCTTTTTCATTTTTCGTAGACTTTTTAATAATGATTACAATGCCCAAAATAGGGATTGATTATGAATCGATTGTTTTGTATCTCATAGAGTATTGATTAAAATAGTTTGATTTAAAACTGTTGCCCACCTACTGTAAAATGTGCATTTCTTTGTGGATTTCTTGGTGTGTTTCTGTGTGTGAAAAGCATGTGAGAGAGAGAGAGAGAGAGAGAGAGAGAGAGAGAGAGAGAGAGAGAGAGAGAGAGATGTGGGTGTTGGGAGACAAGGGTCAAGGTTATACAAGTTCACTTGGCTGAGAGCTGTTCCTTTTTGTTCCCTCTACAGCAGCCAAATATGCTGTGGTTAACAAACTGAAGCTGTCTGTCTAAACACTAGCTCCAAAACAATAGCAATATAAATATACAATATATCATGTTTTATAAGATTTTAAATGCTGCATGAAACTACACTTTCACGGTACCCAGGATCAAGTGAACAGACTTTAAAAGCCTCAATACAATACACATGGCCTAGATATCTAATTGACTATCTTGAAGATGGGGTGTAAAAACTGAGATCCAGAGTGTCCAAAATTAAAAGCGGTGCGGCGTTGGGTTTGAGTCTGACAAAGTGCTTTGTGCTGCTGGGTAAAGAAAATCTGTCCATCAGTGAGCTGTTTGTCACAACATAAAATAGCCTGCCACTTGATCTTGTCACAACCATTGAGCTCTGTGCTGTAACATTATAGCACTTCTGCTTTGAGCCTTCATCAACATTGGCTTAGTGGTCCAATGCAGGACGAGTGGAACAAACCAAACTAAATGAGTTATGCTCTTAGTTTACTCCGTATGCAGGGACGTGTGTGCTGGCCATTGGGAAAAGCGGGACAACTCCCGAACGGCCGGTTCATTCCTAGCCTGTCCAGGCCAGCCATTAGGAAAAAATAAAAAATAAAATGTCAGCCTTCGTTACATTTTGGGGGCTGTGCGGCCAACAAAGTAAATCGTCACTGTCGGGCAGAAACCTTGTATCTCCCAGTTTCAAATGTATACATTTTTTCACAAAGCAAAGCCCTGCTTCATCATACAAGGCCGTTGCACAAAAGTAGTGAAAACAGCAGATCTACAAGCACACAACGCCTCGCGGTGCGAGGCGTTGTGTGCTTGTAGATCGGCTGTTTTCACTAGTTTAAATCATTTTTAAAATGACAAAACAAACGGTTTTGGACATATAAGGTTTCCACCCGACAACGACGAAATAAAAAATAAAATAAAAAAATGAGGGCCTCTCCAACTCTTTTTCCCGGGCTGAATCAGGGGCCCAGCACGTCCCTGTCCGTATGAATATCCCACGAGCATTCTCACAAAGTGGAGACCTTTTACTTGTGTTGGACGTGGCCATTGTTATGACATATTTGACCCTGTTCCTGATTAGTCTCTTATGGACTAGAATTGTGGAGGATTTTTCTACCAGCCCCTTTTCAGTGAGACAAAAACCTCTGCAAATATTGGACTTCGGCCCAGCCGACCGCGATAGCCTATCTAGAGGCTCCGAAGATGATGTTTCAACCACATCCTGACAACAAACAAAATAACCCGTGTTGAGGTTAGAAAAATCCAACATTTGCCCATGTTTCTTATGACACTCATAAATCACCCTTTGGAGCCACATACACTCAAAAGGGGTCAAGAAGAGACGTGGAGCAGCCAAATCTAACAAGCTGCATGCATCGAGTCAGACTTTCCGAGGTGGAACGCGATTGTCACTTACAAGATGAAGAGACCGCCGAGAAATGAAAGTGACCAGTGGTGGAAAAAGTACTAAAATGTTTTACTTAAGTAAAAGTATCAATACTGCAATGTACACCAAAATACCTAGAGTGGAATCCGCCAATGGATTTCAATGAGAATGGAGTTTTTTTTTGCAGAAATCCTCTACCTGCATGAAACCGCTCCATTCTCATTGAAATGCATTGGCGGATTCCACTCTAGGTATTTTGGTGTGGCTGCAGCCTTACAAGTAAAAGTCTGGAATTCAAAATGTACTTGAGTAAAAGAACAAAAGTATTGGCATCAAAATGTTCTTAAAGTACCAATAGTAAAAGTACTCATTATGCAGCATGTCCCATTTCAAATTTCAAAATGTATATAGGGCTGAAGTGGTTGCTGTATGTTTTGTAATAATAATCGAAATCTATAAATAAAGTAACTAGTAGCTAAATAATTGTAGTGGAGTGAAAGTACAATATTTGCCTCTAAGGGTGCCCTCACACCAAAATACCTATGAGAGTGGAATCCGTGTTCCGCCAATGCATTTCAATGAGAAGGGAGCGTTTTTTGCAGAAATCCTCTGCTGGCATGAAACAGCTTCACTCTCATTGAAATGCATTGGCAGAACGCGGATTCCACTCTCATAGGTATTTTGGTGTGAGGGCACCCTTATATGTAGTAGTGGAGTAAAAGTAAACTCAAGGAAAGTACAAATACTGTACATCAAAAATGTACTTAAGTACAGTTACTTTACACCACTGAAAGACCACATGACCACATGGCAGCTGAGTCACCATAGCGTTGATGGAGTTGCTATGACAAATCAACACAGTTTTCTGCAGCGTGTATTTTTGAATAATTAGTGCCCAGTCGCCTCAGCTCGCCTGCCTATCTGGTCTTAGCCCAGATTCAAGTTTCTCAAGCTTGTTGAGTGTTATGTGATCTGATCTGTGGGACTTTTCTTTGAGGCCTGTGACAGCTCACACCACTGTAGACGAAGAGGAATGATAACATTTACATTTACAGTTTGCATTCCAAAACCTTTTATGAAACAACCAAGGATAACAATGACAACAGGACCTTGGTTTTCTTTTATTTGGCTTTTTGATCTTGTGAACATCCTGAAACTGCTTCCGCCTAGGCATTTCATTCTCAAACAATGCACTTAAGTACCAGTGGTGTAAAATAACTAAGTTCTTTTCCTTAAGTTCTGTACTTAGTACAATTTTGAAGTAGCCTACTTTTACTTTATTGGAGTATTTCCAAATTTCAGTTCTTTTACTTCTACTCCACTACATCTCAAAGGCAAATATTAGGGGTCTATACTTCTACTCCACTAAAATGATTTGAAAACTTAATTTGTACTTTGTAGATTTTGATTTATTATAACAAACATTCATTAAGCCCTATATACATTTAGGCCATTTGAAAATAGCAGATCTACACTACTGTAGACCAGCTATGTTCAAAAAGATTTTTATACATTTTAGACATTTGAAAACTTGTGAAATGGAACATTCTGTACAATGAGTAATTTTACTTTTTGTACTTTAAGTACATTTTGATGCCAATACTTTTGCATTCAATTTTGAATTCAGACTTTTCCCACCACTGTTAAGTACAGTGTTCAAGTAAATGTACTTCATTGCTGTATCCTCCACTAGTAGTAGCTACAGTACCTTGGCCTCTGAGCACTGGAACAAACAGGTTTAGTGTCTTCAGCGAGTTTGGGTTTCTTGATGGTGGTGATTAAGGGAGGGGAACAATGCTACACCAAGACTTTCCCAGTTTGTGTGGGAAGCTTAACTTCTCCATCCTTTTGGCTACTGCTGCTGGCAGGGGTGTCGCACCAAATTCTGGGCCCTGGGTACACGGATTCACTGAGTTATTTTTGCTTTAACTATTGAAAAATAGCAGATATACAAGCTCACAGCGCGGCACCGAGTGCCGTGCTGCGAGCTTGTAGATCTGCTATTTTTGAAAAATCGTGACAATTCTTTGTTGTTTTTTGAAAAACCTATGTTTCTATGTCAGTGGTGCGCAAACCTTTTCATGTGAAGGACCCCCAAAATGATATGTACACTAGGTCTATATTTGGCCACGGACCTCCATCTCAAAAATAATTAGTTCCAGGGACCCCCCCAGAATTTGAGTTACAAATGTTCGCTTAAAAAAATACATATATTCAAAGATTTGCACACATTTTCACGGCTGTGAGCTTGTATATCTGCTATTTTTCATTAGCTAAAGTATAAAATAATTCCAGGTCTCTCCACCTTGGGCCCTAGTAACTCAGTCCCACAGTTGCCCCCATAGTGACGCCCCTGGCTGCTGCTACAGTTTATTATAGAAAATCCAGGTCCTAACGTTACGGTTATGAACTGTACACTGGCTGGAACATAATTGATTTGGAAGTTTTTGATCACGCATTGCTGCGGCCAGGGTATTGTAATCGCTACCGTGTGTGTGCATGCGTGCGTGTGTGCATTCGTGCGTGTGTGCATTCGTGCGTGTCTGTTTGACTGTCTGAGCAAAACAATAAATGGATTTTCATGAATTTGGCTGGAGTGATCTGTAACCTACTCCAAAAAGATGATTAACTAGAAGCAGTGCTCTTCCGAGCACAGGTCTCCACCAGGCCACACAAATCGGCCTGTTATAGGCCGATTTGAGGCTGATTTAAAAAATGTGGGGCAGAGGTTCTGAATTAGCATCCAGGGAGTGTGTGTGCTCAGTTTGGCAGCGATCGGGCCAACGGCGCCGGAGATTAGCTGGTAACAACCAGGCCACACAAATCGGCCTGTTATAGCGCCACCATGAGGCTGATTTGAAAAATGTGGGGCAGAGGTTCTAGATTGGCATCCAGGGAGTGTGTGTGCTCAGTTTGGCAGCGATCGGGCCAACGGTGACTGAGATTAGCTGCTCACAAACTGCGAGGACGCACGCACGGACGGACGCACGGACGGACGGACGCACGGACGGACGGACGGACGGACGGACGGACGGAGGGGAAAACATACTCTCCCTCAGCCTTCGGCTGGTGGAGACAACTAGAAGCAGTGCTCTTCCGAGCAGAGGTCTCCACCAGGCCGTGCGTCCTGGTGGTGCTACTGTATAATAGGCCAATGTAAAAAGGGTGGCATATGTTCTTCACCTTAGATCTTTCATGGCAATCGGACGCTGCATGCATGATTTGAAGCATTGTGTTCCAAAAATGTGTTTTGCTAAAGTCTACCTAATGGTGGAGCTATAACAGGCCAATGTGAAAAAGGTAGCATTTGTTCCTTGACCTAGTGGGAATATGTGTGGCAAATTTCACGGTAATCGCAAGCTGCGTTGATGAGTTGAGGCATTTTGTTCAAAAGCGGAGCAATCCTGCAAACTTTGGAAGCTAATTAGCCAATCAGGATGGAATATGAAATATCAGACTGATCGGACTTGATCACATGACTATAGAGATACTGTGTACCGATTTGCGTGATTATTGCATAAAATCTCAAGGAGTAATATCCAAAAATGTGTTTTACATATGTCGGCCCAAAGGTGGCGCTATAAAAGGCTGATGTGAAAAATGCAGGGCAAAGGTGTATCCTTAGCCTCTAGGGAGTGCGCTTACAAAGTTTGAAACTGATCGGTGGAGTTATAGGTAAAACCACGAATCGGCCTGTTATAGCGCCACCATGAGGCTGATTTAAAAAAAAATAAGTGGCATTTCTTCCTCTGCCTAGTGGGAACGTGTGTGCGCGATTTCATGATAATTGCACTTTGCGTTTGTGATTTGAGGCATTTTGTTCAAAACGGCTCAATCCTACAAACTTTGGAAGCCAATCTTAGCCAATCAGGATGGAATATGCAAAATCGGACAGATCCGTGTCGATCACATGACTGTCGAGATACTGCCTACCGATTTGTAGGATTTCTGGACAAAATCTGTAAGAGTAGTGCACAGAAATGTGTTTTGCGAACATCGGCCACTAGGTGGCGCTAGAAAAGGCCCATTTGAAAAATTTAGGGCAGAGGTTCTAGATTGGCATCCAGGGAATGTGTGTGCTCACTTTGGCAGCGACCGTGCCAACGGCGACTGAGATTAGGCGCTCACAAACTGCGAGGACGCACGGACGCACGCACGGACGCACGCACGGACGGACGCACGGACGGACACACGGACGGAGGGGAAAACATACTCTCCCTCAGCCTTCGGCTGGTGGAGACAACAAACCAAGCCCTATTTTATATTTCACAAGTAGCGGATCTACAAGCTCACAGTGCGTCATTATGCAACACATTGTGTAAACTTTTAGGCCAAAAAGGTCAACCGTCAAGGTCAAGATCAAGGTCAAAGCCAAGATTACATAATTGATCATATATCATGAACATAGAGACGTAAAAGAAGAGATGGCGCAGGCAGGGTTTGCATCCTAGACCTGAATGTTTATGAATTTATTTTAAAATATCTCACAATAGCGTCGGACAATTTTTCTTTTGGCCTCTCTCTAACAGTGTTGGGCAGTAACGAGTTACTAATGTATTAGAGTAATATTATTACTCTATACCCAGTAACAAGTAATATCGAAGGGTCCTTGGGCAAGACTCTGAACCCCACATTGCTCCCGGTGAGCAGGTTGGGGCCTTGCATGGTTTCCTCCGCCACCGGTGTATGAATGTGTGCGTGAATGGGTGAATGTAATGCACAATCTCTGTAAAGCGCTTTGGATAAAAGCGCTATATAAATGCACCATTTACCATTTACCAAGTAGTATAATGTATTACTCTGCCAGAACTGTAAACGTATGTAAGAAATTAGCCTACATATTACTCATCCAATTAAATTTGTTTTTGTTTCTCCAAGATACTGTGTTATTAGTTTAGTATTGTTATTTTATGTGTTGCTAAATTATGGAGCACCCCAACCTAGGTTTTACTGTACTCGTCATCCTTGTGACAATATATCTTTTGAATCTTGATATTTTTTATTAATTGTTTTATTGTTCCAATAAGGAACAATACAGTAATAAAAGTAATAATATGTAATACAATGTATTACTCTTGATACAATGTTATAATAATATTATTACTTTTTAAAGGTGTCAAAAGTGATAAGTTACGTATTACTTTCCAAAGTAATATTGCCCAACACTGCTCTCTACACACATCATACCCCACTATCATCTAATAAGCTAAGATAAGGTCAAGATGAGAAAGGCTTTATTGTCCCATGGGGAAATTTGTCATGGACACATATGGTATCTTCTGTTTAAAAATACAATGACAACATAGTGCTTACATGCACTAGTATAGAGATAACTATATAACATTATCTCTAAATACATTTGACCTTAATGTCCTCATGTTAGTAATTATACGGTATGTGCATTTCACATTCTAGGTGTGAAGTGAATGCCCTCAAATGTCAAATTGCTTTGAGTTGCAACCAAAAAGCTGCACATGAAAAGACTTTGATACATTTCTATGTGCTTTCTTTCCCTCAGGGCGTTGTTTGCAAAGATACTTTTTTTTTTCTTTTTTTGAGAATGCATAAGGCCGTCTGTATTTTCATTTCCACAACATAATGCATTATACATCTTTTCAGAACTCATGATCAGCTCTGTTTTTTTAATCAGAGTACAAAACCCAGAGGCAAGACTTGAACTCTGAAAGGTACTGGAGAGAGGCAGCGCCAAGTGAACCGCACTCATATAACTTTTTTATGAAACAGTTTCCCTCCAGTGAAAATGAGAACACAATCTGCCACACACAACTCTTAACAGGATGATTCGAAAATAGTCATGGTTGCAAAACTGACATCCCAGCCAGGGCAATAGAGGAAACAGTCTAGTTTTGGTTTTTGTCTTATCTGTTCTGGACCTGCTGGCTCTGCTGATAACTATCACGCTAATGTTTTTACGGCACTTGTGATTGTGTCATGGTTAACCATGTCCTCTTTCAACTACATGAAAGACCGTAAAAACATCCGGGGGGCTCTCTCCATTCCGACATGTCGCCACTCCGACAGTGACTTCTTATAGAGGGTATGCACGTCCACTGGGACCCGCCCCCTAATCTAGACTGAGTGGCAAAACCATGGGCAAAACATTGAGCAGCATGGAGCATTGGAGTTTGGTAGTGCTAGTTGCAAATCACTCAACGGCCCTGCATACCACCTGTTTCTAAATTGCACATAATACACAACACAGCAGGATGTTGTGTTGTAGAAAACGAGTGCTTCCAAACTCTGACCCTTGGAAAAATAATCACCCGCACAGAATATCTTGACAGAAAGTAGCTCATAACATGCCTATGGTGGATTTTTATGAAACAAAAACATTGCAGATAGAAAGAGGATAATTCAAGCTTTCAGGACAGCCGCGATGTTGGTGAGTTAACTTTGTTTAATACAATCAGATAGGACTTTTCTGTTTGGATGTATGGGCTGTCAATGGCAGAAATTAGTGTTTTGCCACTCAGAAGGCGCTCCTGCATAACTTCCAGCAACAGTGATGTCACGCGCATACCCTCTATTGTCGGAGTGGCAACACTTCCATAGAGGTTAAGGTTAGGGTAAGGGTAAGAGATAGGGTTAGTGTCTGTCGGAAAGGAGACATGTCGGAATGGAGAGATGCACCCAAAATATCCAGGGTTATAGTATGCAATTATAGTTTTTTTTTATATCATACATTTGTTTTATTATCAGGAATCAGATTGACTGAAAACAATAAAAGGCTCTCATGAAGGCCCATAAACGGTCCCATTACAGTTTACTGAATGAAGATTAGGCCCACTGTAGAGCCACTGTTGTATGAGTCAGTCATATCAAGTTGCTTATTTTCACATGTCATGTAAAGCCTATGTCATGGCTGCCAAATAGTGTGCCTGTGCGGATCTCACTCTGCGAGAGTTTGGCAGACTGAACTCAGTGTGAACCACACAGGTCCAGGAAAGGGGAAACGTCTCTTTCCTCTGATTCCCCCCTCTCTTTCAAAAGAGAGTCCTGAGCAAAACAGTGTCAATTCCCGGTGCACTCTGCAAACTTATCACCCTGTCATTTTGCCCCCCCGTTTTGACAGAGCTGTCGGGCCCCATGATGTCCCGCTCGGGAGCTGGTTCCAAAGACGGTTGTGATGAAAGGGGGAGCCTTTCAGCAGAGGGCGCGAAGGGTGCAAAGGGCCTTTTTGAAGTATGGCACGCCCCATCGGACAGATTGTCCTCTCCATTTGTCACCCTGACTGCTGTGTTACATCTTTGGCTTCTCTGCCACTGTCAGACAGACAGACAGACAGACAGACAGACAGACAGACAGACAGACAGACAGACAGGGACTTCCTTCCCTGTGCTGTGAACTCAGACTCACACCAACCAGGCTTAATTGCGACCATCAGGTCGCAAGTTACTATGAAAAGCTCCACCGGCTGTCCCTCCGTCAGTCAGTCAGTCAGTCAGTCAGTCAGTCCCTCTCTCTGTCCTTCACCTTTTGCCCCTATATCTCTGCCACCGTTGCCCGTATCCATGCAAAACTTTGCACAAACACTCCTTGACTGGCAAATCACAACCTGATTTCTCACATGGCCCTCTTCTAGCCCCACCATCAGGCCGATTTGTGCAAAACACATTTTTGGTCACTGCTCCTACAGATTTTGACTCTAAAGTCATGTCATCAACATGGATCTGTCCCATTTACCATAGTCCCTCCTGATTGGCTATATCGATTGCCTTCTAAAGTTTGTGTACAACGTGGTGGTCGCTTATCTCCCGATTAGGGAGCCTTACTGGTCTTAGTCTTAGTCTTATGATGTTTGTTGAGGGAAAATTATATTATCTAGTGGTTCAGATACTGCAGCTCTCCAGTCTCCATAAAGTGTTATTCGAGTGGGTCAATTATTACACTTTTCAGATTTAGATTAACACTCAGGATTGTGCTTAATGAGATTGTTTCTGAAGGTGGGAATCAGTGAGTTTGTTATAAGGCGCCAAATACTGACTTGTGTCTGTGTCTTTCTGGAACCCTGCCCGGTCCTACATGCCCACGTTTATCTGTTTGTCTGACTGGCTGTCTAACATGGTCTAGTCTAGTATGTGTCTGCAAGCCATTCTAACATTTGACATTTGATACAGTGTCTGCTCACCTTTCTCTGTCTGTCACTCAGTCACTGATTCTCTGTCTGACTGCGTTTCAACATGTGTTCATTTCAGGAAGTTTCACAACCCTCTGACTGTATCAAATGATTTGGTTCCAAAGTGCTGCTTTATCGTGGAACTCTGACTGCTCTTCCTTAATTGGTTTGGTTGCTTGCTCTCTCATTACATCTCTGGTCCTTACATCTACAGATAAAAAAAAATCTTATTAAAAGTGAACTTGCAGTAATGATTCCCCTAAGCTGGATAAGCCAGATATGAAAATGAGTGTCAGTAGCAAAGTAAAAACATTTCCACTCATTAATTTCACTGTTTTATCTGGGCCTTGAATGAAGGGACTTGTGAGTTCACTGTCAAGGCCGATTCATACTCCAATTTTAGAGCCAAATTTATTTCGGTTCGGCCCTGTCCAAACTACAATATGACATCATTCAGAGGTTCGGATTTTGTGACTCCCCGAAATAAATTTGTCTCTAAAAATGGAGTATGAATTGGCCCTCAGTTTCGACTGTAATAGTCAAATTGCTTTATTCTATGCTACCATTCTAGTGTAATGTGACAAACAGTACATTAGACAATATGACACATTTAAGACGCCTGGGGACGTCTTAGGTACTCCATGTGTTAAGATATAACACAATGTGGGAGCATCTGGTGGGGAGCAACATTTATATTGAATAGAGTAAACTCTCTCTCTCTCTCTCTCTCTCTCTCTCTCTCTCTCTCTCTCTCTCTCTCTCTCTCTCTCTCTCTCTCTCTCTCTCTCTATGGGTCATGAGCCTAGCCAGAAAAGTGAGTGGATTTATAGACCTGGCTTGTGGCTTAGATGTGATTGCTTGAATTGGCAGCTTACCTTCCCTTCATTGAGCTCTAGAGATGGTCCCTCTCCATTAAAAATAATCACGTTTATGTCTGTTGAGTGAAAGGGGCATGGAGACAAGACCAAGAGAATTGCAGCCAAAGTCAAATTTATACATGGTACGATCGTGAAAATAATGTATTTTACCCAATTGAGAATCTGTTCATTTCTTTGAGTGACATGGCCATGCGATGAAGTGTGAATTAGCCTTAAATTACCACAGCACTATAAAAAGCACCATTATAATACAACTTTCCTCTTCTATGCCGGTTTGAACTCAGTTTCCTGTGCAAGTGCTGATTTTTTTTTTACCATTGAGCTAATAGAGCCTGCATGCTTGCTCAGGGGATACATTGACCAAATTCTTGACCATCAGGTCAGAATTTGTGTCTAGGTGTGACATGACCTTTGACACAATCTAAATGTCTCATGGAAGAGCAGGAAGACAATCCTCAATTGTTGTTGCCGTAGGTCGCAGTTAACTATGAGAACCGGCACACCTTGTCAGTACATCCTTCTGTAACGTCTGTAACGCCTCAATTTTGTTGACATTGTGACATCACCTCATCAAAGATCAAACCCTGGATATCCATACATGGAGACGACTGGAACATCACCTAGATCTCCATATGGAGCTGACCTCTACATTTGATTCCTAGATGATGCCCTGTTAGGGCAACCGCTAATAGAATGAGAATCCATTTTATGCCCATAAAAGGGGACAAGGACTGAGAGACAGATACTGACACGCACGCCAGACGCATGTCTGGGGTCTCACAGCACACAGTTGGTTCTACAAACAGGGATCTTTAGGGCGAGGTCGCTTTTCACCCTTAGGTGTCTTACTGGTATAAGTTATATTGTATTAACATACTCTACCATACAGATTGGACAAAATAAAAATGTATTCATTTAAAAAATGTATATAGTGAGGCGTTAATGTCCTTTTGAAGCTTAGCCATGAACATAGTGTACACATAGTTTGTTTTTGCGCTTTGCATAGCTCCAAAGCATTAATAAAGTATTTTACTTCTACACTCACTGAATCCAGGTTTGACACTGGGCACTTAACTAACTCAGGGTGTGACATCACATAACGCCAACCAGAGCCTCACTAAAGACATTTAAATGGTGAATGAGGAAGTATCCATATGCCCATATATGGAGATCCCTGACGTCATCAATATTAAGCCCATATATGGGGTATATGACGTCATCTCCATATTTGCTATCCACGTGTGGATAGCAAAATGCAAGCAGATGAGTCGCGATGAAGCCGGTCGATTTGACATAATGGCCCAGGTGCGTGCCACCAACATTGTGGGAGGAGTATTTATCTGGAAAGATGGAAAGATGGAAGAAAGTCGGACAAGTACTATAGTCTGGTTGCCCTAACAGGGCATTCACACTAATTTACGTTCTTTTTGATCTTTGCTTTCATTTGAGGTAGGCCTACAGTGGAGAGAGACAGGAAAGGGTTAGGGTGAAAGGAGGGGAGTGACATGCAGAATCGAACTGGGGATGCTTGTGATGCTATGTTAACTACTTTTGCTGGGGACCCACTGGAACCCCCCAAGGATCCCTGGGGGTCCCCGGACCCCACTTTGTGAACCAATGGTCCACACTCTCCCCAAGACCAGCAAACACTAAAGGTCAGCAGTGACGATATACAGTACATGACGTACAATCGTGCGCATAACTTCTGACTGAAAAGCAGTTGTTGAGCGTATTATGTACTCTTTGTCTCAAAGCAACCATGTCGTCAAAGCAAGGCCTCCTTTTTTCTCTCTCGGCTCCCTTTTCTCCAAAGAAATACTTGCACGTGTGTTCAGCTGTGAAACATTTGAGGAAACTTTACGCTTCCCCATTCAGCTTGGAGTGTAACTGGAGGTTCACCGCCGACTATAAAAAATAGAGGGAACGGAAAAATGGTTTAGGGGAGGATGAGGTCCTCGTCTCTGTGTCTTCATAGCGTTGGCACCGGGCCAGGCACACTCTCATGCAAAACCTCACCCCTCCTTCTCCCTTCTCTCTTCCATCTCTTCCTTTCCTTTTCTGGCAGAGCAGTGAAGTGGCTATAAAAGTGTGTTGTGCCTCTGAAAAAATCTGAAACGTGTGGCTTTATGTGCTATATGCGTTCAGATAAATCGCAACTGCTACGCTAGAGGGAATTCAGGTGTGTGGATTTGGACCTGTGGTTGCTGCAAGAGTGAATGTTCATTTGTTGCGGTTGGATTGGCTAAAATATTTCATATAAGCTTTCAAATATTTGAAATTATGGATTTTTTGTTTGATTTATAGTGTTGAATCCAGCCTTCACAGTTTTGAAAGTATAGACATCACTGGCAAAGTATAAGACAAATTCAAGTCAGCTGCTGTTGTTGTTGTTGTTGTTTTGGTTGTTGTTATCCTCACTAGTGGCTCCAAGGATGGTCCAACCATCCGTCTGTCCTTCCACCGCTTTGGTCCCAAATAACAAAAACTACTGACGGGATTGACTTGGAATTTTGTCTGGGGGATGACCCTTACAGATGTTGGTAGCAGCACACTCAGCTCAAAATGTCCTCTTGAATACAAAATATCTCACCAGTAAGACTCCCTAAATCGGGAGATAAGCGACCGTCAGGTCGCATACACAAACTTTGGAAGGCAATGGTAGCCAATCAGGAAGGAATATGGGAAATGGGACAGATGCATTTTGATGACATGACTGTAGAGATACTGTGTACCTGTTTGCATGATTTTAGGGCAGAAATGTCTCTTGCAAGAATCGCCTCATGGTGGTGCTAGAATAGGGCCATGTGAGAAATGAGGGGGTTGTGGTTTGGCAGCCTGTGTGTGCAAAAGAGAGTGTGTGTGCAAAGTTTGGCATGGATCGGGGCAACGGTGGCGGAGATATGAGTAGGGGAAAAGTGTGACGTGTGACGTGTGACATGACGGAGGGACGGACTGACTGACAACCGGTGGAGGTTTTGATAGTAACTGCGACCTGACGGTCGCATTAATTGAATGGGCAGACTGCAGACTGCAGGATAAATCCTGCAGTCTGCAGTCTGCCCATTCAATTATTGAAGAGAAATGGCCATGGCCATGGGATCACCAAAATAATTATTAATAATTATTATTTTGGTGATCCCATGGCCATGGCCATTTCTCTTGTGCCACCCTTACAACCACATTTCCATTTGCTTTTGATTTTCTTTTTAGTCTGGTTGCTCTAACAGGACAACCAGACTATAGCACATGTCTGACTTTCTTCCATCCATCTTTCCATCTTTCTTTCAGGATAAACGTTATTTTGCCACGCTACTCCTCCCACAGTTTCGGTGGCACCCACTTGGGCCATACGTCAAATCGACTGGCTTCATCGGGAATCGTCTGCTTGCATTTTGCTAAGAGATACGTTATTATAGTTTAATTTAGATACAGTATCCATTGAATGGGAAAATGCAAAAATTTAACTTTTCACAGATATGGAGATCATAGATGTCTGACGCCATAGACCACATGAGACTGACACAGTATACCCATATATGGGCATTCCAAGATATTTCCCCATTGACTTGAATGGGGAAAATTCAAATGGTAAAACAGAATTCATTTCAAGTGTTACTCGCGTCTCGCCAACCACACTTGCAATTTCCCAGAATTGCATCTTTCTAGTTTCTTTTTCTTTTTGTGGCTTTTTCTGCTTTTTTATTGATATAGTATACTGTACATGAAAACAGGACAGGAAACGGGAGAGAGAGACAGGGAGTGACGAGTGAAACACAGCAAAAGACTCGAAACGTAACACGAGACTAACGTCATAGAAAGTAAGCAAAGACAGACATTAAATTAAATATCGCGATATTTAACCTTTTGACTGAAGTTATCTGGGTTTAAAATAGTTAACTAAAGTTATCTATTGTCAAGCATGACCAATCAGACAGGATTGGTCAAGCTTCATTTGACATCACAATATATGATATAAATGGTAAGCGGCAGGGGCTATTTAACCCATAAATAGCACCGCTCAGGCGCTCACTTCACAATAGGTGTTTTTCTTTTTGTGGTTGCTATAGGCATAGGTCTGAGAACTTTATGCCAGCTGAAGTAAACATGTTTTGTTTTTTTTACCTTTTTTGTTCATTGAGTTATTTGTAAACTTTTCTGTAACCCCAAAAGTCAATTTTCCGTCCCTTTTCTGAATGGACAATATATATTGTCCAATCAGACAATAGTAACATCACAATTAGTTTTTCATGTGTGATGGAATTCATTTCCCAGTGGATTCCTTTGCGTCACGCATCTTAATATCTTTAATATACTTCTTGGCTCCTATGATCCTAGATTATTTCTATGCATTTGATATATTACCTTGTTTTTACCCTGCTTACCGAAAGTCACTCTGAATTAACCCATTAAAACTGTGAAAACATCCGTTAAAAATGTTATTGTCTGTTTTTTGAGCGGTGCAAACCGCTCCTATGAACCGCTTTTTTACCAAAATGATGATGTCACTAATGATGATGACATGAGTTAGCTAGACCAATGAAACACTTCGATTCTGTTGATTTGTCCATGATGTCATAGGCACAGAGGCACCCGATTGGTTCACCCTGATTTAGAACGCGTTTAGGCCGCAGAAAATACGTCAAAAAAGGATGTCATAGGCACAGAGGTACCTGATTGGTTCACCCTTTAGGCCAGAGAAAATAAACATGGTGTCCAATCAAATGCTTACTTGATTATGAATTGACCAAACTGAACAGACCAATGAATTTGAATTTCAAAATTGTATTAAATGAATATCACACATAAGCAGAGAAAATAACCACACTTTTAGACAGACTGTGGATAATTTCACAGGTTATAAATGATAGGCAACTAATACAAGTTTAAAATACAAATAAACAGCTTATGAAAAAAAATTATGATGTCACTAATGATGATGACATGAGTTAGCTAGACAAATGAAACACTTCGATTCTGTTGCTTTGTCCATGATGTCATAGTCACAGAGGCACCCGATTGGTTCACCCTGATTTAGAACGCGTTTAGGCCGGAGAAAATACGTCATCAAAATCGATGTCATAGACACGGAGGCAGCCGATTGGTTCACCCTTTAGGCCATTGAATTTGAATTTCAAAATTGTATTAGATGAATATCACTAATAAGCGATAAAATAACCACACTTTTAGACAGACTGTGGATAATTTCACAGGTTATAAATGACAGGCAGCTAATACAAGTTTAAAATACAAATGAACAGACTTTGAAAAACTAAAATATTCATCTTCTGGCCTCTTCTCGCCTTTCTGGTTATAAATGACAGGCAGCTAATACAAGTTTAAAATACAAATGAACAGACTTTGAAAACCCTCTTAGGTCTTGGTCTTGGCTTTAAGCTCTAGAGGAAAATAAGGTCAAATCTGTAGCTCTACTTATTTTGGAAAAGATAAGAATTCCCCTCTGCTCCATGGCTCCACCATGGTCACCTTGTCCTTTGGTTTCCTCTCCCAGTAACCACCCCCACAGACAGATCCACTATGGGTAAACAGATCTACTATGGGTAAACAGGACACCCCCACATAGAGTGCCTGATTAATTGTGGACCACGGGTGTCCCTGTCCTGATCTCGGTCCTGACACTTTTGACTGGATCTTATGTTATGTTTGCCAGACCCATGAAATGGGTAGGCCTACATAAGCAAATGTCGGTCTGTCCGGGTTTTCTATATAAAGGGTATATATGATGATGACATGATGATGACATGCCTACAAAAGGCATGATGTCATAAATGATGATGACAGACAGGGGGTCTGGCACAACCAGGTTGACCTGGTCTAGTTACTATATACCATCTATTGTGATGTAGACATGACATCATGTACATGATTGAATAGAATTGGTTTATATTGATGATGTATATTGTGAATGTTAACCTAGTGATTGTGAATGCTAACTTGTCGATGCTGATAAATGCTGACTTGGTGATTGTGAATACTAAACTGCTAGTGTTGAATTTGGCTAATTTATGGTTAGAACAGCTAGCTAGCTATTGATTGATCATGGCCACACACACACAAACACACACACACACACACACACACACACACACACACACACACACACACACACACACACACACACACACACACACACAGACACACACACACACACAGACACACAAACACGCACGCACGCAGCCACACACGCACTCACGCACGCACGCACACACGCACGCACACACACACACACACACACACACATATTAACCATATGATAATGATTATGAAAATCGAAGTCCACAATATATCATACTCCCTAAATATTTTTGCACCGCTCACTTCGCACGGGTGCGATTTTTGTCTCTCTTTTTTGAATTACTAGATGTCTTTTATAGCTTTTGCGCTTGTAATCATGATGATGTCACAATGAGTCATCCGTTCCCAAATATGAAGTGCTGTGTCAGCCGTGTCCAAATATGGACGGAGTCCATGTACTGTGGCAACAGTGGTAACAACCATGACAATGTACACTCACTCTGACATACAGTGTAATCAGTCATCAATATGATGTCATAGTAACTGAGGTCATACACATACACTGACCTAGACTCCATATTTAGGCATGCTTTGCTTGTATGGTTAATATATGCTTTTATGCCCATATACTGTATGGAGATATATAATAACTAGACCAGGTCAACCTGGTTGTGCCAGACCCCCTGTCTGTCATCATCATTTATGACATCATGCCTTTTGTAGGCATGTCATCATCATGTCATCATCATATATACCCTTTATATAGAAAACCCGGACAGACCGACATTTGCTTATGTAGGCCTACCCATTTCATGGGTCTGGCAATAGCCAGAAAGGTGCAATTCTGGAAAATTGTGTGGTTGCATTGACTCAAGTAGCGAGGAATCCACTGGGAAATGAATTCCGTCTTACTATTTATATTATATATTGTGATGTCAAGTGCAGCCGCACTTGCAATTTCCCCGAATTGCACCCTTCTAGTTTCTTTTAATTTAACCACTTAAACCCTTGACACCCAGGGCTCTATATATTTTCATACCGCTAGTTTTTCCCCCTACACCAAATCTTTTCGCTGAACATAGCGTTGAGAGCTTATGGATCTCCAGTTTTTGCTGAACGTTCACTCCAGAATAGGGACACTATAGGGTTCATGGCCATGGGGTATTTTGGGTCTCTGAGGACAGTAATGTGTCACTTAGTTCAAACCACATTGGTCTGGTAAGTAGCAGCACGGCCTCAAGGGGTCACTAGCAGGGCTTTTAGACGCTTTGCTTGTGATTTCAAAGGAGACTCCCAAAGATGCATAACTTTATGCAGGTCTGGTCATGGTTCTTGAAACAGCATGAAATGAAATTAACACCCACATGGTTGATACAACATTAATCTTTAACAGTGCTGAAAAGAGCATGGATCAAAGTGTTCAACATGTCCTCCCTCCCCTCTGGCCGCAGTTATGGACAACTATACTCTGCTAAATAGTTTTGTGCTCTAAGCCATCACTGCCCTAAATCTGCAATCCGTAAAATGTATATGCTACCCAGGATTAGAACCTGTGTCTCCTGCATGGGAGAGCACATTTCTACCACACGTTGTTGCTTGACAGAATACCTGCTTGGTCCCGGAGAGAAAGAGCGCTTATGAGCTTGCGACAGTACTACTTGTTAAGCAGTAGGCGTCCTATTACCCAATAACGGGTACTACGTTTCTCAGTGGAAGAATAGGGAGACCACCTCCATCCACTGCACATAATTAAACAGCCATACAGATGAGTTTTGAGCAGTGCTAACCGCTCCTACGTCTGGCTTTGTGTGAAGGAGCACGGAATGAGCACGGAACTCCATGTATGGAGATAACTAACATCACGGACAGAACGGCCCATACAAGGAGATATGCATGTGTGTCTTGTTTGAAACCTTGCGAAGTGAGCATGGTATCAAAGCATGGTAAAGTGAGACTTTAAATACCGGTAGTCTGGGTGCACTGATGTAACAGACAGACGTGTTAGTTGTTGTTGGGCTGTTCTTCTTAGTTTATACCATGTTTTGATTGAGACTTTACTTGTTTTGAGTGTTTGTGTACAGACTGTGAAAGCAAATTTCCTCTATGGAGGAAAATAAAGACTGCCTCTGAATCTTAACATGTACAGTATGTGTGTCTATTTCTGTTGGGACTTCTGCCCCATAGTTCATACAGAGGTTTCTCTCTCTCTCTCTCTCTCTCTCTCTCTCTCTCTCTCTCTCTCAAATGTGAGTGCGGGGTTGATTGGCTGCCAGTGTGCTCGAATCTTTCACTTTTGGTCTTTGAAGTTTCTGGAAAAATCCAAGTAGATCTGATTGATTATGAGTTTAACAATGAAGCCAAACAGATTCAAATGAAGTGGGAAAGACAAGACACAAAACAACAAGAAATCAAGGCTTTATGGCTTTCCGACCCACCCACAGAAATTGGAGAATGAGCTGACCCGGACAAGCTGACAATGTAGGAAGATGTAACCTTTTTGAATACAGTTTGGCAGTTGTCCAAAGAGAGAAAGGCAAAAAAAGACAGAAGAAAAGAAAGATCACAGACTGACAGACAGACAGTAGTCTGTGCCTCATTCATGCAGTGTGATAAGGCCTATACAGTATAATAGCCTCCCTTGTACTTTTGAGCGAAGTTTTGGCTCTGAGGATGGTGGTCATGTGATGATGGCAATGTACTAATCTGCACTGTATGGTTGATTCACGTTTTCACACAACCGTTTCCCCCCAAGAAAGTTAACTGCAACATTACTCCAGAGATATGTGATTTCGGTCTGCAGGACTCTTCCAACAATTCCTCGTAAACCCAGCATCTCACCACCTCTAGTAAATCGTCCACGTTATTGGGAGGTGATGATAAAAAATTCAATATTTGGCTGAAATGAAACCCAGCTGTCTCTGAACTTGAACTTTCAGTAAATTACACGAGCAGACAGACACATAAAATGTGACAGTATCTCTGTGTGTGTGTGTGTGTCTGTCTGTCTGTCTGTCTGTCTGTCTGTCTGTCTGTCTGACTGTCTGTGTGTGTGAGTGTATGTGTGTGTGTGTGTGTGTGTGTGTGCGTGCGTGCGTGCGTGCGTGTGTGTGTGTGTGTTCTGGGGAGAAACCGAGGGTTTTTCTCGTGACAAGCGGTTATTTTCTCCCCCCTAAAACCTTTCGGTGCTGTAATTTATTACCAGGCATAAACACGTGGGAATAGTGTAGCACCACAAGGTAAACAACTACTCCGGCTTCCACGCACGTCTCGCGATAGCGGGTGCTTATTGGCACGCTGGTCTATTGTGAGAGTTTTCGAAGCCTCGCGCGAGCCTGGAAGTTTCCCACGCCTGTTGTTGTGGCGTCTGCCCCCTTTTTCGCTCACACACACTCTCTCTCTCTCTCTCTCTCTCTCTCTCTCTCTCTCTCTCTCTCTCTGCCTCTCTCTCTCTCTCTCTCTCCGCCGCCTCCCCTTTTTTTCTGTCATCCTCCGTGCCTGCACCTCCTCCTCCAGTCTGCTTCTGTTGTCTCGGGCGGTAGGATTGTTTTGAGCCCTGGGAGAGAGAGAGAGAGGAGGAAAGGAGGGATATCGCGACATTCGCGAGTATTGGAGTTTTGGTGAGAGTTTGTGGAAGATGGCGCCTGTTGTGACAGGGTGAGTCTGAGATTCGGGGCTGGATGGTTGGTGGTGGGAGAGGGGAGCAAAGGGGAGAATTACACTTTATTCTCGCCAAATGTGTTTTTTTTTTAACTCACGCCGCAGTGTTCTGAACGCCTCCCCGTGCTTCTTCTGTCGGTTGTTTTTGAGTCACTGGAAGTGTTTTTTTCTTTGTTTGAGTGTTGTTTCATGTGCGTTTCTTCTTGTTGGACTGTTGCTGCACCGTGCGGAGCACACGGAGCCTCCTCCGCGCCCCGGGCCAGGGGAGGGAGCCTCAACCCCGGCCACAGGAGGCAGGCAGGAGGCTCCGCTCCGCTCCTTCGGAGCTCTTTCAGTGGTTCTCAACCTGTGGGTCGGGACCCCCAGGGGGGTCCCCAAATTATTTTTTTGGGGGTCCCCAGATGATTAACTTAACGTGCAACACTGTTTTCTCACTCAACAGTAAACAAACCAACATAACGTGTATGTGTATAGAGAGTTTATGCACATTTCTAAAGTGGCAATTTAAATAAGGTCTTTTTAATACCTATAACATTTCAAAATTGGCCAAATTGTCTAATATTAGAGACAGAAATTGGGAAAATAGCCGATCTACATGCCCTCGCGAGGCGTTGTGAGCATGTTGATCTATTTTCCACAATAGAACTGTTATACAAATGTAATGCCGTCAACTCTTAGTGCTCGTCAGGGTGTGTGGGGGTCCCCAGTTAAAATATGATTATTTTTGGGGGTCACGGCCTGAAAAGGTTGAGAACCACTGCTTTAACACACTCACACACAACGACGAGCCGTTTTAGCTAGCAAGCTAATCAAGCAAGCGAGCTGCAAACAAAAACAAACCAAAAACGTGTGCCCCACCGACCACACCACCACCACCACCTCCACCCCTTCTTTTTGTTGCCTTATTGAGCCTGTGTTCAGTGGAATGGTTATTTATCTCCACGGCCCCAAAGCCGTGCGTTATTTAATTACGCAGATGGATGTGAGATTCACACGGGGGGCTAACGGGGGTTAGCCAGCGATGTGTGGCTGTCTGTGGAACACGTTGCATGCGGCGGCTTTGTCAGCAGCGAGGCTCTGCATGGGGCTTCGCTTCTCCTCCTTCGCTGTTTAATAAAAAAAGAGGCACTAAACTACACGCCACGGCTGCGTTTGTTGACAACGTGCGACAGTTTTGACGCAAAGTCGCCAGTCAGTCGCCACGCAACGTTTTCCAAGAAGTCGATTCAATTCAAATGAGTTTTATTGGCGTGAGAAAGCATACGTTTACATTGGCAAAGGAAGTGTCAAAATATAATAAACAATAATAACAGTTGAATATGGGGAACGTAATATACAGTTGGAGGGGGTACAGCATTGTGTAAACGGAGCTATGTCATTTTGTCTTTATATACATGTTATAAGCTTTTTGAAACAAATAGCAGCATTTTTTTTCTCAATACGATTTGTAGGCTAAAATAGCCGACCTTAAAATGCGTTTAAAGGTAGCAGCTGTGTATACTGTATGATGTGCAGTAGGTCTATGCACTGAATGTTTCAATCAAGTCATCAATGAAATGCCGAGTAGAGTAGGGTGACCAGACGTCCCGTTTTACCCGGGACAGTCCCGTTTTCAAGCTGCGTGTCCCAGTGTCCCGACAAATATCTCTAATACACTAATATGTCCCGGTTTTCAACATTCACTGCAAAATTGTCCCGGTTTTCGCCAGAAATAAAATAATACTAGCTGTTTTTAGTGGTTGCATAGACATTTATCATGTTCTTTTCACGAAAACATGCTCACCTAACCAATCAGAAAACATGAACAAATTCATTTCGTGTCTGAATTCAACACTGAGGCTTTTTGTCAATCACTCACTGCCTGCATGCAACCCTGTGGTGTGTATGTGCGCGTGCACAAACGTTATAGAATGGGCACGCGCGTGCACGGTAACGTGCGCATTGCTTTGAGTGTCCCGGTTTTTGGCAACAGTGGTTTGCTTCCCGGTTTGAGCGGCTGAAAATATGGTCACCCTAGAGTAGAGATAAAGAGCATTTTGTGAAATCAACGTGTACTTTCTGAGAATCTGAGTAGTTGCCCCACGTTGCGCATGACACACAGCAAGAAGAAAATAGTGCGGCGTTTGTTTACTAAACAGTCCCGCACTTGTGCGTGCTGCTGCTATCGTCTGAACCAACGTTAATTATCATTTTATACGTTGAGTGCACACAAGGACAGGTCGACGGCAGTTGATTGCCAACACCTACAGTAGCCTACAGCCATGTGTGTTCAATTGTTAATGGTCATTTTAATGCTCTAAATTCTAAAGCATTGATTCTCAAAGTGGGGTCCTGGTACCCCCAGGGGTCCAGTGGTACCAAATGGACCCATATGTGTATGTAACTATGAGTGTACAAATGGACAAATGAACCACACTATCAGAGTTAAATGAACATTGATTTTACAATATAAATGTGGGTATCAGAGATAGAAATTCCATTAAATGGTGGTCCGTGGCCTAATGCATGTCAAACTGGGCTTCCTTGAAATTAAAATGGTTGACAATCACTGCTATAGAGCTGTAAAAATCTCATGGGGGGGTCCCTGGCATATACAAGACTATCGTCACACATCACATACCAGCAGATATGCACGTGTGTCATGTTGTTGTGTGCGACTTTATTGTATACCAGTGCAACTGGCTTATTGGGCCCACTAATTTAGTGGTAACTAAGGCTTCATTCTACATCGACTCGCTGTTGTTACTTTAAAGGTTACTTTTCACCAGACTACAGGAGACTTCTTCTGACTGTACACAGACTGCAAAGAACTGCAAAAGACTAAGCACATTTTCGTCAGCCGACTGTACACCGACTGTAGTTACTGTACGCAGTTGTGCGCATGCGCACTGAGGCAGCGTTCAGACGACGCCGCTTCCACGAGAAAACGCCAAAATGAAATGTCAGATATGCCTTCCATTCAGACAACGTCATTTTCGGGGATTGGAAACGCAACAAAGAGTCTGAACTGCAGAAACGCAAGAAATTACAACGTGATGTCATGGCTCACGAGCAGACTACGTGCAGCCACGTTACCATGGTGAATGTAAACAAGGAAATGGAAGCTGCGTCAATTGTCTATCTGTGCGTCACCGCCACCTAGCGACAGGGCATGCACATTACATAATTTTCAATGCTGGTGCGTTTCCATGTAGACACAATAAGAAGTGGGAACGCAACATTTTGTTGTCTTCTCTAGAGACCGTTGTCTAAACGTGGCCTGAGGATCGCATGAAATAACATGAACGCTGGTCTGCGTTCGTAAGCTTTGATCTTGTTTTCCAATAATGTTGCTAGTTGCTCTTGTTTTGGCTTTTTAATGAAGTGTAGTTGCTTATTTGGCCTTGCTTTCAACATTCTTTTAGAAAATAGCTAATGTACTATAGCTCAAGTGGTGGTGAAACTGTTGCTTCTTTTGGGCTTGTTTTCATCGCTTGTTTCACTCACAGAATCTGGCAACCGGAGAGTTTTCCTCTCCCTTCTGTGTTTTCTCTCCAAAACAACACAGGACTATTACTAGCTTTGCTTTGAAGTCCATTGGTATAGGAATTGAGAGTTGATTTTGAGAATATGGTATTTAGTTAAAATGGCTTGTTTAGGCTTGGTTCTGCAGCAGTAGCAAACTAAAGTTCCACTCTACAGGAGTATCGCCCCAATTCTACCGATTCCTTGCAAAAGACTGAGCAGGTTCAGTTTTTCATCGACAGGTTCCGACCAGCACTATTCGGCGGCAAAGCGTCTCTTGCCGACAAGCTCCCGATGGCTCCCTGTCGGCAGCAGACGCTTTTCGACGGCAAATCATGGCCGAAACTGTGCGGTTAAAAACTGCCTTAAGCTGGACGATGACGCTTTCGTGGGGTTATTTAACCTAATTAGAGTATGTTAATAACATTATCAGTTTTGTTAAATGCATGACTCCTCGACCCTAGTACCGTTAGATGAGTGGCATAATGAAATGTTGTCTTTTACAGCCACTCTAGTAAACCCTATCTGATTAAAATGATTTGCCTGCACATTAGCCAAACACAAGCCTTTTTTGTACTGCCCAGGCAGTAATCCCCACAGACAGCTCAGTGGGTGACAGACATTAGCTGGGCTTTCTAGAGAGTGTGTGTGTGTGTGTGCTGTGCACGCATGTGTGTGTGAGAGAAGCAGGGGGGTGGGGGTCATGGGTGGCTGTGCATGTTCATTTGGGGCTTTCCAGCGGACCTGAGCTGATTTCAGTTGAGAGAGGGAGAGCGAGGAGTGAGCGAGAGAGGGCAGACGGGTCAGGTCTGGGTGGCTGGCCACCTGTCCAGATGATATCTCCAGAGTCTTGTGTGTGTGTATTCACAAGCGTGTTTTTCTGTGGGAGGCGGAGGGAGTGGACTGGAGGAGATAAAGATGGGGTGAGTGGCTAGGAGGCGAGTGAGAGAGGTTTAACAGAAAATTAAAGGGCCATAAGGGGTCTTTATTAGCATTTGGCTGTCCACGTCAACGGCTAGAGAGGCTACAGAGACCGATCCATGACCACAGCCCAGAGCCCCCCCCCCCCCCCCCCTCCATCATGTTTACTTCGTTCTAGACAACGATGGGCCAAAAATAATGATCATGATATGATATTAGCCCTATAGCAAGGGCATGGAAGGGTCAGTTTTACTTTAGGAATAGTTTTTGATGCCTTGTATGTAGTAGTATTGCTGCCTGCAGTTAAAGTAAAACAAGCACTCAGGCATTAATGACTAATAGAAGTAGCCACAGGGCTTGACGTGACCAGCTTGGTCTTGAATGGATTGACGTGTGTCTGCTTGGCCTGAGGGTAGGTGGCTGTAGTGCTTGTGGAGTGTGTGTGTATGTGTGTGTATGACAGAGATATCTGATGCTCAAGTCAATTCTTTTTTTTTCTTCCAAAAGCAGTTTTCTGTAGGACTGTTTTTTTCTGGATGTTGACATGGATGCTGCCAGAACAGTATTGTAGCTAGCTCCTCCAAACTGTGGAACAAACTCCCCATTTCTGTTAGAACTGCAGACTCACTCCCAATCTTCTGCCGTAATCTGAAGACTCGCCTCTTCAGACTCCACCCTAGCCTGTAGCACTTGCCCTAGCCTTGACCACCGTGCAGGCTTATCCAAAGGCTAAAATGTATGCATATAGTGTGAGTTTCAAATCTTTCAATGTACAGATTATTGATATGTTTTGATATTATACTGTTTAGACTGATGTGGCTAAATTGTAAAATTGTAGCTAATAGTAGGGCTTTCACCTCGCCTTGCTACCAAGAAGACGGCAAAACGTGGGAAGGTGAAGCACCATTTTGTTCTTGTTTAGTAGATCATGGCTCTATTCAGGAGGTTACAGAATGCTAAGATAAGACAGCGTTGGTATCTCCTGAATGCAGCCCTGAATTTTGGAGAAAATAAATACGAAGAAAAAAGATAGTGTTGCCCTAATCCCCCCCCCACCCGCTCTCTGTCTGCCAGAGAGAGTGTGATAGCTGAAAGAGCAGCACTGTTCACCTGGGATGATAAAAGCATGAATCACTTATTTCAACACAATACTACCTCTGCTCTGCCCCTGGGGGAACGAGATTCCATTTAGTTCATCGCCCTCCCTCTTTCAAGCCATCGCTGGAAAGAAAACACTCACACACACACACACACACACACACACACACACACACACACACACACACACACACACAAAATGAATGGAGGCATCTTTCAGGCCAAAAGGCAAGCCTCTCTTTGCTGGTGCACTGATACCATTGAACCTGGCTATGAGAGACAGAAGCCGCGTGTGCACGATTTTTCTTTTTTATATTTTGCTAAGACCTATGAGATTGTGTGTTCTGCTTTGGGGTTGTAGTCAGACTCTGGGTGTGATGGTGTGAGTCAGGGCTTTTGGTGGGTGGGTGGGTTGGGTGGGGTGTTACCTAGGAACACGAATTGAAGTGTGCGTGTGTGCATGTGCACACATTCCCTGGGGTCCTCTCCTCTTCCCTCCTCCCCTTTTTATGAAAGGAGAGGTTCAGAGAGAGGAGCAGATGTGGAAGCGCTGACCTTTTTGGTGGCGAAGGCTGTGGCTAGAGTTAAAAGAGGTGCCGCTCTGAGCCCCCACCCCACCACCCCTGAAGCAACCCTGTGTCCACACGCACACTACCTGAGCAGCAGCATTGACTCATAGTTTAATGGTAGAAGCAATACAAGCTGGCAAAAACCTGATCTGTATGCAACCCCGGGGGGGGGGGGGGGGCATCAACCTCCAAACCTGCACTGTAGCCAGCCAGGAGATGTGAACATCTTCAAAGGCATCACAGGGCCGGGGGGGAAACTGTACAGACTGCACAGGCAAGCTACCAAAATAAGTGTGCCGTCCGCCGCTGGACGATTTAGGGGTTTTTACTTGCATACATACAGTAGCCTATTGTGTTGGAAGTTCCAACGCATATCCATTACATCACATGATTGAAATATCCCCCCCAAGCTTACGGATTCATTCAAGGTTCAGATTTAACTTGTTTGGCTGTGTGATGACGTGCCTCTTGAGGTACCACACGCCCTTGCCGACCTTTGTCTGCTTTTTTTCTCCATTTCTTGTTGTTGCCCTTCGTTCTCTCTCTCTCTCTCAATGTGTCTCATTCTCACTTTCGAAGGGAGCCGCTACAGGAGAAACCCAGGGGGGATGAAAATGCACATTTTTTAGTAATTTGACTTGGCTCACTGCCAACTTGGCACTCCACCTTGTTCTTGGTCCTCAGCCACATGTTGGTGTGTGTGGTATGTACTGTATGTGTGCGTGTGGGGTAGAGAGTGTCCGTCATTCTGAATTAGCCCAGCCATGCTATGTCTCACATCGTGGTTCCCCTCCCTATGACTTGCGACGCAAGTGGCTCTCTGTCGATCATGTATTTGATTAACCTTTTGTTATGTGGGCGCGAGGAGGGCTGTGGGAGTTTGTGGGGGAGGGGGGGGGGGGGGTGGTGTCTCACATTTCCTAGTTCTCCAAAGCCCGGGGCCTGAAAAGGGGGCTCAGATTCCTCCTGCAAGAGAGCGGGAGCAAGTGAGCATTATTTACTTGTGCAAGGCTCGGAAAGCATTAGAGCTGCTCAGCTCATACCTTTATCTCCAGCATAGTCATTACCACTCGGTAACACAAAAGCCAGTGTGGTTTCAAAAACAGCCCGGTGTCATGTTTGACAGAGGCCCCCACGTCCTTACGGTGTTGTTGTTAGCCGTGGATGCGGCTAATCTACTCTTTTTAAGTCTGAAGAGAAAAGAGAGGAATTAGGGGGAGAGAGAGCTATATAGAGAGAGTCAAGGGAGACGGCTCATCCTCTCTATTTTCTCACCCTGACTTCCAAGAGAATTTCCTCAGCCTCTGCTTTCGCCCTTCTCTGCCCCCTGTTCCGTTTGCTGTTGGTAGAGATTACAGCATCACCAAGGGATCGGTGGTTTCTGGCACATCAGCATTTTCCCCTCTCCGCTCCACCGTTGCTCCACAGTCAGGATGTTTCATTCAGAAAACACGAAGTGACCCCCCCACCGCCACACACTCACCACTCCATGGCAACTGGAGTCGCAGACTGAATGCTATTGATGTGTGTGTGTGTATATGTGCGTTTTGTCTTGTGTTTTTCTACTCTTGTTTTAGTTTTTCCGTTGAAAAGAGCAAAGTGGTTGCCCCACTTGCTCCCCCCCTTCTTCACCCCAGGGGTGAGACGGAGGGTTTGTTTTTCTACGTAATTTTAATGCTGCATTCCACTGTGTGCTTCAAACAACGTTATTGTTGTTTAATCAACCAGTCAGTGTCCTACCTGGACATTTCTCAATGGACGAGCTGAGAGACCACCTCCAACCACTGCAGATGTGCTTGTTATTAGAGATGTTACCGATCAATCGGCTATGGATCGGATCGGGCCGATCAAAGCGTGATCGGCGATAATCGGTGGTTTAGATCAAAAGGTAAATTCACCGATCCGATCCGATCAGTGCATCCGATCAACCAGCCGTTCAGTATGCCCACTTGAGGCCATTTTGGGGTATTGATTTCCACAGTGCTGAAGGAATAATTAGTTACTGCTATGATAATAAATACATAGTAATGCTGGTAAATAACTATAAGGCAAATATATAAATGAATTCATGAGTGAATTAATTAATTAAAGTTAAAACATTAACATTTAGAAAATATAAATAATATATAAATAATAACTTGATCGGATCGGTGATTGATCGGTATCGGGTGATCAAACTTTTGTGATCGGTGCTCGGTGATCGGTTCCAAAAAACCTGATCGGACCATCCCTACTTGTTATATCGTATAAACATAATTCTAACATGGATATTGGTTGAAATAACATTTTATTCATTAAAATAAGTCCCGGATTGTAGCTTTAATTGGCGAGGAATGAGTCATGCCAAGGCCTCTTTATTAGACAAGGATATGCTGCTCTAAGCTACCAGGAGAATTCACCAGAGAGACAGGCTTAGGGAGAAAAAGCCTTATTTTCTGACATGGTTGGCCCAGATAATTGCCTTGTTATTCTTGACTGTGTTTGTTGGAGCTCGCCGGGCTTGTCAAAAGTGTCTGGTTTGGAATCAGAATGCTCTCTCTAGTATCTGGTAAACCTTTTTTCATCCATTCACACGCCAGTCGACTGAAATCCACGGATTCTCCCACAGAAGGGGAAAACCCCCTGTAGCCACACCGTCCCAGCCCATGAGCAAACTGCCACTCGTGACCGCATCAGATAAACTGGGAGTGGCAACCAGTAAGCCACCCCGCGGATTAGCTCTTTTGGAAGAAACATCTTGATATAGCCTGGGCCTGCCGGTTGCACCATCTGAAAGGCTCCATAGAATAGACTGAGCCTCTCTTCCTCTGCGAAGCTAAGAGGTTAAATAGGACATCGGAGAACACAGACACATTTTTGATGAATCTGTTCAGCTTTATAATTAAGTCTTTCACATTGTTTAAATGAGCTCTTCCCACTTGCTCATGTCATTGAGGCTGATTGTCACTTAGTAGTGTGAGGAGCAAGGATTAGTTGAGTTAATTTATTTGCCTGCTGATAAAACCATAATCATGATTGAATGTACAGTATGTGTATAGAGTGTGTAAATGAACATACAGGGTTTATCAATATTTCTCCTTGCCAATTGGTTGTTTGGCATGAGGCTTGGCTGCATGAAACTGCTTTATTTTTATGAAGCCCCCCCTTACTTTAGTTAAACTCACAATTTATAGGCATGCACAAGCCTGTCGACACAATGACACTTCTGCTTTGATGTGGGCTAGCTTTTGTGCAGCATGTAGCTGTTTAGACAATTGAGAGAGAGAAGCCCCATCAAAATGCATCTTGAATCTTAAATCTCTTTTTGGGGGGGCAGGGGGGACGGACAGACGGACTGTTTTACCATTGGAAAATTCTATTAACTTTCACATCATTCAAGTAACCAAAGTTGAATATAGCAGCAAGCTATGAGGGATTATGTCTGGTTTTGCAATGTTTTGTCTTTATCCTTAGATGACTTAGATTTTTACTGTCCCAAAGCAAACCTTGTGGAATGTCTGGTGTGCTTACACACACACTTGTGGCACAGTGATTAGCTTGTTGAGTACCCCATGGTAGCCATGTTTTTGTGTGGGTGAAATCATCTCTTCTTTCCCCTTCTCTCTCGCTGGTCGAACTCTGAGATAACTTTTGTGCACCACGGAAACCGTCTAACAACACCAGTTTGTGTTGATGTTGGGTATCTCCATATGCAGGCATAATCCTTATTTATATACTGTAGATGTAGAGGTCTTTGAGGCCCCCCAAAATTCAGTGTCACAAACTTGACGCCTGGATTTGCATCGGTTAACGCATTGCGTTCATTGCAACCCACCAATTTGATATAAGGAGCCTCTCCCTCACTTGCCTTCTCTGTTGCTGATCAAGCTCTTGTCTGACGTCATACACAACAGAAACCGTTGCCTAACTACGACTACGATTTGTGCTGGTGTCACTGTCAACCGTTGCCTAATATCGCTGATTCGCATACTGTGATATCAGGCATGTCCACATATCCACCTAATGTGCCCAGACAGACACTCTTGAACTTGAGCTTTATAGAACAATTGGTTCGGGCCACTACGCGGCGGCCCTTACATCTAGAGTTCGGAGCTGACTCATTTGTTTGCGCCCGATACCATGACAACACATTGAGGTTAGACAACCCACCGCATATTTAGGCAAAGCTGCATTGATAACTCCTTTTATGGTTACAGCTGATATGAGCATGATGACATCGCCCGCTGGCTGGCCATTGGCCAATTTTAACACTTCCAATGCCAATTGCATCCAGGAACGCGATAAGAATGACCACGGTGCGATAGCGGCTGATGAGTGAAAAAAGTAAAATACGTCATGTCTCATGATGCAACTCGGCATCCGGGGCTCTTAAAGCGCAGTGAATCTCTGTATCCAAATAATTACAAAAATAATGGCATCCCAAGTGTTAATATAGGCTAGAATCTATTATTTGAAGTTACATTTGCGGTTCTGTATTTCATGCGGTGGCTGGATTATGCCCAAATAAAGACATGCCCGACATCAGCACAAATCAGGTGTGTGTGTGTGTGTGTGTGTGTGTGTGTGTGTGTGTGTGTGTGTGTGTGTGTGTGTGTGTGTGTGTGTGTGTGTGTGTGTGTGTGTGTGTGTGTGTGTGTGTGTGTGTGTGTGTGTGTGTGTGTGTGTGTGTGTGTGTGTGTGTGTGTGTGTGTGTGTGTGACACCACACACCTTGTGATTAAACTTTGTACTGCGAGTATAGGTTTCTTAGATACATCTTTCCGTAGATTTTTTTTTATGGCATTAGGACTCTCTAGGGAGAAAGAAAGTGTTGTCTTCCTGTAGTTGTTCCACCACAACCTCAGCCTGTTCTGTCGCATTCCACATTTGTATGTCTGTCTGTAGTCTGTTTTTAAATGCAGGTTGCAGGATTCAGTCCGTGACTTGTGCCAGTGGCGGCAGGGGGGGCGGCATGAGGCTAATAACAAGGTTCCAAAAGCCCGCCTCAAGGGGCACCACTAGTGATGGCTTTTGCCCATGCAAACGATGGCATCCCAAAGAGATGAGCATTCTGCATCACCCAGGCAAGAGAGATGTAGAGAGGAATGCATAGAAAAGATGGATGGACAGAGGGAAAGGGGAAAAAAGACGAGACGGGCTTGGGAAGGGAGATGGCAAGAAGCTCAGGAATGGCTGGGAGGGGTGAGGGACGGCAGGGAAACGCTGCCGTTATCTGCAGGGTTTCTTTGCATTGTCTCCTGTTTTGCTAACGGCTACCAGGGTGATATTTCTTCCTTCATTCTGGAGAAGAGTCCGCCTTGTGGCATTCCTGCAGACGTCGCCGTTCAGGAGGGTTTGGCCCGTGCCTAGAATCACAATGAAGTAACGCGCACGTGTGGGCCAGTTTTGAGGAACACTCTATTGCAGGGGTCCCTCAATGTTTTCAGGCCATGGACCCCTTAGTTGAGAGAGAGAGATGAAGCAGGGACCAGGGACCCCCACAACATTTTCAGATATTCCATAGTTTCATTGTTTGACAGCACAATGATCAGTGTATTTATTTCAGTGTTTTCCGATATTTAACCACTTGAAAGTCTGCTCTTTTTCCCAAATTTCACATTTCACTATGTACTCAGTCTGCTCTTTTTCCCCTCTACACCAAAGCTTTTTGCAGAAAATAGCCGATCTACAAGCTCACAACGCCTCACAGCGTGAGGCGTTGTGCACTAACTAGATCTGCTATTTTTGGCTAAATATGGACACTAGGGCTCAGGTGGTTAATATTAAAAATAAGGAAAAAAAGGTTTCTATCACTCAACGATTTGGAGGACCCCCTGTAGTAACTTTGAGGACCCCCTAGGGGTCCCGGACCCCCTGTGCTCTATTGATTGTGGGTTGGGGGAGACGATGCTTTCTTGAAGGTGGGGTGGTGGTGGTGGAGGTGGTGGAGGTTGTTAGTGTTGTGGTTGATCAGTTCAACTTCACACTTGTGGCTGCACGTTATGTTCTCAGTCGCTGCTGTTTGTTTTTACATTGCAAAACAAAATCTTCAGTTATTCAAAATCTGGAGAATGTAAAATGTCACCCAATTGGACATTTTTACAAGTGTTGTTGGAAGTATGCCAACGTGCTTTCGCGTGGGAACATATAGAACTTACTATGCACTGTAGTATGAGTTTTAAGCTGCGCCAAGGCAAAACATTTGAGTCATTTGTTACCCCTCCGCTGCTCATTGTGGATTTCAGTGCGTCTGTGTGGTTGAGATCTCTTGACACCCTGTTGATTTCTTGTTATTATTATTAACTAGACCTTACCCGTTCGAAGATATGTGCTCAAAAATATGTCAAACGCACCCGGTGAAAGTGTGTGAGAGAGAGAGAGAGAGAGAGAGAGAGAGAGAGAGAGAGAGAGAGAGAGAGAGAGAAACATTCCTAACTGTGAGAGAAAGGGGTGTGTGTGTGTGGGGCTACAGATCCCATGGCCTGGAGGAACGGACCGTAACCCTGGCAACAGACAGCAGAGTTCAACAGAAGTGGTTAAGAAAACGCTAATTTAAACTGCTTTAATTTGGGAGAAATGAAATTCGGGCTCCGTCAGTGTTGGTATAATGCTAATGGCCAATATCCATGTGAACTTTGGTATCAGTTGCTGAAGCGAGTGAATAGATAAACGTAGATAAGCGTGAGCGTTAGAGCGTTAGAGCGTGAGCGTTAGAGCGTTAGAGCGTGAGTTTGCTCCTTTATTAGTAGGATGACACTGTCTCTCTGCTACAGACTCGTGCAGAGACTAGACAGTGGGTTGTGAAAAAGAGGAATGCGTAACAGGAATGAAACTACTTCTTTTCCCCGTCTCTCTCCCCCTCCCTCTCCTGTCATGACAACATTGAAACCAGACAGTAGGCAGAAGGTGACAAACTCATCACCCCCCCCCCCCCCCCCCCCACACACACACACACACACACACACACACGCCACAGCCCACTGCAGTCGGTTTGCTGAGGATCTCGCAACATGTGGGCTAAAGGTCAATGAGGTTTCTCAGAATGTCTGACTTGCTCTCTCTTCCTTTCTCTTTCTCTGTTTCTCTCTCTCCCTCCAGTCTTTTCCCTGCCAAGGAATTCTGTGTTTTCTCCCGTCCAATCAGTCCTTGGGTCCAGTCTGTGGTGGTGCAGTGGTTTGCTGGGCAGAACTAAAGGCCAAAGTGAGACACTCTCCATACTTAATGGCCAGTTCCAAACAATATGTCACCAAGGCCATATGGGACATATACTCTAGTTTTCCTTTTTCGGTTTAGTGTTCTTAGTCGGCCACAAGTCGTCATGTTATTTGAGACCGTTTTCTACCTTTTCAGTCCTGAAAACCTGTTTGTTAGCCTAGCAAATCGTCCTCAATTGTAACACGATCAGCTGCATAGCATACTAACAAGTTACATTTGCGTGTGGCTGGCGGCTTGTGAAGCTTGGCTTGGATGAGGAATGAGTAGGTGCTGTGTTTTGATTGAGTTGAAGGACTATTACAGGAGCCATTCCCCTTCAACGCAATGTGCCTGCGGAAGGCAAAAAACAGACTTGATAGAAAATACAAAGGGTCTTATACCTTATTAAATGTGCGTGGATCTTCACTGAAGATCGCTGTCGCCCACAATGGGTTCAGGTGAAGGTTGATGCAGTCAACATTCACTTCCCGTCCTCTGTTCTCCCTTTTCTCTGTAAAAGTGTTATCAGTGTATCATCGGCTTGGCAGAGGAAAGTGCTGAGGAGGAAAGAGGGAGGTGAGGGTCATTCAGAGTTCAGGGCAACTAGCTTGGTCCCCCACTCTCTTCCTGGCACCCTAAGCCTATGGTCTGTCACAACCAACCTGTTGTGAACGTTGAGGCAGGATTAGCCTATGTCCATATGTAGTATTCCAGTGTCATTGTACACTTGACTACTTCCAGTCTGCTGAGCAAAGTCCATGAGCTGTTTTTGTATATGTCAGGACTTAAAACTGAATGCATCTTCAGGCATCAGTATGCACACAGTCTGATATTTTCGCAGTTAAATGTACAAAACCTTCAACCAAACCAAATATTTGGCAGAGAGTTGCCAACAACAATTCGAATGGGATGCATTATTTTAGGCTAGCTAGCCTAATGCATAAGGTGGCCTGCATTGTTTTGTCCTTAATTGAGTACGGTAGTTCACAAAGAAATATATATATATATATATTCTTTGAGTGGTGATAACTGCTCCTACATCTGGCTTTGTATGTATGTATGTATGTATGTTTGGCTCATTGGCCAAGCTTCGCTGGCGCTTAATGAAATTAAGGCACTGCTCACTTCACACTGGGTGTAATTTCCTTTAATCAAATACACAACCCATGAAGCATTGAATTCATGGAGATTTGTTTTGTTTTTGTTGCATTACTGAGCCAATAATTTGATGACCGGGTCAGCGGTTCATCAGTCAGTAGGAGACTCGGTTTGAGTCTACTCCGGCGGTCATCAAATTATTGGCTTAGGAATGTGACAAAAACTGTGATAAAAACTGTGATAAAAATATCCATGAATTCAAGGTTTGATCCAGGGCTCCCCTAGCCTTGTAAACCACCAAATTGCGATTTCCGGACGTTGGTGGTTTACAAGTCTGGGGCTCCCCCCGAGTTGGTGTTGAAGAAGTGTCCTTGAGCAAGACACTGAAGCCACAAATTGCTCCCTATGGTTGGTACCTTGCCATCAGTGTATGAATGTGAATAAAGGCGCCATATAACTGCACCATTTACATTGCACACCAAATCGGATGTGTTTTCCTATTCCATTTTTTTCACTGTTGTACCTGGCTGAGAAGAGGAGTAGACTCCAACATTAACTTAAAGGATCTATCTAATACGCCACCAGAAAAACACAAAAAGAAAACTCTGGTAGTTGGAGCAATTCTGTCAAACAGACTATGTTTTGTTTGGGGTTGAAGAGATGCAATCGCCACACAGAGTTGTAGATTAAGTTTAAAATGACAGCAATTCTATCAATTTGAGCACTTAATAGTTCCATTGAGTCCCACCAATGCCAATCATTATTTCACGAAGGACTGAAGTTGACGCGCGCACACACACACACACACACACACACACACACACACACACACACACACACACACACACACACACACACACACACACACACACACACACACACACACACACACACACACACACACACACACACACTGATTAAGCTGTGTGGCATTTGCAAAGGGAAACCTACAAAAGATGGAGCAAGCATTGAGGTAGGCGTGTGCAAGCAAGTAGCTGCTTCACCTAAAAGTGACAAATCCCACCATTTCTTTGTCAGACAATTAGCCTTTCAGAGCTGCCTAACCAAGGAATGGCACTTAATAACTGTATTAGATGTTTTTTTTTTCGTTTTTGTTTTTCATAGATGCAGCTCAGTTTGTGTTTATAAAAGGCTGCAGGGCAAGCACATGATAAACCATCCTGCTACTCAATTTTATGCTTATCTCTGAGGGGTCTTGGACCATTTCTACTCTGAATTTAAAAACGGCACATCATACAATCAGGAAATATTCTGAATGGCCTTTTTTAAATTGTAACTGGTTTATTCACCTTTGTCTTTAATGCAATGTGTGTGCCTGTTCTGTGCGTATGCATACTTTCATTTATGCATTCACATTGTGAAGTGTTTTGCCTTCAGCAATTAACACAGTTTTGGGACATGATGTCAGTGCATGTGAATGTCTGTCCTTTGCCACACTGTTTAATGTTAATGTGCTGGATTAAACTTGGTGTGTGTGTGTGTGTGTGCGTGTGCGCGTGCGTTCGTCCATAGCCATTGGTTTCTATGCAGCGCAAATGACGCATTTTGGGTCGTTGGCATGGGTGTTGCCATCATAGATTGTAAAAGCACCAGAGGATGCTATGGATGCTACGGTCACGTGCAACCGCAGAGCTACATGGGAGAATGTGGTCGGGGCCTCCTGAAATACAGCACACGAAGAAGAACACAGCCGGCTGGTATCAGTTTAGTTGGCCACGCCCCCCGCAACTTTATCATAAATCTTAACATAAATGGGACCTTATTTTCACAAAACGCATATCATCGTGATTGAAAGGCAATTTTTAACTAGTGATAGGAACCATAAAGTATTTATGAAAATGTTATTTAAGGTTAGAAAACGAAAGGGGAAAATGAATGGGGTCCAATGGAGAACAATTCTTTTTGCAATCGGCCGGGGGGTAAAACAGCGCAACTAGCGGCGGAAAATGAATGGGGTCCAATGGAGAACAATTCTTTTTGCAATCGGCCGGGGGGGGAAAACAGCGCAACTAGCTGTGTGTGTGTGTGTGTGTGTGTGTGTGTGTGTGTGTGTGTGTGTGTGTGTGTGTGTGTGTGTGTGTGTGTGTGTGTGTGTGTGTGTGTGTGTGTGTGTGTGTGTGTGTGTGTGTGTGTGTGTGTGTGTGTGTGTGTGTGTGTGTGTGTGTGTGTGTGTGTGTGTGTGTGTGTGTGTGTGATGCATTACGTGCTGCTGGGTTCTATAGTTGCTGTCTTTTAACTGTGCATGCAGAGTATGTGTGGTGATGCAGGAGAGACCAGTAGAGAGCGAGGCAATGAAGTGAGGCTTTTCTATGGCTTTTCTCCCTCTGTCATTATGCTCTCCCATGTCAAAGGCAGGCTATGTGTGTGTGTGTGTGCGTGCACACGCAAGCACCCATGTAACATTGTACACATGTGTGTGTGCTGTGCACATGCCCTTAGTTGCAAACCCAGCCTCAAATGACTCTCCCAACTTGGTTCAACTACGCACGCACGCACGCACATGCACATGGGGCGGCTAAGGGCAGCTACCAGGCCTTTGCCATCTGCAGCTGGTCAGCTCAACGTGTCACATAGCCCTTCAACATTCAGTTAACAGGAGAAACCAGTTTGTATGCATTTAGCCAACCTGTGTGTGTGTGTGTGTGTATGTATTAATACAATATACGTGTGGGTGTGTAATGTGTACACAGATTACACACACATATTCATACGTATGTTTTTGGTATTTTCTCTCTCTTTTTTTCTTTCATGAATCCTGGGGATTTATTCATCAATTCATTTGGTCGTCCATTCACTCCCAACTAGATCGGTCGGTCAGATTGGTTTCAGCATCTCCTATTAATTTCTGACACATCCGTCTTTCTATCCTTCTCAGATCTGTGCCTACTGCTTACCTGACCCCTTCCTCCCCATCTCTCTCTCTCTCTGTCTCTCCTTATCCCCCTTATCCACCCCCATCAATTTCTCCACCGTTCTCTCTCTAGAGCCGCTCCCCTGCGGGTGCTTGCGGTTTCCTCAGGGACGTTGGCTAACAACAGGAAGGATTGTGGGGATATTTGTGTTGCGTCTGCCCCCGGCGCTCCTTGCATGCTGCTGTGATTGTTGGCATGCAGGGGTGGCACATGCCAGGCGCTGATGCCAAGCCAAGCACCATGCAAGGGGAGAGGAGAGCTGACGGCCGCCCCTGACGCGAGCCACCTCTTGCTTTCTGTCTGTAGTGTCTGCCTCCTACTCGCTTCCTCTCTCTTTTGTATCTCCCTGTCTTTCTGTCTTGTTCTGTATCTCTTGTCTGGTTCCCTCTCTTTCTCTCTGTCTCTCGTTCCATTTCTGTCTCTCACATTTTGTGCAAAGCTGCCAGAGGTAATTAGTTTAGTGTCGAGAGAGTGAGACTTGCCTACACGTGGGGAGGTTTAAAAAATATACATGGTTGATTAAAAATGCGCTTGAGTGATGTGGATGTAATGCTCACACGCAGGCCTCACGCGCTTGCAGACACAAGCACCCTGCTATTTAAGGCGTGTGTGTGTGTATTTAAGCAGGCAACATTAATTCATAGTGTGAAAAATGTTGCTAGAGGGTTTGTGTGAGTGTCCGTGGAGCGGGGGGTGACACAAGGATGCAGGTATTTCTCAATAGGCCGCCACAGGTATTGTAGCTTGTGTGCTGAACTTTGAGAAATGTCTCTCACCTCGCTGTGAATCTGACCTCTCCTCATTTTGTTTCTCCCAATGCACATAATCAGAGAGGCGGTTTAATTATCACCTACGTAAACACACACACACACACACGTACGCACACACACACACACACACACACACACACACACACACACACACACACACACACACACGCACACACACGCAGAGTTACACAATCATAGACAAACGATTCCCATCCATCTTACATGGCAGTCAGGAATACATGTCCTGAGTTGTGATATCTTTACCAGTGCATAATGACCTCACTAGAGATTGTCTTTATCCCCCATTACGTGCTGATTTATGACAGGGGGGCCACCCAAAGTAAAGCCCACAGGCATTATTTGAGGCATCTTCAAAATTCTCCAACACGTTCCAGATAGACTGGTACAGTGTAACTGTTTGGCAATTTCTGGGAGGGTACAATTGAAGGCTTAGCTGCGTGATTTTTAGATGACAGCATCATTACAAGGCATATTAATAAACACCCTTGACAAGATACAAGTAGCCAATGCTTTCCATGGGACATATCAAAGATAATTTCTTTTGGCCCATAGCCCAGGTTATATTTCAGTCTGACAAAGGATTTGGGCATCTCTATGATTTATTGTTTGGGTTCAAGGTTATATTTATGGCAGGCTCGAAACCTAGCTTGGCTCATTGTTTTAGCTTTCGACAGATTCATTTGGCGACATTCTAACCAGCACTGACGTGTATAATAAATGATTATGTGATTGAGTGAGTCGATGAGTGAAACGCTACAGTGCAGAATTGTTCTTTTGGTGTTTTACAGTGGTGGAAAAAGTACTCACATTCTTTACTTAAGTAAACGTATCAATACTGTAATGCAGATGTACTCTGTTACAAGTAAAAGTCCGGAATGTTCCTCCCCATCTCTACTTGAGTAAAAGTATGAAAGTATTGGCATCAAAAAGTACTTAAAGTACCAAAAGTAAGTAAGTACAAAATGTTTGAAAATAGCCAATGTATAAAACAGGGCTAAAGCGGTTTATGGACATTTTATAATATTATAATGTATATCTGCAAAGTAACTAGTAACTAAAAATGTCAAATAAATGTAGTGGTGTAAAAATACAAAATTTGGATCCGAGATGTATTGGAGTAGAAGTAAAAGTATTGGAAATTGGAAATACTCAAGTAAAGTACAGTACAGGTACCTCAAAGTTGTACTTTACACCACTGTACAGTGCAGAATTGTTCTTTTGGTGTTTTTATAAAAACTTGGATAAGCTCCAGCCCCACCTATTTCAGCCACAGTCTGAGCTGTCTTCGCATATTTGGTGTCACTAAGCTGGTCTGGAGGCCGGTGGGTGCAGTGAGCTAGTGTGTGTGTGTGGTGCTCGTAGTAACAGAGGTGTTCGTTCACTCAAAAGTTGTGATATCTGCTATCAGGCCTCAGGCAAGGAAAGCAGACACCTTTTATGCATCTAATCCCTTAAACTCCCCCAACCACCCACCGCCATTACCCTGCTGTTGCACCACACACACACACACACACACACACACACACACACACACACACACACACACACACACACACACACACACACACACACACACACACACACAGATGCACATAGAGCGAGGCCTATGGAAACGTACACCCTGCAGTATGTGTCCATGAGCACTTGCAGCGTTCACACATAACCCACACATCTCCCCACCAGAGTGCAGCTTTGACCTGCTGCGTGAACGCTAATGGTTCTGAGAAAAGCAGGATTTAATTAGATGGTGGCTGTCTGTGCACAACTCAACCACCCGCATCATTTGGCAGGGCATTGATTGGGCCATTTAATTTTTCTGTTCCCAAATTCAGAAGGCTATTCAGGAAACCTTTTAAATGTAACCTACTTCAATCTCAATTTCATAAAACCTTTTACATGGTGTTAAACATTACATCCTTGCTCTTTAAAGCGTATGTCGGGTCTTTGTGAAATAGGCATGTGTTAAAGTAGCAGATACTCTACCTGTCAAACTTAAACGGCCGCTGACATAAAAAAAAGGGGGAAAAATGCTATTTTATTTGCTAATATTTAGATGATGTCATTGTGGGAATGCGCAATAAGCCAATCAAATTAATTTACTGTACTAATGGTTCTGGGCCAGGGGGCGGAGCTTAGCCTGCATTTCATTTAATCTGCGGCACAGCAATTTATATAACAAAAATGTAATCTAGCAGTTGCAGGCATAAAGATTCCCCAACTTCATGGCATATTTACCTCTAAAAATGTACAAGTCGAAAACAAACAAGCCGCCAGAGATTAGAATTCCCAAAACGAAGTGTGTGATAGAGGCTGGCAACGCCAGGCAATTTCTCCTCCGATGCTCTGGTCGTTTTGACCGGCTAATGGCGGCTATGTTCTGCTGTCTTATCGACTGGAAGCACAGGTAGTATCCTATAGCGCTGGTATTAGGCTAATGTTCACTGTTCAGCATGTCTTCTCCCCCCGCTCATACAAAGTGTGTGTGTGTGTGTGTGTGTGTGTGTGTGTGTGTGTGTGGTGTGTGGTGTGTGGGGTGTGTGTGTTCATGTGCGCATGCTTTTGTATTGAATTATTTCAGAGAGACCACGTGACTTACTGGATCATACATGATAATTTAGGGCTGTTTCATAGGAGCTTTAAGTTTGCCTCACTTAATAGAGAGAGGTAAATAAAAGTTGCAAACAATGCTAGCATCAGTAAATAAATAAATCAGTAATGTCAAATATTTCAAAAATGTATTGCGCTGCGAGTCTGCAACAAGTTGTGATCTTATACTGTAGAATAGATCCATAGCTTTGTACTTTTTCTGTTTTGTATGTGCCTATGGACTGGAGTAAACATTACTCTAATAGACCCCCAGGTGTGGTTATAATATGCAAATATGTCTTCCCTATGTATGTTTGGTTTCTCCCTGAAAGCTGAAAGCCTCAATTGAAATACACTGCTTTAATGACACCATAAAATTATCCCTTCCCCTTTTTACCATACAGCAACACTGTGGGTGTGGCCCCCTGAGAACCAGGTGTACTTTATGAACAGGTGGGTGTGGCCACATAATAAAACATAATTAATTTTAACACATTTCTTTGAAGAACATCTTCCTACCTACTACCTACTTAATCATAGGCACCTTGTTTTTAAGTGGTTAAAGTCAACTATGGCTATAGCTGTTAAGACATATTTAAAATGTGAAAATATAAGCGAACAGACATTCAGTAGTAAATATGTCAACTCTTGGGGGGCGGTGGGAGGCACTACTGCTGCGGACGTCTGCCTTGCCAGTTCTCGTGTGGCCCCAGGCTCTTTGTAACCTTGTATAGCAACTGGCCTCAAGAGAACACAGTTCTGTTCCTTTACACCATAAAGATGTGTCAGGTTAGGGCCTCTGCACTAAACGCATGGACCAGAGTCACACAACATCACTTTAATTGATTAAAAATATAGGGGTCTGAAACGAGCGATCCTTTGATGTGTTTATGTGTAATGATGGAGAAGATTTCTCAACCCTGCATACAGAGTGTGATTTTGGTCCGTAACCTTACATAGTAGAGCTGCCAATATATTCCTCAGAAATGAAATCCGAATATTGGTCTTAGAAATTGGCCCGAATATCTAATATATTCCTATTAGAGATGTTACCGATCAATCGGCAATGGATCGGATCGGGCCGATCAAAGCATGATCGGCGATAATCGGTGGTTTAGATCAAAAGGTAAATTCACCGATCCGATCCGATCGGTGCATCCGATCAACCAGCCGTTCAGTATGTCCACTTGAGGCCATTTTGGGGTATTGATTTCCACAGTGCTGAAGGAATAATTAGTTACTGCTATGATAATAAATACATAGTAATGCTGGTAAATAACTATAAGGCAAATATATAAATGAATTCGTGAGTGAATGAATTAATTAATGTTAAAACATTAACATTTAGAAAATATAAATAATATATAAATAATAACTTGATCGGGTCGGTGATTGATCGGTATCGGGTGATCAAACTTTTGTGATCGGTGATCGGTTCCAAAAAACCTGATCGGACCATCCCTAATTCCTATATCTATTTTTTTAATATTTTTTTTTACAAGGACAATACCAAAAAGTATTTATCAAGTTGTAAAAACACACACATTACTGTGATTATGGTAAGCTTACATTTCATATCACACTCACCATAACCATAACCTTTTAACTTTTAATAAAGTTAAAAAAAGTTAAAAAATAATAATAAAAATGAATAATTCGAGTATTAATTTTCATATTTGAATGTACATATTATTTCAAAATTCAAATATTAATTTGGCAGCCTTATTACATAGTTTATTATAATTTCCCGGTCAATGTCAAGGAAAATAATTTTTGTTCCACACTGTACAGCTGACCTCGCCTTGAGTGTTGAATGACCGTTCTACTGTACATTTTCAATTTTAATTGATCAGGCTTTTATTTGAGTAAATATGAGGCTATCGAATAACAAAGTACGAATCATTGCGCAGAGAGGTCTGCAGTCTTTAGGCATAAATGTTTTCCATAATTTACGGCATGCAACATTTTACATTAATGTGTTTTGTTTCTGTATGAATTTTATCATACCTATTATAAGTATTTGTCTCATATTGGTTTCCCCATAATGTGCAAAAATAGATTTATTGATGGGTTCGAACCCATCTGTTTTTTAATAAGGCATTTTCTTGTAATTTTTGGCCAATTCTGAAAGCCCTAAAGTCAGCCACATCTTTGTATGTTAATGTAATTGTATTCAGGCCCCGCACACGCATCGCCTGCCGTCGACTGCAGGGGTCACAACCCGACCCTTGACCTTGAGCATGTGAATGATGGCGTCTGAACTCCTATGTGGGTTGTGTATTGTTACTCCAGGGAGGGCTAGGGTCGAGAGGTCAGGTGGCGTAGGCAGGGTTGTGTGTCTGTGCGTCTGTGAGCATGCGTGCTGTGCACACAGGCAACTGAATATGTAAAGTGGGATAGCGAAGACCCTCCTCCAGGACATTGCATTTTTATTAGGGCTGGGATGCGATTCAAAAAATTAATCGAATTAATGACAGGCTTTGTAAATAATGAATCGCAATTAATCGCATATTAATATTTGACCCGAGAAGCATTTTTTACAAGTAACTCACATTTTAGTGAATCAAAGAGTTTTTTAAATCAAAATTTCGCATCCACTAGGCCAAGCAAAGCGCTCTGTCGGCTACTTCTCCCTTTGCGTTTGTTGTCTCTTCTTAGTTGGTGCATCGCTATGATCAGTATGCCCGAAACTGAAGGTTCTGTGGTGCAAAAACTAAGTGCGATTAAAATGCGTAATTTTTTTTAATCGCGTTAATTTTCTGTAATTAATTAATCGCAATTAATCAGTTAAAGTCCCAGTCCTATTTTGTATAGTTCTTTATTTCTAACCACTTTTTACCCTGACATACCCATTTTGAGTCCACATGTCACAAGTCAACATGTTAACTCTTTGAACGGCTATGATGAGCCCGTTCGTCATTTTACTCAAGGCTCAAAATGCCACGGCGAGCGTTCATCAAATTCTTATTTGGGCATGGAAGCATAGTGGGCGGCTGGGCGCTTGTCCGCAGTCTGTGAATGATCCCAACAGCACCGAAGTAGAGTGCAGCCAGAAGTCATGTGATCTAAACGAAAATAAAGAACGTCCTAACACGTCCAGGAACGTGATGAGGATTACCCCCGTGCAGCGCCACGGCCCCGTTATCATGTCCAGTGAAGTGTCAACTGGTTACCATAGTAAATGGGTGCTGTGGCGGACGCTGGTGGGCGAAAAAACGCCATATCCCATGATGCATCTCAAAAGCCGCTGCGACTTCGCTTCCTCATTCACATCCATTCTATCTGGGTGCGGTAAAAGGTTATTTTTCTTTCTTTTCCCACATCGCTCGTTTGGTCAAGACGGCACCATGTTCTATGTTCTATATCTGATATAAATCAGTAGGCTACACGTTATCTCTGGAGTCATGAGAACATGAATCATTCAGATTTCTAATATTCCATTCCCGGAAATCATGAATGCAGCATTCAATCTACCAATTTGGGTCCTCTAAACAAAGTGGAGCCAAAGGCGATTCGATTTCACTTATACCCATAGGGGAAGCCACAAATATGTTACACACGTCACTGTTTTTTTGCAGAAATATTCCCCCACCAAATTAGGTACAAATGATCATTTTGAGTCATGTGACGATGACTGTCGAACAGGGTTTTGATATTCCATACGGTTTGCCTGTAAGTGGCTTCACAAATTTGTGGGACGGGCGACGGGCGTTGAACCCCCCCCCCACCCCCCACCATATATCATGAACACAAAAGTAACACAAGTAACATCCAATCAATCATCTTCTCCATCATCTTTTTACAAATATTTTATTTATTATGCCAGTTGAGTTTGCTTGCCGCGGGTTCTGGTTAATAATGAACTTTCCCTTTTTCGTTTTCTTTTTTTTGGAGCAGGAACAACAGTCTGTTTCAACCAGGAGGGTGGTAGAGAACCTGTCCTATCCTGCAACCAAAACATGACGGGTTTAAATCAACCCTAACAGCCCAAGTGTCCTGTCATGTCCTTAAGCTATAGACACAGCACTTGGATATAAGAGCGTCAGTCAAAATGGTTGAAATGTGATTTCTTTTTTTACTCCACAGTTACTTGTTGGCTTCCATAGTTCCATTACGTCGTGAAAGAAGTAAAAGTGTGGTATCGGATGCTGTCTCTGCTATCCTTCTCGTGTGTGTGTGTGTGTGTGTGTGTGTGTGTGTGTGTGTGTGTGTGTGTGTGTGTGTGTGTGTGTGTGTGTGTGTGTGTGTGTGTGTGTGTGTGTGTGTGTGTGTGTGTGTGTGTGTGTGTGTGTGTGTGTGTGTGTGTGTGTGTGTGTGTGTGTGTGTGTGTGTGTGTGTGTGTGTGTGTGTGTGTGTGTGTGTTGGGGCCCACATGTCATTGTCAAGGTGTGTATTTTTGGTCTCCAAGGAACGCTCAGCCGATGATGTGTGTTTTATCCTTCCCACTGTTTTGACTGTCAGTCTCAGCTGTCAAACACGTCCTAAAGTGAGTGACAGTCCGGGTTCACACTCTCTCAATCAACCCCCTGTGGTGTGTGTGTGTGCACATGTCTGTAGACGTTTGTGTGTGTGTGCGCGCGCGTGCATGAGGACGGGTGGGCGATGCTCTATTCATAGCAGCTGTCCCCCCTATCCGTCACTAATACCTCATACGTCATAGTACCTGTCAGAGAACCATGCCAAGGCTCTCCCACACACAACTCCTGTCTAACTTTACCTCGGCTGTGTATGTTGTTGTAGTTGTGGCCACAACAGATGCTGTGAATCCTCTACTTTCTTTTAGACCAGGGGTTCTCAACCTTTTCAGGCCGCGACCCCCAAAATAATCATATTTTAACCCTACGAGCATTAAGAGCTGAGGCATTACATTTTGTATAACACGGTTCTGTTGTGAAAATAGCAGATCTACATGCTTACAACGGGCGTTGTGAGCATGTAGATCGGCTATTTTCACAATTTCTCCCTCTAATATTTGACAATTTGGCCAATGTTTAATTTGTCATTTTAGAGGTATTAAAAAGTATGACAAACTGCTTAACGCTGGTCACACTTATTTACATTTAATATCTGCCGTCTTAATGTCTTATAGCTGTAATATTTTACACGTTGTCGTTTGCAGCAAGAGATGCCTCTGGATCGCAGCACTGGAAACTCAGCTGCTCTGGATTACAGGGAAAATAATTAGTACTTGTGTCTGGCAAAGACAGGCTAAATATTAAATGACTAGGAAGGGAAATGAATCCACAGGAGTCTCTTTCATGCGCACGCACACACACACACACACACACACACACACACACACACACACACACACACACACACACACACACACACACTCACACACACACACTATGAGCTTACCAGCCGTGACTTCTATTTGTCATCAATGTTTGACAAAGTTGTATTTATTTGTCCTTTATTTGTCGTCATTAATCTTTGCATCCCCATTTTGGGGAACATTTCAAAAAGATTATTAGCGAAATGATTTACAAGCTCTACAAGAGTTTGTTTGTGGATGGGCTCTATTCGTTGTATGACATAGACCGGATCGGAATGCTTGAATGTTTGTAAACAAACCGGTATTTCCGGATAGAGTGTCTATGGACGTATTCAAATATAAAATATAGTGTCAAGCATTAGCTATGTCTAGTTGTCAGCCTGTGTGGATATTTATAAAAACAAAATAGATTTCTAATAACCAATAGCAATATCATAAGTGTCTCGTTCTTCCAGATGAACTTTAATGAATAATACTGCTCCAATGCAACGCTGTCTGCATTATCGACCCGGAAATATCTGTTTTGGTTGTGGTGATGTCATGATGATTTGGTTCGGTGTTTAACCAGGTGACTCCCATTCAGATGATGTATCTTTACAGAAGGGAGCCCTAGCCAAGAGAGAAACAAGCAGATTTGACCACATAGGCTGGAAATGGCTACACAGAGCTTTGTGCTGTTGGGGCTTGCAGCCACATGAAGCTGGATATTTCGGCTGCGAAGCTGGATATTTTTGAAATCGGATAAATAAGTGGAGAGATTGAAAAATATCCGATTCACTGGATCCGTGTAGACGGGGAACCCGGATATCTCTGAAGACTTTACTGTGTGTGTGTTTGTTAGACCTAGATATCTTTTTCGTGTGGACCTAGATATTTTTCTATGTGGATATCTGAAAAACCGGGATACATGAAATATCCAGCTCCGTGTGGACCTAGATATTTTTCTATGTGGATATCTGAAAAACCTGGATATATGAAATATCCAGCTCCGTGTAGCCATGGCCTTAGTTGGGTAGAATGTTAGGTGTGTGCATTGCATTCATCATATTGGTATATGTAGCTTTATGACCAACAGAATGAGATGTTAAATTGGGAGTTCGGGAACAGGTTTGTTATTTGAATGGAGTGAATGAAAGTTGCATGTTTTTGGTGACAAAATTAAAGCGGTTTCCTAATTAAAAGTGGTGGTAGCTCTCTAGACTTTTGGTAGCACTGCACAAGTGCAAAAACCCTAAATAAAAATGGAGCACAAACAATATTCATTAGAAATAGAATGCCATTGTACGGTACTAAATGGTATTTGTTATTACTTAAAGCTATACTGTGTAGTTGCTAAACTAGTGGTCAGTCGCGGTATCGCTTTTTTCGTCCGTTTTTCGCCCGGAGGCACCGCGGACCACCGCCGCGGACCACCGGAGCGGCGCCGCAAACCACCGCAACCGATACGAATCCATGGAGTGGTAGAACGTAATTTTCTGAGCAGGATTTGGGGAATAAGAGGTTAAGAATCCTTCACCATCGTAAACACTGGTTGCTGAGGGAAGCTACTTCCTGAAGAGTCGGTTATTGGCCGGTAGTGTATCATGTGTGTATGATCTGCGATGTGATTGGCCAACGTATACACAACGTATACAGATGATGGAGATTACGTCATTTTGCCGGGAAATCCCGCCCCTGTCACTGCTAAGAAGAAAACATATAAAGAGAAGGCTTCAGAAGCTGAAAATAACGGGTGGGTGTTCTAAAACTTTAGCGATTTAACAGTTAGGACAATTTTAAGATTTGTTTTATAAAGAAAGTTACATGGTATAACTTTAATGTCCTGTGAAAGCAATGCTGGCCATGTAAAGACTATCATTTTAGAGGTGTAGGACCCACTTCTCATGGTAGGCAGCCCTACTTGTTTTATTCTTGTTTAGTTCTATATACCAGTTCAGCAGAATTAATTAATTCATGTCCATATTTAGCAACAGATTGTGTTTTTATTTGTCACCATCTGTATGCATTGACAGTGGCGCACATGAACACATAGCAATCTGTGACTGGAGCTACTAACAAGTATCATCTCATTCATACTCCCAAAAGCTGCAGCTGTGCAAAAACGTGTTCTCAACTGACCTTCCTGTTGAAATGAAGGTTAAAAACGTGTTCCACCCCCCCCTAAACTTATATTTTAAGTGTTTGGCTGAAGAGCAGCTGGTGACATCACTCTCACTTCCCTCTGGAAAGCACAGGACTCAGGACATCCTGGTCGTTAATGGTCTGATTGGAATCTGTGCCAGTTTAATGCCAGTTCATCGACCTTGGCACACGCGGGCCTCCTTAATAACCGTGCCAAGGGAGGGTACCAATCAACGGGCTTGGCGTTTTAATGGCCTATCAAGGCCATGAGGATTGGTGGTTCCTGCCTGGCTGACGACCGCGGAGGGAGGTGTGACAAGCAGTAATGCATAGCAGGCTGTCTTTACCAGCTACCTGTACGCTATAAGAAAAAAGAAAAAGGAGTTCTTCACATTTATACTAGGGATGGCTGTTAGCATTTACAGTTACCTTCACACTGTGCTCGTAAGAATTCTTCCCTGTCAGCTACTGAAAAAACACAAGAAACAAATCCGTTCAGGGGCACTATAGAGGCCTCTCTGCCTCGAGGGAGAAAAGCCTCTCTCTGTCTCTCTCTCTCTCTCTCCCCCTCTCAGTCTCTCTCACTCTAATGTTTTACGGAGTTTGATAAATGAGGGCCACTGTGTTGCCGTCCCACGTGCAGTCCTTTGTCGTTTTCTTTCCTGCTGACACCACACCTCTCAGCGGCCGGACGCTTCAGATTATCAATGCCTCCTCCTCCGCACGGTGAGGCTTGATGCCGCCTGCAGCCTGGCCCTGACTGCACACCGCCTCTGTTGTTTGCCCTGCTGCTGCTGTGTCTCTGCCCCCATTGTGTATCCAATGGGACCAGTGATAGTGTCCAGGAGGTGAGGAGGGAGAGCGGGCGGGAGGAAGGAAGGAAGGAAGGAGGGAAGAGAAAAAGGGATAACGGACGTGGGAGCAACTCAGACGAAACCTGTGTTCTGACAGAGCTTCCCTTTCCTCCTTTGGCCCGTGGCCAAAAGAGGAAACCTGACCTGCTATAGTATAACGGGTCAGAATACCGATTGAACATTGAGATAAATCCTCTATTCCAAATATAAAATAATTTAACAGGGACCTCAGGCCTCAATGCTATGGGCTAAACGGCTCATATGAACCAATAAGAAATAACAGGACTAATTTCAGCTGCAAACCTGTATCTCATGCCTTAAAGGAGTAGTTCACCCCCAAAATGACTTTTTTTCTATTGATTAGTCACGCCATGGAGACTAGAGTTCAATAATATTTTTAGTTTTTTGTTGCATTCCTAAGACAAAAATGTGATAACAATAAATTTCCCCCCATTTGTTCCGGATGGGGACCCGTTTCGAAACGGGTCCCCATCCGGAATCAATGGGGGTAAATTTACTCGAATGAAATCTTTGTCTTAGGAATGTGACAAAAACCAAAAAATATTATTGAACTCTAGTCTCCATGGCGTGACTAATCAATAGAAAAAAAAATCATTTTGGGGTGAACTACTCCTTTAAGCTCTGGGAGTGATGGTCTTTTCCAGACTGCCAGATGCTACTTTCAAGTCCCCGGTTGCTATCTTGGGGGAGCAAGGGAGATGGAATAGCGGGCCAGCCTCAAAGGTAGAGGCAGAGACAAGAAGAGACTTTGAATTTGTCCAGGCTTTGCATTGATTCAATAAACGTTGGTGACACCACCTGACAATATGTTATATTTGAAATTGAAACCTACTATAGGTTGTAATACAACAAAACATAAATTATTTATTATGGAAAATAATTTCATTCATTATTATAAACAATGCGCTGTAATGGTCCATCTGGAATCTGGCCCAGGTGAAAATCTGCAAATGCAACAGTTGACACTCCTGTTTGCAACAATATGTTATGTGGTTTCCTGTGTTTGTTGAGCTTTCTTGGTGTGTGTGTGTGTGTGTGTGTGTGTGTGTTGTGTGTTGTGTGTGTGTGGAGCTTTCTTGGTGTTTTACACTCTGTGTGTGTGTGAAAGAGAATCAGTCAGTCAGCTCATGGCCGTGGAGGTGATGGGAAATGTGGGAGGTGTTCTTTCACAGAACTGCTTAAAGGAGTAGTTCAACCCCAAAATGACTTTTTTTCTATTGATTAGTCACGCCATGGAGAGTAGATATTTTTAGTTTTTTGTCGCATTCCTAAGACAAAAATGTGATAACAGTAAATTTACCCCCATTCGTTCCGGATGGGGACCCGTTTCGAAACGGGCCCCCATCCGGAATCAATGGGGGTAAATTACTCGAATCAAATCTTTGTCTTAGGAATGTGACAAGAACCAAAAAATATTATTGAACTCTACTCTCCATGGCATGAGTAATCAATAGAAAAAAAGTCATTTTGGGGGTGAACTACTCCTTTAACACCTTAGTGTGGTGTATTCTTTCTTATTCTTTGCTTATAGCCCCTTTCTATGTGAGGGCCACACTGACTTCATTGTGGTTTTGCTCTACTCATTCTATTGTACTGTTATAAATTGTAAAATATTATAACACAACGGATATCACCATTTCCGTCTCGCACCCCAATATTGTAGGGTGACTTCACGTTATGTGGGAGATAAAAGTGGGACATCTATACTTTGTAATAGCGTAACTTTGTAACTCATATTTCATACTTAAGTAAAAGTATCAATACTAACAATGTAGACATATTCTGTTACAAGTAAAAGTCCAGAATTTTAAATGTACTTGAGTAAAAGTATTGGCATCAAAATGTACTTAAAGTACCAAAAGTAAAAGTACAAAATGTTTGAAAATAGCAGATCTACAAGCTCACAATGCGTTGCGACGTGTTTGGAAATTGGAAATATTAAAATAATGTACCAACAACTCAAAATGTTACTTAAGTACAGTACTTAGTTACTTTACACCAGTGGCTGTCAACATGGTACTGTTGGACATGGGGACTGCAGCCTTTGTTCTAACATTGCTGCTGGTTGTGTAAAGGGCACTTTTAACCAAACCGATTCGGCCACGAATCGGCGGCGGAAGGCGGTGGATAGTGTCGGTTGCCGAACGGGAGCTCATCGTCAGGTTTTCGGCAGCGGGTCGGGAACGTTATCGACGTTCAGTCGCCCCTGGCCGTCGGTAACATTGAGAGAGTTGTAGAATAGTTTGCTACTGTTGCAAAACCAAGCCAAAATAAGCCAGAGACATTTTCCCGTCGCATATTTTTACTAAATACCATATTCTCAATCTCAACTCTCAGTTCCTTTTCCAATCTGATCCAAAGCAAAGCTAGTAAATAGTGCAGCAGCTCCCCGTGTTGTTGTTGTTCTTTTTTTTCCCTTCTCCTCTGCATGGAGAACACACAGTGCCTCCGGGTATGGTTGCCAGATTCTGTGAGTGAAATAAGCGACCAGGTCTATGAAAATAAGCCCAAAAGCAGCGACCAGTTTCACCTCTGAGCTCTATTACATTAGTTATTTTAAAAATTAATGTTGAAAGCAAGGCCAAATAAGCAACTACACTTCAGAAACAAGCCCAAACAAAAGCAACCCACAACTAGCAACATTATAGGAAAACAGGATCAACGTTGCTTATAACGAGCAGACCTGGCACCACTGCCATACAGTAACTACAGTCGGCGTCGTCTGAAAAAATAAAAGTGCTTAGTTTTTTGCAGTTCTTTGCAGTTCTTTGCAGTCTGTGTACAGTCAGAAGTAGTCTCCTGTAGGCTGTTTGGTGTGGAGACACCTTAAGACCATGCCCCGCGCATGGTGACAGACAGGGAAGAAAAGAGCTCACATCAGGGTAGATACTGTGACGGGCCTTGTCAATGAGGCCACCAACCCATCACACCAGACTGTGGTGATGATTTATAGTTACTAATCCTAAGATCAATTCTATGTGAAGTAATGATCTCGTTATGACGTTTAGATATAAATATTATTTATCACCTGGGGCATGATCCAACTGAGGGGCGGCCTATATCGGCCCAAGCCGTAGGCAAGGCTGATCCAGGCAAGCCCACGGGTTGGACAGTAAGGTCAACAATATGAATGCTAGCAAATAATTGCCTTATTTATCCACAAGCGCAATAAGACATTAATACTTTCAACACTTTCATTAATAAAGACACTATTAATGTTACTGTCATCAAGTGACTGCTCGAGTGAACAAACCTAGATATCAAAATGTGTGAATCCGATATCCACATGGAATAGTCCCGCAAGACTAAAGATGAGGATACGCTAATGAGAAAGAAGTATGATGGAGGAATAGAAAACCAAAAGCCAACAAATAAATCCCTATAGTGCACTGAACTGGAGGGATATTTTCAACAAGATATCTCTCTAAAGGCAATCGATGCATGTCTGATGGATCACCAGTAGATAGAAACCTCTGTGCTGGTCAGTTTATGTCCAGCACGTTGACGAGCCTTAAATACTCTGTCAAACACAGCTGCAACGGGTGGCTGCCGATTTCCATTAACTGATTGCATCTCCGCCATTGTTCCATAACTGTGCCTTCTGTCCGTGCACGCCAAAGCGGTCTCCCATAGAGCCTCTGGATTATACTCGATGGCACTCCCCCGTCTTCAAGTTATTATTCTCATTCGGATATCAACATGAGAAATCTAGGATTCCAGCCAGGTTGAAGATCTTTCGTTCAACCAAATCCACGCTTGCAAAATATTGTTTTGACTGAGATAATCTTTTTATTCCACTAGTCCTTGTTTTTCTTTTACTAGTCTGCAATCCATTTATTAGTTTTTTGTTATTGGTTATACTATTGACCTCTGTTCCATTAATGGGGGTTTAGATGAACTATCTCTTCTGTAGTCTATTTCATGTGTATTGATTGTGGCTAACTTGGCTAAGTGAAGACACACTTCCAAATCCCATTATTTGGCCTGCTACTGGAAAATCACTTTGTGTGTGCGTGTGCACAAGTGTCGAATAACAACTAGGGGTGGGACGATATGAAAATTTCATATCACGATTATTGTGACAAAAGAAATTGTGATTTACAATATCGCGATAAAAATCCATTATCCTGGGACAGAACATTGTCAAAAAATAGCAGATCTACAAGCTTGTAGATCGGCTATTTTTTGGCAAAGGCATTTATAGAGAGAGTGGAAAAAAGACTGTATCAAGTACGTACAGTATATTATAAGTACCTTTTACCAAAAATAGAGGGTTCAAATGCTACCGGATATGCAGCTCGGTAAATAAAAAGTGAATTGATCCCAGTGCATGACGGAGGACTATATGGCGATAAGTTAAATCTCCACAATACGATTATCGTGAGTGTTTTTTATCACGATAAACTATAATATCGCTTATCGTCCCATCCCTAGCGGAAAAGTGTCCAGTAACAACATACTGAATGCAGAGTTCATGGAAGTGCATTTGTGACTGTTCCGGTTGCTGGTGCCATCATCGTCTCTCCCTATAGTAGTCTCCTCTTCCACCCTCTCTCTCCCTGTCATCTATCTACCTAAACCTAACCCCCCGTCCCCCCATCCCCTCTCTGCCTCTCGTTGCCTCGTCTGTCGCCTTGGCCCCCGTGCAGACTCCCTACAGTATCACGCACCCCCTCTAACCATCCCGCCATCTTTCACTGTTTGCAGTGCAAGAGGGAGAGAGTAAACAGGAGGGAGGGAGAGAGAGAGGGAGCCGTCTGGAATCCATTAGCCCGTTGAAGCATCAGCGCTTCAGTGTGGGAACCTTATTGATCGGACTCCCCTTTAATTATTCCACCTCTATTCCCCCCTCCTGGTGGCTCTGCTTTTTTCTCCCTCTCCTCCTCTCTCTCAATTTCACTCTCATCCTCTCTGCCTCTCTCACTCTCGTTGCCACCTTCTATTTTCCTCCACTACTCTCCTCCTCTTCCTTTATTCTGCCACACACACAATGTGTCTGTGTCTCTTTGTTTCACGTTATCTCTCTCCTCCTGTCTCTCGTTGTTTATCTTAACGTTTTAACAGTATTTTTTTAGTTTTACAACAGTGTGTGTTTGGTACAGCGTTTGGCTGCTGTATCACCAGCCCTCTCCGTGACCCAGAATTACCACATCTTGCAACATACAGTACTGTAGGAAATGTAATTTGTGTCTCTGTTTCTCTCCAACTCACTCACACATACAGTACAGTGTATTATGCAGAGTCTGTACTCACTCACTCACTCACTCACTCACTCACTCACTCACTCACTCCTCCACACACACACCCTCCCTCCCTCCCTGTTGCCAGCCACCTCCACGTGCCGTGTGCTTGTACCTCCGACGCCGACTTGTGCCAGCCAGGGCTTAATAAGCCAGGTTTTACTGTAGCCCCTCCGACAGATGGATGCGATGAAAGAAATTCTTCAGGGAGGAGAGACTGAGAGAGGCAGCACTCAGGCCATTGATTTTTCTATTTCAGCCCTCTCTTTATTTCCCTTTACACGCCCGATCTCTCTATCCCCTGCCCTCCCCTCGTTCTCCCTCGCTCTCTTTATGGTTCATCTGGCTAGACTGCATGGCTAGACTGCATGCCTGCATCGTATGAGGAGGTTTTACTAGTCTATTTGGTACGGTAAGGTTTTGTCTGGACTGGGAGAGTTGCAACTGTCTATTATTTTCTTTGCAATTATTTGATCAATACATTTTTTCCAATTGAAACACAGAACCTCCTATCTGAAGAATTCACCTTGTCGGGAAAATGAAAAAGAAAATGTGGGTTCAACATTAAAACCTAAAATTTTTGGCAAAATAAGGGGCAGAACGATCTTGTAGACAGACTGACCATGTGAAGCATAGCCTGTCATAGCTTGTCTTCATTTCAAGTGAAATCCAAAAATCATGACATTTGCAGATAGGAGGTTTTGCGTTTTGGCCATCGATATATAAATATATCAGCGAATTGACACGAAAAGATTGCAACTAATTCTAATATTCCGGTTAACACTGAAGCCCTGTTTTATAGTTTGTACAACACTATTGCTCAAAAATGTTCTAAAAAAGCTGATCGAAAGTTCCCAATGCAACGTGTTGTGATTGAACTTCTACATCGGCTATTTTCTGTATTTTATTTTGGGGGGGGGGCGAGGGGGTGTTTCCAAAAAAATATCGATTTTAATAAAATGATCAAAACTGTTTTATTAAAATCCCATTCCTCCCCTTTCATATTCTGTTAGTTCTTGTGTCTGCGTAAATTACCTTTATTACGCAGCAGAAACAGCTGACCCAATAGCGTGTGCTCCATGCAAAGATGTCGCAGATGTTTACTACATAGTAGCAGTATTCACGCACGTCATAATGTCACAAACGTTTTAAGCTGCATTGTGGTTTCGGTGACTTGCGTTAGCAGCGCACAGCAGCATTTCCAAGAAGCTTGGCTATCAGAATTTTAAGGAAGGACAAGTCCCTATTTTAGCATGTGAAAGTATGACACAGTCATAAGATTAGGGTTAAGTGTGACTAACACTTAGGCTAGAACAGAATATAAAGGAGAGCAGTGATGGGTTTTCGCCACCGTATAGTGAAACTTTGTTATGCTTATCTGGTGAGATGAGCCATCATACGTACATCATGTTGTCGCTGTTGGGCAGAAACTTCCAATGGATCCAATGTAGTTATTTAGTCACAAGCTCCTGTTAGTTCTTTTCATTGGTTAAATATTAATAAAACCCACAGACAGAGTTGACTTTCAATCTGGCGTCCCTGTTTTAGGTCATTGTAGGTGAACATTTTACGGTAGTCATTATGGAGGGAGATTTTCCACATTTGTGAACTACAAGCTTAAAGGTGATACACCATGAAATTTCACTTTTCCTATTTTAAAACCTTTTTTTGGGGTCCCACTAGCACCTTCTATCCTCACATAGTCCCATTTCTGACCATTGTGTCTTTCTCTGGTTTTGGGAAGGCGGAGGTTAAAAGCATCCCACGGGTTCTCAAAAAAGGCTGTCCAGATTTGCTGACGTCAGCGACGGCCGTTTTTTAAGAAAACAATTTTCAGTTCAGGCCAAAGGTGGTACTGCAGCTGAAAATGCTCTGAGAGCCATTCAAAAATGAGAGAGGCTCTATTCAGGAGTGGTAATTTAGCCTCAAACCTTTTGAAAAACGTTTTTGGGACATAAACAATATGACATAAATACTTTTTAAATGCATGGTGTATCACCTTTAAACGAGTCGTGCTGCGGCTTTGCTAATTTGGCAAAATACTGCCATACGATCATCTCTGTTTAGGGCACTGATTTTTGACAAAACAAAGAATGAAATTTAGGGTGCTTCCCTAAATTTAGGACACTAGTGACTGCACCTGTTTTCATGTAAAACTATATTTATTTACATCTGTGACATACTGTAATGTGGTCCAAATGTTTGTTTTTCTTTATTGAGACCGAAGGTCGCAGTTTACTATGAGAAACGTCACAGCTTGTCCGTGTCCGTCTGTCTGGACGTGTAGACGTGTACAAATGTATGGGTTTGCCTGCTCTGACATCATGCTCTGATGTCACTGTGATGTCAGGGGAACCACTCTAACAGAATGGGTTTGCCGCTCTGACATCACGCTCTGGCTTCACTGTGATGTCACACTAACAGAATCCCTTTTATGCCCATATATGGTGTTCCCTGATGTCATCAATATTAATGATGCCCTTTTTGAGAGATCCCTGTGATGCCAGGGGAAACAAATCCCTTTTATGCCCATATATGGAATGGAGATATGGAGATCCCTGATGTCCACATACCTGATGTCCACATCACTGTGGCACGACCTGGCTTGTCGCCCTGAGGAGTCTTACTTGTTGTATTGTGTTTTATATGCTGTTGATCAGGGTGTCCTTGAAAAAGAGCTTGCTCTCAATGGGCTTCCCTGAATAAATAAAGGAAAAAGAAAGAGAGAAATGTGAAAAGAAAGGTGACCGACAGTGACGGTATGCTAGTAGTTTGGTTTCTGCCAGAGACTGACTTTGATGACTTGCTTTCTTTTTAGGGTTGTCTTGTTCAACACTGTCTATTCAGTATATCTTTAGATCTATGAGCACGTCTCGGTTTTGTTGCACTGCATGAATGTTCAGGTCTTGCAACACACAGAATAAAGTGCCATTCTATAAATCGAAGGTTTGTTGGTATTACACTTCTTACTTACACTACTCTCCCACATCAGGAGGAATGTGCCTTTTTAGATGTTGCACATTTTTGAGCGGTGGTAGACCGCTCCTATACGTGGCTGTGCGTGTGTCTGTAGCCTTGTTCCTCAGCGTTTTGCCATAGCAAAATGTGTGTACGTAGCATCATGTTTGTCTAGTGATGTCATATGTCTGTAGCCTTTTTCCTCAGCGTTTTGCCATAGCAAAATGTGTGTGTGTAGCATAGCCTGTACATCCTAGACTCAAATCCTAGTCTGAAGACGTTATCCAAGCACGACCACCACTCACTTCACTTTGGGTGTGATTTTTTTAAATGCAACAAACGCTGCTTGTCAAGTTGCATTCATTTCAATTTGCAAGTCATTTATTGAATAATGGAAGGACACAAACACTGCTTCGCTATGACCTTGACTTTTTATCATAGTATCTGTCATGGCACTTCCTGTTGGTTGCATCATGTTGTAATGATGACTTTAAGCTTTTATTTTAATGCTGCACTCATTGCACGCAAATCTTTGTGAACGAGAGCATCTGCCCTAGCCTTTATGAAGCAAACACAGTTTGTTTCGTGCAGCGCACCCAGATAGATGAGCTGTTTCTTCCAAAAAAAGAAAAAATAGCTATCTATCTAAATGACACTGAACTCTGTTTCACCCCAGAAACAGAGTTCAGTGTCATTTAGATAGAGATGCACCAGCGCCTTGTCACTTGCCTCACTTTGGCACACGGCCACGGTGACAAGAGCAGGACGCGTGCAATGTTTGAGCTCACCAATGTGTGAAGTTGTGAACTACGTGTTTGTGTTTTTTTGTTTGTGTGTGGTTGTCAACCAGCCTTCTGAAAGCTCTTCTCTCGATTTTGTGTCTCTTTGCAGGAAGTTTGGGGAGCGCCCTCAGCCACAGCGCCTGACAAGGTGAGAACACGTACTAGCATGCACGTACACACACACACACACACACACACACACACACACACACACACACACACACACACACACACACACACACACACACCTACTCTGTTCACAAACATGGCCAACACCTTTTGTATTGTTATGGGTTGAGTGGTTTTCAACATTTTTCATGTCAAGGACCCCCACATTGATATGAATTTGGCTGCGGACCCCCATCTGAAAATGTTTTATGCCAGGGACCCCCAGAAGAGAAGATTTATTATTCCCGATATTTCTCAAAAACAGAAATTGTAGATCTGCTATTTTTTTGAATAGCCAACATATGGGTAAAGTGATCCATTTAAATCCAAATGATTGTGCTTCTATGTTAACTGCTTTTACTGGGGACCACCTGGAACCCATCCAAGGACCCCTGGGGCTCCCCGGATTCCACTTTGAGGACCAATGCCTAATATGAATTTCAAATAAAAAGCCATTATATCTTGTTAGAAATGGTTCTTAACATTTTCCAATGTTGTACAAGAAATTTGAATGACATGGCTGCCACTAGTTCTGTCTGTATGACTGTACAAGTTCTTAGTTCTTACCTTATTTTCTTCAGCAAGACCTAATTCTGAATGAATGCCTATCTCTAAAATCATACACTTAACCGTCTGAATGTATACCTAAACTCTGTCATATCAAACATATAATTTTCGGAATGTCTGAGTGAGTGTCTGTCTGAGTGTCTGAGTGTCTGTCACAGCGTTTCTCCTCAGTGGCTGGAGCAATTGATCTGAAATCGCATCACCATAAGCATATGAACACACCTGACATAACTGTGAAGCCCGTTTGTCACTTTCACAAATCGTTTGCTGTATATTAGCATTTTTATGGTGTATCTACTATCTATTCTGCATCTAGCATGAGGCTTATCTATTCTGCATCTAGCATGAGGCAACATGTTTAACCATCTGTGTGTGTGTGTGTGTGTGTGTGTGTGTGTGTGTGTGTGTGTGTGTGTGTGTGTGTGTGTGTGTGTGTGTGTGTGTGTGTGTGTGTGTGTGTGTGTGTGTGTGTGTGTGTGTGTGTGGGGGGGGGTCTTACAGATGTTGTCCAAAAATCATGCAGATCGGTATACAGTAAACGAAACGGGTATTTCTTACATTGATGCTCCTACATATTATCATGCAAGCACCAGTTAAAGTTACTTTCCATCCCTCATATACTGTGTGCAGTGCACATCCCATAACCCACACACTGCACATCATTTCAGAGCTCATATCTTTGAACGTGTAAGGGCTAGTCTAAACTAATGCCAAAACCCATCTCTAAATGTATGTAATTTACCTAACTAAACTATCTCTAAACTAATACCTAAAACCAACCATCTGTGTCTGTTAAAGTGCATCATGGGTAGTATCCTGCAAAATGATCAGTTCTAAGTGCTACATGAGTAACATCACATCAGTAATATCACTATGAAGAAACTGTGTGTGTATATCTATACTATAATTTTGCGAATGTCTGAGTGAGTGTCTGTCTGTCTGTCTGAGTGAGTGTCTGTCTGTCTGTCTGAAACAGCGTTTCTCCTCAGTGGCTGGAGCAATTGATCTGAAATCGCATCACCATTAGCATATGAACACACCTGACAGAACTGTGAAGCCCGTTTGTCACTTTCACAAATCGTATGCTGTATATTCGCATTTTTATGGTGTATCTATATCTATTTAGCCTACAGTACCTTTTGTGACCACACATGTTAAGGGAGGGGCGCTGTTGTTCAGGCCATGCACAATCACACACAAACCCACACACACACACACACACACACACACACACACGGGGGGGGGGGGGGTGGTGGAGTGTGTGTGTGTGTGCAGGCGGGCGGGCGGGCGGGGGTTGGGGGGGGGGGGGGGGGGGTTCTGGCCCTGTTACAGATGTTGTCCAAAAATCATGCAGATCGGCACACAGTATCTCTGTAGCCGTTAAATGGAACGGGTATTTCTTACATTGATGCTCCTACATATTAGCATGCAAGCACCAGTTAAAGTTACTTTCCATCCCTCATATACTGTGTGCACAGTGCACATCCCATAACCCACACACTGCACATCATTTCGGAGCTCATATCTTTGAACGGGTAAGGGCTAGTATATTATATACACAAACACACACACGCACGCGCACTTACTTCATGGTGCTGAACAGCCGTGGAGCATTTTGATTTATCCATCCTCTGCCCCTGGATGTTCCAAGTCATTTGGAGGAACATGGGTTTGAACATAGAAAGCTCATGGTCTCTGTGGTTTGCCTCTGGTGTGTGTTCTTTTTTTTAGTCTCTCGCTCCGTAGTTTTCCTCCTCTATGTGTCGAGTACAGATGTGCACGGGTTGGTGTACAAAGCGTGTGTGTGTGTGTGTGTGTGTGTGTGTGTGTGTGTGCGTGCGTGCGTGCTTGTCATTGCGCGTGGCTCTCAGCAGGGAAAATAAGGGGTTGCTCATTGCCTGGAACAGCCAGGCGTGGTTTTGGAGGAAAATAAGGCCCCAGCACCTTTTGATGTGTCCCCATTCTCATTCATGTGCTGCCAGTCTGTTGGCTTCCACCAACCCCTCCGTTTGTCTGATGGATTCAATGGCCAGAAAAATTACAGCTCTTTTTCACCAGCCTGCCGAAAGGCACAAAAGTGTGTGTTTGTGTGTGTGTGCGCATGTATTTGTGAGTGCGGATGTGCCTTTTATGCTAGTGCACTTTAGTGTTTTTGTGTGCTTGTGTGTTGCTCTCTGTTCAGTCCCCCTCTAATTGCTGTGATGGGTCTGCAGACTCTGCACATTCACTCACACCCACTTGTCCACTTCTCCCCTGCCGAGCGCCCAGTCCACGATTCTCGCTCCGGCAGCTGTGGAGGAAGCTAAAAATCTGCAGGGTCCTTTTTGGGGGATTTTAGGGCAGCTAAAACTGTGGGTCCTGCTGGGTCGCCCGGTCAGGCAGGCTGCTCAACTGGAAATACAATACACATCATGACACACGCAAGTGCACATGCAAAAGAAAAATATCCGAGTGCGCATGCGGGACATCCTAAATACAAAGACCATCGTGCAGACACAGTCGCTCGTACACTACACACACACGCACAGGCACACATGCATGAGCATGACAAACCGCCTCCCCTGTTGCTTGGGAGAATAAACCCTTGAAGTCGCGGCTTTTCCCCCAAAAGAGTGACATCCAGCTCTGCAGAATACATCGCCTTGCTGGAAGAAACTCTTCTGGAACAGCATCAGACGATAAGACGGAACTGAAACATTAATGGTCTAGAATGTGGCCATATGTTGATGACGCATTTTGCCATCTAAGAGAATATGACTTGTTGTATATTATAATATTTTGATGATTAACATTTGTTTTACAAGCTTGAAGCTGCTGAGATAAGATTTGCTAGGGAGGTTTTGCTTAAGATACTGTATTTTGAAATTATGCCTAATTATAGCACCTTACAAATGATTTGCAAATTGTGAGTATAGTTTTTGGAGAATAGGAATTAATATAGTGTAAGTACGACTCAAACCCTTGGTCACTGCTCCATTGCCTCTAGTATGAATTCATGTCACACTATTTAACAAATCCTCTGGATTAATGTTCTATATTCTATATGCATCCTATTTTCAATAGGGAAAAATACTTTTTCACTCCTGTAGAGCGTGTGTCTTCTCCAGATGGTATTGAACCGGATAGGAGAGTTGTCTTCTTTTCAACAGGGGAGAAAAATGGGGAAAAGTGTAGCCTGATCATTAACCTTATCTTATCGGAAAGCAATATTGTGCAATATGGTGCTCTATTACTGCATCTGTAGGCCAGTTCAATGAATCTGCACAAACACGCACACATGCAAGCGCACACACACACACACACACACACACACACACACACACACACACACACACACACACACACACACACACACACACACACACACACACACACACACACATTCTTACATTTGTGACCTACGTAGGACATTACATAGACTTCCATTCATTTTTATGCAAGTCCTGTGGCCTTACCCTAACCTCTATCCCTAAACCTAAACCCTAACCCTAAACCTAACCCTAATCCTTATTAGGACCTGCTATCTGTCCTCGCATTGCCTATTTTTTCCAATTCTACTATACTTGTTAGGACATCTGGTCCTCAGTAGGTCACAAATGTAAGACCACACACACACACACACACACACACACACACACACACACACACACACACACACACACACACACACACACACACACACACACACACACACACACACAGAACCTGCACTCTCCATCTCTCATCTTGAAACTCGTATTTCCTGCCCAAAGTGCACCAGGCGAAAGCGATTGTCCACATTGTAATTATTGTAACTGAAGAAGAGACCTATACTGTAGAAGTCATAGTGTAAAGTCATACTGTTATAACATTCATTTCAGGAGTCTGCAACAACCCTTGTAGCTCCATTGTCATTACAGTGCTTGTCTTTACGGAAGGAACGCTGAAAAAGTACTCAGTTGGGGTTAAGTGTTTAGGCCGGGGCGACACTTGCACACGTATTACTGGGCGAGCTGGGGCTGAACCGTCGTCATCCCAACATCAATATATCATCATTCCAACATGTGCAATATATGGCCATAGCCTTACAGTACATATAGCAAAATACATTAGTTCACTTGCTTTCAGGTTTTTGTTCATGCCAGCAATGAAGGTATAAAGGATGTTTTTGTCTTGATTGGAAGAAAATGTTTGTGAGAAAAGTTATGGTGGTACTGTGTATATATATAATAATGAAGTAAAACCATGTTGTTGAAATGGATGACATAATCTTTTTCTTTCTTCACAGTGTGTGAATATAGTAGTAGTAGGCTATTCATTGTCTGGGTTCTATGTTGGCAGCAAACCTAAGGCAGAAAGACTGTATTAAAACAATTAAACTGTGCTTGATTACTGCCCATGACTACTTTTCACAATGCGTTTATGGGATACAATGCGTCCACTCAATCTGGTAAAATAACTCTCAGTACACATTTGGACTGCACTTGTAAAACTCACTAAATGCAGTAGATATATTTGTGAGTAGGGAGTGATTTCAGATACAGCCTAACTGTCAGGTCAAAACATATTATTAAATATCAGGAAAGGAGAGGCGTAGAAGAACATATGATGGTGTTGGCTGGGTTTTCAGCACCTTCATGTTTTCATTGTCATTCTGAGTTTATGAAGTGAGCAATTGCTTTTCGATCTGCATCCCTCATCATGTGCATTGCTTCAATTATACAAGAGTCTTCCTGTAACAGAGATTGAAAAAGCAATTGCTGTGTATCATGTGAATGGATATTTGCTACATGATGTTAGCCTGACAGATGTTCTTCTCCTACTTTGGTCCTACTTAGGAAAGATTTATCTGGGGATTTTATGTTTCCGCAGGCTATGTTGACAATAACAATAATAATAAATACACCAGCCTCATCCTCCGATTACTCACATTCACATCAACTTAACTCGACAGCAACATTGTTAGAACGTCGTGTGGCCAAAGACCAAACTATCCTTCTGTTTTACTTGTTATGAGTCATAGACCAAAGTCTAAATTTAATATCACTTTAAAATCAAGAAAGCATCCTTTAAATAGGATCTCTGTAAATGCAAACTAGCACCAGCCACATGCTGCTCAGTTATTTGTCATGGGTTATAAGCTGCTAAGAAGTGGTTGGTATGTATGTGGTCACAAATTCAGCACGTAACCGGCCATCATTTGAACTTTCATTTCTGTTATACTAACCTATTTGGCTGCTAAATGAACAAGTCTGTGGGTTTTATGGATCTAGTTTCCTGTCCTGTTTGCACGGCTCTGCTGTCCTTTGCAATCTCTGAATCAGTTTTGCGTGCCAGTTGTCTTCTTGCGTGTGGATGTGGTTCCCTTGTGCATGTATGTGTGCACTTAAATAAGGGGGATGAAATCCCCATGTCGGTCATAATGTCTGAAATTAACTTAGTCGGGGCACGGATGTCCCTTGTTATTTGCTGCTATGCAGATTTTGGGCACCGGCGGTGCCAACCAAAGGGTCTCTCTGCGTGCTTGAGTGTAAAGAGCAGTGTTTCCCCTAGGTTTACTGGGTGACTGGTCTGGATGCAGATGGGCCACGCACGGTAGTGTACAGTCTGGTGTACAATGTTTCCCATAACACTACCGTGCTGTATACAGTTAATTCAGGAATAGTTACAGAATGTGCATCTTTATTTTTGACAGTCTTGGGAAGATTCAAATGGATTCCCAAATGAAATTGAATAAAACACTGGCTTTCAGTGGCCCGATGGGACATAGCGTAGATAGATAAATAACACATTTTGTTTCTTTAATTAAAGAGTAAGAGTGGGGGTTGCCTTCAGCTTGGGAGGGAAGGCAATGGTAGGGTACTGTAATAGGATAGGATAAATCTTTATGACCCCAGGAGAGAAATTCAGGGTTTGTCTTCATGCGAGTGTATAGCAGTACTAAAGGGGTGTGTGTGTGTGTGTGTGTGTGTGTGTGTGTGTGTGTGTGTGTGTGTGTGTGTGTGTGTGTGTGTGTGTGTGTGTGTGTGTGTGTGTGTGTGTGTGTGTGTGTGTGTGTGTGTGTGTGTGTGTGTGTGTGTGTGTGTGTGTGTGTGTGTGTAGCTATACTTATGGGGACTAAACGAATGTTCACACAGTCACCTGCAGGGGACCTCTGACAGTGTGGGGACAAAATAGTAGGTCCCCACAACGGTTAGGGATAGAGGTTAAGGCCACAGGACTTGCATAAAAATGAATGGAAGTCTATGTAATCCCCACAAGTGAGGTGTGTGTGTGTCAAGGGGCCTGTCAGTGAGTGTAAAGTAGTACCAAAGACTCTGTCTGCATGCATGACTGTAAAACGGTACTAAAGGGCAGTGGTGTAAAGTAACTAAGTACACTTACTTAAGTAATGTGCTTAATTACAAGTTTGAGGTACTTGTACTTTACTGTTTCCAATGTCCAATACATTTCCTTTTACTCCACTACATCTCACATCCAAATATTGTAGGCTACTTTTACTCCACTACATTTATTTGAAAACCTATTTACTAGTTACTTTGCACATATACATTATAATATTACAAAACATACATTAACCACTTAAGCACTATTTTATACCTAGGCTATTTGAAAATGGCCAATCTACAAGCTCACGACACGTCGCAATCTGTCATAGGCACTATGACAGATGTCATAGGCTACTTTTTTTTTAATTCCAGACTTACTTACTTAACGGATTATTTCTATATTGCAGCATTGATACTTTTACTAAACATTTGAGTACTTTTTTTCCACCACTGCTAAAGTGCCTTTCTGTGTGTGTTAGTGTAAATATCTCTTATAGGAAGTTGCATAGTGTCGTGTCTAGTCACTCTAGTGTCTGCCACTCTCACTTCTCTTTTCAGCCTTTAAAGCTCCTTACACACTTGCGTGTGCCAGAGAGAGAGAGTGTGTGTGTGTGTGTGTGTGTGTGTGTGTGTGTGTGTGTGTGTGTGTGTGTGTGTGTGTGTTAAGAGATGAGTGGTTGGTTTCAATGGTCAGATTTCCCCTGTTGCCACACAGTACCCATTTCTCTAGAAGTGCACAGTAAAACCTGGAGTATTCATTTAACACTGAGAGGGCAACTGACCAAGAATAAGCACAGAATAAGCTCTTATAGCCTAGAAACGATTTGAATAGATTTCTTTTAACCATGCGTGGCTGCTGGGTGCAGATGGTATTCCTGTTTGCTTTGTATACTCTACTTAGTTTATTACAAGTCTAGGAGCTAACTCTCAGTTTCTGCCAGAAACACGTCAGCTACAGAGCAATTGAAGAGTTGCACAGCCTAGTACTGTAGGTGAAACAACATGGCCCTCATTCAAAAGCTCAAGCACTTTAACTCATACCTCGCGATCCCCGTAGAGACCGTAGATTTCCCGCTGTACCGCGCTGCCATGCCCGTAGAGCCCGTAAAGTTTAATTAGCTTTAATCATTATGAAAGGATTAAAAGTATTAGCGCAGATTTTCGCTGATTCTGGCTCTTTAGGCCCGCCCCCCTAACTGTATCCGGTCATTTCCGGTCTGGACCGGATCCAGCTTTCCGTATCCAGTCTGAGCCTGGGCCATAGTCCCGCCTCCATTGGTTTACTGTGTAACAGAAGTCGAAGCTACTTGGCGATGGAACGCTCGTTTTTCAATCGGATTTTTGCGTTTGGAAACTTTGATCCAGTCTCTACACGCCTGGATTATGATCCCCGCACATATCGTGCATTTTGTGCGCGAACGTGTCCACGTGTTACCATAGCGCACAGTTGGCTTTTTTCAATGCTTTTTCATGTAAACACTGGCGGATAAGCAGGGATACAGCGTGGCAACGGATATGTCTTTTTCAATGGGGTTTTTTGTATTCGAAAGCTTGTCACCGAGTCTACACGTCTACTAGATGAGTCGCGCACAGATTGTGCACGATGCGTGCGTGTGCCCACGCTAAAAGGTAAGGACAATTTGGCAGCTGCTTACTACAGCTATGTTTAAAATGGCAGAGAAATTGTTAACAGCTGCATATTTCCTAATTCCTATAGCCTGTCCAGTATAATCTCACATCAAAATATTCGGGCGCATCCATCCATGTTATGTTTGTCATAATTTAGTCACATAGAATGGGTCTTTCACAATAGCCAAGACTGGTGAGAGTCTGAGAACCCAGACAAAGAGAGATGCTCCCTGGGTCTTTGTAACAAATCCAGAGTCTGCCCTGTTGAATAATGAGAATGTGGGCTTTCTCTCGCTGCAGAATTTGTTTTCGTCCAGAGCTGAAACAATATTACCCATTTTGAGTGGCGCGGTCGGAGCAAGCCTGTCATTTGATGTATTCCCAAGTCGCAACACTTGGCATCAACTCCTGGCGCATTAAAACAGGCTGCTGAAATTCCATCTGATTGTTGCCAACTGTTTGAATATGTGGTTATCTATTGTGTGGTTATTTTCGGGAGCAGCGAAATGAGTAGCCAGGCACAAATGACAATATTCAAGGAGCCACTCTGCATGACATCTTCATCCCGCAGCGAGCCATTTCTGCCCTGACGGGAGTGGTCTCTCACTGGATGACAATGCCCCCCATCTACAGCGGTCCGTGTGGAATGGTTTGATGAGCATGAAACAATGTAAACCATAAACCATGGCTGTCCCCGACAATCAACAGAACCCTTATTAGAGATTGTGGAGCCTCTCCAACGGAGGGAGGCCCTCGGAGTTGGATTACAATTGAAATGCTGTATGGATCAGGTGAACCTTGTGAAACTGGTCCATTGCTTTGACTCTCATGTCCCTGTTTTGGGCATGGCATTACACTGTCTGTCAACGTGTCATGTTGCAATGCAACACATCCTGAACTTGTAGATCGACTATTTAAAAAATGAATAATAAAAATAATAAATCAAAAAAGAAATTGTTGTACAAATGACCCTTCACATCCACCTTTAGCTTAAGGGGTTTAAAGAATAGGAGCCAAACCTTTTTTTCTCCATAAAAATAAATCAAATCTGCACAGTACAATATATGAACAACAGTAAATCCCATCATGAAGGGATCATATTGATTTGGAAATGGAATCGAAGCAAGATTGGAGCAAACACGACACGTGCATATCTCCTTGTATGGGCCGTCCTGTCTGTGACGTCAGTTTTTATGTGTATGGAGCTCCTTATAGCTAAACCGCAAAAAATGCAACGAGCCGTCTGTGTGTGTGTGTGTGTGCTGCGTGTACCTCAACCCCTACTGGGCTCCGTGGCGCCCTATCTCTGATGTCATCCTTTCTGCGTGGCTGCCTGGGTCACAGCCATTACCAGAGGTGTCCAGTGATAGGTTCCCTGTAGGCATGACATCATCGTGCTCGGACATCATGTTCCACATTTAATCAGCCAGAGCTGTAATCTCTGGGGTGCTCCAGGGGTTCATTCAGTGCGTGCGTGTGTGCGTGCGTGCGTGCGTGCGTGCGCGCGCGCGCACTCTTGAGTGTAGCCTATATTTTGGAGTTTGGACTATGACTCATCTGAATGTTCATAAACAATCTTGCCCAAAGGAAATCCATGGTGGGTAGATTACGATTAGAAACAGGGCTTTTATTTTTTTTGTAGTATTCATGTGTTCCTGTTGATGTATGGAGACACACTATACCTTTTATCGACAGTGAAGCCAGTGAAACGCAGTCGGATTCTAATGGGGGCTCTCAAGTGTTCACGGAGCTTTTTAATAATTGAGAGAATGAAATATAGAGCGCAGCGCTGTCCGATTCTGTCAGAAAAGCAAATATATCCCACACGGTTGGAAAGTAATTTTCTCGATTGCATGCTGAAATAATGAAAAATAAAATGACCCTCGTGCTCATGCCAGACGGCTCAGCATACCCCCCCCCCCCCTCCCCTCCGTCCGTCTATCCGTTCTTCTTTTCCTCTGTCACCCCTCCTCCTGCTCCATCCATCCGTCCTTCTCGTGTCTCGGGGGCCCCTTACTTTCCATAACAAAGGCCTGTCTAACCCGAGCGTGCGGCCTGCTATTGCGTGGCAGAGTGGAAAGCTCAGTGTGCGCGCGTGTGTGTGTGCGTGTGTTTGTGTGTCAGTCCTCCCGAGCCGGGACCTCTCGGAGCAAAACGGCGTGTCAGGTGTCATTGACATCTGTGCAAGCGGTCCGTGTGTGTGTGTGTGTGTGTGTGTGTGTGTGTGTGTGTGTGTGTGTGTGTGTGTGCATAGTGACCATGTGTGTAGTACTGCGTTGTTATTGTGCATGTCATGTGGTAGATCGTCAACCCCCACTGCTTCGGCCACATGAGCTCTACTGGTCCCAAAAAATATTGAATTAATTTCTGTGTGTGTGAGTCAGTGTTTTGCGTGCGTGCGTGCGCGTGTGTGTGTGTGTGGTGGTGGGGGGGGGGGGGAGCTGTTTGGCCTGGCTGACAGAGGTAATTGGAGCACGGACCTTGCAACATTTTGACACGAGATGTGGATTCTTTGGCGGTGAGCTCAGCACTTGCTGTTTTCCCTTTCCTTCTCGTTCTCTCTCTCTCTCACTTTATTTCCACTTACAGACACTCTCTCTCTCTCTCTGTACTGTCCCTCTGAGCCGTTCACTAACGGTTCACCCCCACAGCTTGGTCTTATTGGAGGGGGGTGTTGACACCACATGGATCCTGAGGTGTTCCAGGGGTGACTGCAGATGCATGCACCGTACGTGGTACATGCTGCTCCCTCTCCGTTCCATTTTACACCTATTATGCCTGAATGTGGCCTGCACGTCCCGTTGGCTTTGTTTTCATCCACGCAATAACACAGTGATTGAACTTATTCAGAATAAGGCAACATTCCTATTGAGCTGCTTAAATGAGATACGTAACTAACTATTCCATTCATATACCTGCTTTTTCCATGTCTGATTAATGACTAGTAGACACATTGAGCCCCCTCCTCCATCTTATGCTGCTACCTTTCATTATGTAACTAATGTCTGTGTTATTGATGGTCATCTGGGAAGTGGAAGGTTCCTGGTTCCCCAGCTCCGATTGGCATCATGTTGAAGTGTGCAAGACACTCCCCTAATTTCTTTAGTGAGCAGGTTGTTGCCTTAAATGGCTGTCTGCGCCTTCCGGGTGTGAATGTGTGTATGAATGGTTGAATGCAATGCACATCGCGTTGGATTGGGTTTGGGCTGTTCAAAATATATAACTAACTGTCAAACAGTACCCTGGAAATACCACAATATACAAATAATAAATTAAATTAAAAAAATCCTTTCACAAAATGTACAAAACAACATTAATACGTTGTCTAACACAATAAGTACTGTATCTGTTAGTTCACTTGTAGTCTCGATGACAAGCCTGTCATTTTCCTTCCAAAAGTTCACTTTGGTGTTGATTTCATAGAAGAGAACATTAGATCCATGTATGCGGCCGATGTTATTTGTCTGTTTTCTTCATTTTTACACACTGATTTTAACAACTTGATTCATAATACTGTATCAGGATGAACCACATTGTACTTTCTCATCTGATTTATGTGTTATTTCTCTTTTCAAAGTTAAAGATGCAATCATTATGAATTGTTATCTCTTTTTTTTTTTAAAGAAAATCTTCAAAGTTAATAAAACTGTCCTTTGAAATAAAACTCATAATATGAGTCATAGACACTGTTTAATCCATTATACACTTTACATCACATCTGATCTACGGCTGTCACGATTTATGACATTTTACATGACGATTAATTTTCTCTCAAATAATTGCGATTAACGATTTAATTGTGTTTTTGTCGTTGACAATTACGTTTCTGTTTGGCTTTTAGGTTTTGAAGTTACACATGGTAGATAATATGACACATAAGCTAAATATACGAAGAAATTACTAACATAATTTGACAACTTTATACTTAAAGAACATTGATAGTGGAAATAGCCGATCTACAAGCTCACAACGCGTCGCGATGCGACGCGTTGTGAGCTTGTAGATCTGCTATTTCCACTATTTTTGACATGGAAACGATTATGACGATTATGAAAAATAATCACGATTATATCAAATAATCACGATTAGACGATTATGTAATAATTGTGACCGCCCTAATCTGATCTCACTAATGCTAATGTTGACGCTATGCACATCCAGAGAGAAATTTCCTCCGCTCCCTACTGCTGTATGTACCGTACCGTAAAGCAGGGGTTCCCAAACTTTTTGGTCTCAGGGCACCCCATAAATATTTTTTTAATCCGAGGCACCCCTACATTATAATTTTCACTCCCAGCACCTTATATTTATAGATACCTTGTATGTCCATCTATATCATCTATAAAATGTACTAAACTAGTGAAAACAGCAGATCTACAAGCACACGAGGCGTTGTGTGCTTGTAGATCGGCTGTTTTCACTAGTTTTGTGCGACAGTCTTGTATGACGAAGCAGGGCTTTGCTTTACCAAATGACGTACACATTTGAAACTTGGAGATACAAGGTTTCTGCCTGACAGTGATGATATTTTAGTGATTTTGTTGCGAGGAAAACGTTCAGATAATAGCCATTTTGGTTAGAACTGACTGAAAATAACTTTGTACTTCATTATCAAATTATCTCGCGGCACCCCTGGACTGCCGTCGCGGCACCCCAGGGTGCCTGGTCACCCAATTTGAAAACCCCTGCTGTAAAGAACATAAAGGGGGTAACACAACGGCTTTATTTTAGCACCACACCCCCGGTCGCTTCCACAGGATCATGTAACCACGGCAGCACATTGATGAACACTGCTTCTCCCTCTTCTCCGTCCACAGAGAAGCGATGAGGAATTACCTGAAGGAGCGGGGCGACCAGACTGTCCTGATCCTGCATGCCAAAGTTGCACAGAAGTCTTATGGCAATGAGAAAAGGTAGGTGCACCTAGCCTGATTTCAGACTCTGCGCTGGAGCTTGAGTCTGAAATTGTCCCATTGACAAGAGATTTCAAAGGGGAGGGGATTTAAATGAAATTCCCAATCACAAGAGATCTGGTGGGAGGGGTTGTGTTTGACTTTTGTACACAAAACATTCCCTCCTCCCCCTCCCCTCTATGACATCCATCAAACAGGTCATTGTCTTTGATTTTTCATTGATTAGAGAGAATCACTAACGAGCTATTGACACTTGTAGTTGGAGCTCTTTTGAAGTTCAAAGGAGGCAATTAAGAACTCTGGTGAGCCACCCCTCCCTCCACTGTTTCTGTTGATTTTCAAAAGTTAGACCCACCCCTCCTCCGTCTTGCATTGATTTCATTGGTTGGTGCGCCAAGACACCGACAGAAAGAGGCACGTCATATGCCAACTCCAGACCAAGAGAAGCAGTCCACTCAGAGAGTGGGCGGGTCTATTGGCTGGAGCCAGGCAAAGGTGCACCTCTGTGACATCACCACCAACCAGAACGTAACGGCTTGGCTCACCGATAACTTGATTAAAGGTCATTGACGTGGACTTGCTCAGTGTTTCTGAACTAACAATGCACATGGCACACCAGTCCACAACAGAAGATAGTAGTCAGAGGTAGGGATGGGACGATAAGCGATATTATCGTTTACCGTGATGACATTTATCGTGATATCGTCCTCCGTCATGCAGTGGGATTAATTCACCTTTTATTTGCCGAGCTGCATATTCGTAACATTTAAACCCTCTATTGGTAAAACGTACTTATAATATACGTAGTTGATAGTCTTTTTTCACTCTCTACCAAATCTCTTTACCAAATAGCCGATCTACAAGCTCACAACGCGTCGCTTTGCAACGCGTTGTGAGCTTGTAGATCTGCAATTTTTTTGGCAAACGTTTCGCCCCAGGATAATGGATGTTGGGGATATTTTGATTATCGCGATAATATCGTAAATCGCGATTTCTTTTGTCACAATAATCGTGATATGACATTTTCATATCGTCCCATCCCTAGTCAGAGGAGGAAATGAACGGCGGCCACATGCAGGTGAAGGGTCACCCAGGGCCGGAGGGAAAGGGGGACAGGGACCAAAGGGGGTGACGAGGGGGGGGGGGGTTGGTAGGTTCACAGGAAATAAGAAAGGTTTAGGGGCCTCGTCCGGGTGTACCCCCGTGGAGGATCAGAGTGCACAGGTCCGGAGTGTAGGCAGGCACGAGACAGCCAGCGCTGCTGAGACTCTCTGGGTGAGTTGGGTACAGTAACTACAGCAGCTTGGTTCACCATGAAAGGAACTTGCGCCGCTGTGAAACTTTCGTGACACTCTAGTGGGTTGTTATGACTCCCAGGTGAGGCGTCTGCAGCACACTTTCTACAGTTCAAAGTTGCCGTCGTTGTGGATAGCTGGCTGCTTGTCGAAGACCCCCGATTCCCTCTCTTTCTCCTCTGTTTTTGTCTTCTCTTTCTCTCTGTCCCCACTTTTTTGATTTTTGTTTACAGATTCACTTGTCTACCTTCTCCACTATCTTCCCATCCTTCGTCTCTCTCTCTCTCTCTCTCTCTCTTCCCCCCCCCCCCCCCTTCTCTCCCCCTCTCTTGGTTCTCCCTCCCCCACCCGTTCGTCCTCAACCTTGTTTTCTTGGCCCGAGACGTAGTGCTGCTTGGGATCTCATCAGGCCTATCTCTTGGTGAATCAGGCGCTGCTGCTGGCCAACTCTGAGACACCTCAGAGAGTTGGATCACGAGAGGAGTAGGTGGAGGAGAAGGAGGAGGAGGAGGTGGGAGGGGATAGAGAGTGAAGGACGGATAGATGATGCTGAATTCCTCAACTGATGTCTGCTGTCTTGTCCAGTTAAAGTCATGCCGGCAAGGCCAGGAATAGTGAGAGCAGCCAGTCAAACGCTCCTGGGAGATGTGCACCTCGCCCTCGACACAGGACAGTACACAGACACACACACACACACACACACACACACACACACACACACACACACACACACACACACACACACACACTGATGCTTTTCCCTCCTTCATCTTTCTGCCAGTTGTATTCAAATAAAACAGAGCTTTACATTTCAGGCCCATTTCCCCCAAAAGGATTGTGTTCCACTGGTTCCATCCAGACTGCAGTGCGTTGAGACTTGACACACACACACACACACACACACACACACACACACACACACACACACACACACACACACACACACACACACACACACACACACACACAACTCTAAACCATGGTTCATCTGCTTCAGCTCACTTCATTCCCTGCCTCTCTTACTTTGCGGTTGACAAGCGGCGAGCTGCGGGACTCCATTATGTGCACGCGCGCGTCGTGGTGGATCTGTTTTTATTATGTGCAGTCATCGTGGCAAGGCACACGCAAGAGGCACACAGGCCTTAAGCGAAGTCTTCCCAATTAATTTCGAACAGACAGGCGAGTGTCGCAGCGAACTCTTCGTGGAAGTCCCCGTGGGCGCTCCTCTGTTGCTCAGCTGCTGTACGTGTTTTGGACGGAGAAAGCATTTGTGTTTACGCCTGCCTGGTGGTGATGTGTGTGACTTTGGGTTGTGTGTGTGTGTGTGTGTCCTCGGATGTCGCCTCTCGCTCGTAATTATTTGCGCGCTTATGTGTAAGTTCCACAGAAGTGAGCGAGTGCGATGAGAATGTGTGGGCAGAGTTCCTAGCCTCTGTCGCTCTTGTCTGTGTCTCCTTCCAGCTATTTATAGGATGTGAAAGTAGACAAACACCCTCAGAGACGCTGGTACCATGAGACCAGGGGCACTGTCCCCCTGTTCCACACAAAGCAGTACAAACGCAGCTCGCACGATTGTTGATACCACATGTTGCACGTGCGCACGCACGCACGCACACAGAGTATAATTTACTCCGATGATGCATTAGGGATTTCTATCAGAGATGAACATTATGCAACCCCCAATCCACATTTTTGGCTCCAGTGAAAAGATAAGTACTGTTGGCTGACTGAGATGTAATTTGCCTAATTACAACATCAAATAACCATCTATACGACATGCCAGACATATGGATGTGGTTTTATTTGTGTCTATTTTGTTTTATTATTTATTTATTTATTGTAATTTCTTTGGTTTCCCAATTTGGACTCATTCACATTGACATCCATTGCAAAATTGTTGGCCTCTCATGAATGAGATAGGAGATTGTGTTGTTGTGTTTTGTTGGTTATTATAATAATAACTCAATAAACTCAGACTAACTATGTACCTCCACTCCCTTGTTTGTAGTTTGGTACTTGCCTTCCCTCTAGTGGTGAAAACTAAAGTGTACACCCTGGTAATACTAACTAGAGTGTCTGTCTAAAGTGGCTTCTGTATATTGGCATACAGAGTATATTACACTGTCTTTTGTCAGGACTTCATGTCCATCTAAATGTATATTAAAAAACACATTGAGACAAAAGTCTGTCTTTAACAAATATGCACTCGCCAAGATTCAGGAATTACAGGAATGTTCTATGATTCCCTATGACCAAACTGGACGGCACAGACACACATTACTGACCAAATAAAAATACCTAAGGCTTTAAAATCAGAATAAAAAACATTAACATATGCTTAATCAAACGAGCACAAAACAATCCAAAATACTATACAACCCTGAAAATGTACTTTATGTATATAACTATGATATCAGCTAAGCCTTGCTATGGGCCTCTGTGGATTAGATTATTATGCAATACAGACATTGTTGGCTGGAATAAACTAGGTGTCTCCTGAGAGTCCTCTTTGTCCTTGAAGGACAGAGTGATTATGACATTCTACATGGTGTGAGGAATGTGATAATTGGACCGCAAGGATATGGAACTCGCTTGACATTGTGTGGGGGCTCGGTACATGATGTTAGTCAGAGCTGAGGTCTTCTCTGGCATTCATTAATATTCCACTCATACATTTTCTTAAAAAACGGTTTCATTCCTCCAAGTTGGAATTTGTTCTTACTATATTTACAGCAATGTAAGTGTGTTCACGTTTGAGGAATTTATTGAACAAAAACGTATGTTTGTGTATGCACATGCACATAAAGGCTTGTTTAGTATAAATTATGAATCTGAAAGAAAAATTGCTCTGCAGAAGCCATTTCCGAGAAGAGGCATAAATATCAAGATATACATAATATGTCATCAGAAGGCTTTTAAAATGTCAGTATATCACCCAGCCCTATAATATATGGTATGGTATGAAAAAGTGTACAGTATATATGCATCAGTGTAGTTTAAAAGGAAGGAATAATAGTAATAGGAAGAAGTATAACCATAATTCTACGCTGGTCGTTGCTAACCAAATCCAGGGATTAAGTTAGGGCTAAGTGCCTGGCTCGAGAGCATCTCACTAGCATCAGCCATTAACTACTTATACTTCTTCATACAGCAACAATGTGAAAATAGATGATTTACAAGCTGACATGTCGCATTGCAACGTGTTATGACCTTGCTGCAACGTGTTATGACCTTGCAGGACACTGTCACAGAGCAAAAGACCAGGTCATTTCGGATATTCTTCTGTGGAGACCAGCAAGGGGAGCCAGACCACTCACATGTTTTGAGTAGGGACACAGGACTGACTGTGAATGAACTTGGTGTGGTAATGAGCAACAGAGACCCGTGGAAGCAACTTGTATCGCAGATCTCGAGGGTACTCGGATGATGATGACCTTGTAGATCTGCTCTTTTTGCAAATGTTCTTTTTTAAATGGAAAACATTTTTGAAACCCAAAGAGGGACACCAGGGTTAATGTGCATAAGAAAGGAGAGACTCTTCTTTTCGTTAGCCCATATTGTCTTTCCCAGTCTGTGGATTATCTACCAAGCAAGTGAGAGCCTGGCAATGTGTCAAATCCTCCAACATGATATATACTGTATGTATACGGTATATATATTTCAGAGATCAATATGAGAAATTCAGTACGGTGATATCAAGAGTTCTTTGAGAGTGAGAGGGAATGATTCACAAGAATTATCTTGTTTCCCCTTTTCCATTGCTGCTTCTCCTTTAAACCTTTATTCATGAATGTATTCAATTTCATACATGAACCATGTCATTAAAAACATGGAGGGTACCATGGTGTGCTCGAAGTCCATATTGATTGTCAATGCTTGGGTATATGTCATCACTTTGATGTCCTAGTGTATAACTTCATTGTACTACAAGGTGTGTGTGTGTGTGTGTGTGTGTGTGTGTGTGTGTGTGTGTGTGTGTGTGTGTGTGTGTGTGTGTGTGTGTGTGTGTGTGTGTGTGTGTGTGTGTGTGTGTGTGTGTGTGTGTGTGTGTGTGTGTGTGTGTCAAGATTATAGAATACTTTTAGTTAGATAATTAGAGGTTTACAATTCAGGTTGGGGTTAGTCTAAAAGATTGTATTAAATATGCTATTTTTCTGCTTATTAGGCTTACGGTACCGTAAAGTCCCAAAATGCCATTAACTTCAACCTCCTAAAATGTTGATGTCCGCACAAGTATAGTAAATACAAACGTGTGTGTTTGTGTCCGTTGCACAGGTTCTTCTGCCCCCCTCCATGTGTGTACCTGATGGGCAGCGGTTGGAAGAAAAAGAAGGAGCAGATGGAGCGAGACGGCTGCTCGGAGCAGGAGTCACAGCCCTGCGCCTTCATCGGCATCGGCAACAGTGACCAGGAGATGCAACAGCTCAACCTGGAGGGAAAGGTAAGCGCACGCACACACACACACACACACACACAGCCATTTTTTGTGTCTGCTTTCACTTTCATTTGCATATACTGTACATCCATGGACTGTAGCTTAATCTTCCGTACTCACACTCCCCCTGATTTTAAACCTTAAATCTCCTCCAACAGCTGCCTGACGGATCCATATAGGTGCCTTAATGCAGCCGTTCTCAAAGATTTGTTTATATATAGCATGACACTCTTTATAGTCACTTTGACCATATACATCGGCGATTTGAAAATTGCTGATCTAAATAAGCATATAGATGTATTTTCCAAAAGTCTTGAAAGATTTGGGATAATTTGGAACACAAATCTTGTATGGGGTTCCCTGGCTCAAGTCTTTTTCAAATGGGGGCCTGCGGTCAAGTACATATTAATTTAGGGGTCCTTGACATGAAAGGGGTTGAGAACCACTGACCTTAAAAACGCTCCCTCTCTCCCCTTTCCCCCCTCTGTTCCGCCAGAACTATTGCACAGCCAAGACCTTGTACATATCCGACTCCGACAAGCGAAAGCACTTCATGCTGTCCGTCAAGATGTTCTACGGAAACAGCGCAGAGATCGGCGTCTTCCTCAGTAAGAGGATCAAAGTCATCTCCAAGCCCTCCAAAAAGAAGCAGTCCCTGAAGAACGCAGACTGTGAGTGGAAACACAAAGCCTGTTGTAAAAATGTGAATGCCTGAACACGCACAACACACACACACACACACACACGCACACGCACACGCACATGCACGCACGCACACACACACACACACACACACTCTAAATGCCACCGATGTACTGTATGTAAATCAGTGGCTCTCAACCCTTGGGCTGTGGCACACTGGTGGGCCGTGACAATATTGGCCTCCAAATGTTAAAGAATTAATAATAAAAAAACGAATAATAAAAAAAAAAAAAAAGAAATAAAAAGAAAATCATTGTATTATTTTCCTTCAAAATTTGGGAAAATGCATTTTCATTATGATTCTGACCAATAGGAACTTACAATATACTACGTTGAAAATACACACGGCCCACCCATCATACCTGGTCAACTGGTCAGATTTTCAAGTGGGCCTTGATCCAAAAAAGGTTGGGAACTGCTAATGTAAAGCATTCACAGCATCAGAATATACACACAAAATGCATATGGTGCCATGATAACGATAACAGCCGCTCCTCTAAATACCTCTGTGACTAATAATTCATTGTTGACTTCAGAAAGATTCAATGAAATCCCATTGCTATTTCGAAATTGTCGATAGGTTTAGATTTCCTGGCATACTCATCCTCTCTCATCAACCAGCGGCATCCTCAAGAAAGCACAGCTTTCTGAGGCGTGGCAAGAGTTTTTGTATGAGTACCAAAGCTCTTGTGAACATTAAATCGCTGCACCATTGGCAGTGTTCTGCACCTGCCCGCGCTCACCTGGGAAGCACTCGGCTGGGTGAAGCTTAAAAAAATATGTCTAATTATTCTTATTAATAAATAACTAATTTGTCCCTGCTGTTTTCGGCCTTTTAACCCATTTAGGCCTAGAATTATTGAATGCTTTAACCAGTGAAAAATAGCAGATATACAAGCTCAGTGCCGCGCTGCGAGCTTGTAGATCTGCAATTTTTGAAAAAGTCGTGAAAATGTGTGCAAATCTTTGAATATATGTATTTTCAAAGCGAACGTTTGTAACTCAAACTTTGCTTCTGGGTGGTCCCTGGAACTAAATATTTTGAGATGCGGGTCCGTGGCCAAATAAATATCATTTTGGGGGTCCTTCACATGAAAAGGTTTGAGAACCACTGACATGGCAGTCTCTCAAGAACAGACCAACTGAGCTCCATTTAAGTGAAAAGGACCTTTTCTTTGACGATGGCTAGCCAGATTGCTGACATAGAAACATAGGTTTTTCAAAAAAATCTTAGAAGGATTCAAAAGACACTTATAGAATCGGGTCAAAATTCAAATGTTCACGATTTTTCAAAAATAGCAGATCTACAAGCTCGCAGCGCAGCACTCGGTGCCGCACTGTGAGCTTGTATATCTGCTATTCTTCAATACTTAAAGCATAAAATAATGATACACTTGTAGGCAGCGCTCGGGTGGTGCAGTTGTAAAGTACCTGGCCACCGCCGAGGAAGTTGTGGGTTCGAATTCATCGTGGTGCATCCGGCTTTGTCGGGCGTCTACACGAAATACAATTAGCCCATGTTCAGGGGAGGGAAGCCAGGCGGCAAGGTGATATTTGTCACTGCACGTATTCCTACAGGCTGGGGCGACGCCTGTCAGGAGGGAGTGTTGGGCGGGAGGAGTAGGACGAAGGCTCTACGTCCTCCCGGTGGGGGCTCCTCACTGGCAGGTGAGTCAGTAGGATACAACAGCAGTGACAACACACAAATGTGTGTGGGGGAGGAATAATTGGCATGATGATTACATTGGAGAGAAAATGGGGGAATAAAGCAACAACAAACAAAAAAAAATCACTGTAATTGTGTGTGTGTGTGTGTGTGTGTGTGTGTGTGTGTGTGTGTGTGTGTGTGTGTGTGTGTGTGTGTGTGTGTGTGTGTGTGTGTGTGTGTGTGTGTGTGTGTGTGTGTGTGTGTGTGTGTGTGTGTGTGTGTGTGTGTGTGGATGATGATTGTATTTACTGCTGGCTGTGCAACAAATTCCCCCTCTGCGATAATAAAGTTTAACGTGACTTCGAGCTTGATTGGTTTGACAGTATTGTGTCAACAGTAGGTGTGTAATGATGATTAATAGCGATACATATCACGATACATGGTTGACGATACGATACATGGACGGTATTGGGTTCATTCATGGCGATACGATTCGATTCAATGATTTAAAATCGATATAGTAACTATTTAGTAACTATTTAGAAATGAAATCTGTGTGAAAAGTGTGGATAGTGCAGGTTCTTAAGGGAAACATGTATTATTATGGATATAAATAAGTAAACACAGTAATTATCTGGCAAATACATGGACATTGTATTTGAACACATACCTGTATGGACAAACCTGCACCTTGATATGAACCCAGAGATTACACACATTTATCGATAGACCAGTGTGGCAATATGGAAAGGAAAAGTAATTAAACCCCTCCTTTTCATCTTTTTCTTTTTAAAAATGCTAAATACAATGCACAAGTAGGTAGTATTGATACAATCGATTATTTGCACTGCCGATGCGATACAAAGTCAAACGATTCGATTTTAGCTGTTTTCATTTCGATATTTCGATGCAGTTACTATATCGTTACACCCCTAGTCAACAGCATATCGGACCCATAAGGTGCTGTAGTTTAATTGATTCATTTATTTTGGTTTTTTCAAATCTCTTCGCTACAAGCTCATAATCGTCTATTTCGGCTGTCATAATATCGTTGTGGTTTTCACTACACGATTGATCGCCAATAAGTGATCACACATTGCAGGACATTTCACAGGACTATAGCCGAGTTGTATATCAGAGAGCGACCCCGTTGGGTGGTATTTTAGTCTGTGTTTCAGGCCAATGGGAGGGAGTGTTGTTGGGGAATCGACCTTAGCAACATGAAGCTCAGGGATTGGTTGAGATTGATGTTTTTGGTGTGCACTGCTGGGACTCTGGGAGTTTAACTCTGTTTTAACTGTTAAAACCAGAGAATAAAGTTGGAACGATAAACTGAGTATTACGTCTCTGCCAGAGGTCAACAGGTCGATCTTCCTTTTCTTGGGTCCATGTGCTATTGTATTTTTTGTTTTCTGCTTTTCCGCTTTCTACAATAACACATGGGTCCAAGTAAAGGAGGATCGACTGGTACTGGCTGAAACGGATGCTTGCTACTCGTTTCGCGCTTATCGCAGCCCAGTCTGCAACAGAGCCAAATATCAAACCTGCCAGATATCCAGAAACACTCTGGAAGGTCTGGAGCGCTGGAATCACGCAAGGATCTCACAGAGTAGGGCTGTCACGATATGACATTTTACATGACGATTAATTGTCACTCAAATAATTGTCGATTAACAATTTAATTGTGTTTTTGTCGTTGATAATTACATTTCTGTTTGGCTTTTAGGCTTAGAAGTTGTACATGGTAGATATGACACATAACCTAAATATACAAAGAAATTACTGACATCTGACAACTTACTACTTAAAAAATAACATTGATAGTGGAACTAGATCTGCTATTTCCACTATTTCTGACATGTTTCAACATTCACGATTATGACGATTATGACAAAATAATTGCGATAATGTCAAATAATCACGATTAGACGATTATGTAATAATTGTGACAGCCCTATCTGCGATAGAGCCAAATATCAAACCTGCCAGATATCCAAGAAACGCTCTGGAAGGTCTGGAGCGCTGGAATCACGCAAGGATCTTGCAGAGCCTTTTACACACAGCGAGGAAAGCCCGATCTTGCATCAGATCAGGGGTTTTGTCAGCTCCAAAAATGGTCGGCGAGAGCATAATCGGAGCAGATATCTTGCAGTGTGTACTAGCCCTTAGAGCAGGGGTCTTCAACAGGGGGTCTGGGACCCCTAGGGGGTCCTCAGAGTTACTACAGGGGGACCTCCAAATCTTTGTAGCTTTTTTCTCCTTTTCTACAGTATATTAACCACTTGAACCCTAGCCTCCATATTCTGAGAACTTTAGCCAAAAATAGCAGATCTACAAGCTCACAAAGCCTCGTGCTGCGAGGCGTTGTGAGCTTGTAGATCGTCTATTTTCGGCAAAGGGGTTTGGTGTAGAGGGGGAAAAAGAGCAGACTAAGTACAGAGCCAAATGTATTGACAGTTCAAGTGGTTAAATATCTGGAAACACAAATTTAGATGAACCCAAAATACACTGATGATTGCTGTCAAAAATGAAACTAAACTATATCGTATCTATGGGTTGTAGGGGTCCCTGCTTAATCTCTCGCTTGACTAAGGAGTCCTTGGCCTGAAAACATTGAAGACCCCTGCCTTAGAGCATTTATTCAGTAAAAAGGGTCTCTCCCCGTAATTCACGCATTCATTTATTCAAGGCTCGATTACTGTAATTCTCTCTATGCTAGAATCGACCAAACATCACCCGCCTCCTCGCATGCAGAAAACAAAAAAAAACGTGAGCCTGATCTTGGCCTCGCTCCACGGGCTCCCTGTTGATTTTAGAATTGATTTTAGGATTTTACTGTTTGTGTATAAGGTCCTCAACAGCCAGGCTGTTTTCCCATCACCATACATTTCGGAAGTTGTACAGAAGCCTGAAGTCAGCTAATCAGCTGCTTCTTCTGACTGTACCAAAAGCCTGCCAAAAAACCTGGGGTGACCGAGCCTTTGCGGCAGCTGCCCCTAGGCTCTGGAATAGCCTGCCTCCTAATATTTGTGTGGTGCCCAGTTTTTTAAGCATTATAAAATTAATATATATACAGCGTATTTGTTTTTTTCTCTCTATGGCTTTCAAACGTAACTGAAGGTGTTCTTGTGGCACTTATTGTGTGTTGCTTGTGTAATTATCTTGTCTTTTGTCTTTTACAGCTTTTGTTAAAAAGAAAAAGTTTTTAATAAAAACACATTTTCTTTTTTACAAAAGCATAACAACTTTTTATGCTTCTATAAAGCTTATGTACTGTATAAATACAGTTTGGGTGGAGTCTCTCCAGCAGAAACAGAAAATACATTTTCAGGTCGGCATACCAATTTTATCCTATCGGGAGTGACGTCTCACACAGGATATAAACAAGTGAAATTGGAAGTTGTGAAACACAAAGATGATAAAACAAAGTAGGAAGTGGAAAGGGACAAGCCTATAAATCGGTTCTCTCTCCTAATTGGGTGAATTTGGCAACGCATCTGTTCACTAAAGTTCTGGTGAAAATCCCTGTTTCTGAACAAACACTCTATAGCAGTGATTACTATAGAAATATAGAGCTTCAACCTTTTAATCAAAAACATTTTGTTAAAATGTATCAATCAAACGTACACCACCTTTAAATGTGTATTTCACCCCTGACTGTAGATTTTTCTGTGACAAATTCTGCCTCCAGAGGGCGCTGTTGTTTACACTGTAGCTGGTACATGCTGGTGTGATTGTGTACACAGCACATAAAGAGTACATGACGCTCAATGTGTTAATATTTGCTTCCAGGCTGTTTTCACATCACTTATCACATTGTCAACACACTACCTCTGGATTGCAGGTCAACGTTGGGTTGTTGCATAACTTGCGTGTGTGTGTGTGTGCCTGTATGTTTGTTTGTGTGGGGTGGTGTGTGCGCGCATGTGCTTCCACAGTGTGTATCGCCTCCGGAACAAAAGTGGCGCTCTTCAACCGGTTGCGTTCCCAAACAGTCAGCACGCGCTACCTCCATGTGGAAGGGGGAAACTTTCACGCCAGCTCCCAGCAATGGGGGGCATTCTACATCCACCTGTGTAAGTCTCCAGCCATGGATCCCGAGCAACAGCATCTCTGTACAGCTCTGTGTATACACGTTAAACATGCTTTGTTGTTCATTTGATCAATTCATTTAGGATTGATATAGGATTAAAATAATAGATGTTCAGTCTGTCTGGTAAGGACACAGAATTCACTAAGATGTGAGATGAACAGCATGCACACATACACCAGCATACTCTATTATGCTTATGACTATTTGCATCTCCCGTGCTTAAATTAATAAAACAGCTGTTGCATTTATTAACACAGCTGCAGTTAACTGATATATTGTAATGTAACTTAAAGTTATACCATGTAACTTTTTTTATAGAACAAATCTTAAAATTGTCCTAACTGTTAAATCGCTAAAGTTTTAGAACACCCACTCCGTTATTTTCAGCTTCTAAAGCCTTCTCTTTATATGTTTTCTATGAGCCGTGAGGGGGGGAGAATTTCGCGGCAAAATTGCGTCATCACACTACCGGCCAATCACAGCGAGGGTTATACACTGCCGGCCAATCACAGCGCATCTTGAAGTGGGGTCGCTATGGCGGCCATATTTGTAGTCACCCGCGTGTCTCTATAATCAAAAGGTAACCTTGCCTACCAGGCAGGGTGAAGGAGTCCGTTTCTCCGGAATGCCTGAACGCACAGGAACCAGGGACCCCTCTAAAGATAGATCTCGGCGAGGTGGAGGCAGACGAGGTGGAGGCAGACGCGAAAAACGGCCGAAAGACGCGGACGCGACCGCGGTTTGCTATAGGGCTACTGACCACTAGTTGAGCATCTTACACAGTATAGCTTTAAGTGTGAGTTGCCTGCAGGTCCTGAAAAAGTATTATATTTTGTTTTCCAATTATCAGGCCTTAATGTGCTAAAGAATAAAATAAATATTGGTGCACTGAATTGATAGTTTTCAATCGATCAATTCACACAGATGGGTAATCTCAGAGATGAGTCATCTCTTTCATTATTGATTTAATTGGTGAGACAGGTGTTATATTTCAGTCAAATGTGTTTCAATGATGGCTTGAAGCACTAGTAACAGTTTGTCTCGTCTTGTCCTTTGTGTTCAGTGGATGACGAGGAGTCAGAAGGAGAAGAGTTCACTGTGAGAGACGGCTACATCCACTACGGCCAGACAGTCAAACTGGTCTGCTCTGTCACTGGCATGGCCCTGCCTAGACTGGTAAACGCACACACGTCCTGTTGACCACCTTCTTTCCTTTTGACTCTGACTTTGCCATCTTTATTGACAATGAATACATATCTGCAAATACATACAGTACATCGGCCCCAGCTAAAAATGCATTAACCCATTTAGACCGGGAACGCAAAATGCGTTTTTACCTTTCAGGCCGGGAACGCAAAATGCTGTTTATCCTTTCAGACCGGGAACGCAAAATGCGTTTTCTGCGTTTCCTGTAGTTTTTACCCTCTTCTGGTCTCGTGGCCAATGAAATGCATCAGGAGGCGATGACGTATGCTTCCCAAAGCAAAGCAAAGCATTCTGGGATTTTTTTTGGCTTTGCATAACTTTATTTGTCGGAGAATCCCAGTGCGCACAAGAACAGCTTCTCATAGCGGCGAAATGAAAGACGCGTTGAGCGAAGGCAAACCGGACCCGCTGGAATTGGCATTGTTATTGTTACGTGATATGTTTGAAAACGACGACGATGATGAAGAAGTGTTTCATGGATTTCATGAGGACTGGATTACTTTTCACGGATGCACTTTGAGACGAGACCAACACGTTAGCGGTTAGCCGAACAGCTAGTCAACCCCAAACTCCAGAACAACAGATTCGCAGCTATCTGGAGGTAATAACACTTATAAAATGATTATGATGATATGGTTCATTCATTCACATACACAGGCGCACACACACACACACGCACGCACATATAATAATAATGACAAATGTCGCTCGCCAGATTTACCGTTATATGGAGCTAACAACTAGAATTGAATATATTCAATAAGAATGTTTTGGTGCTTGTTGTTTCTTGTCAAAGTGGTGGCCTATGGTGTAAGGCCTATGGTGTAAGGTCTCAAATATTTGCTAATTATGTTTCTATGAGCTACATAGGCTGAGAAATATATTATTTATTAGACGTTTTATAAGATTTATTACAATTTTTGAGTTTGCAGATTTCTTTTTAAAAAATGATAAAGGTCTGGACCATGACAAATAATTTCCCATGAAAGCCAAAGGTGTAAGCTATCAAACAGTTTTGAAATTTTGTTTCTAGCTGCTACAGAGGCTGAGAAATAAATGTTTTAGTAGACGTTGACACCTCTGTGAAGTTTTCCATAAAATCTCAGGTTTTAGGGGTATTTTTCCAATCGGCCATAGGTTTTTAAGGCTTTTTTCCAGGCGGACTTAGGTCTAAATGGGTTAAAGCTAGGAGCTTCGTCAATTGTGGTCCTTAACCTGTTTGGTGCCAATCCCGAGTTTCCCGAGTTTGTATTTGGTACCCTACCTGTGCCAACCCCGAGTTTCCCGAGTTTGGGCATTTTTTTATTTAGTTCTTTTTAGTTTTTTGGACCTCAACAAATGTATTAGGCATGATCGCGATCGCAAAATTGCATGTTTAACCCCCATACCAACCCCATCTTTCAAACATGGCAGCCATGTTTGTTTACATATGTAAAAACATAATTGCTGCTATCTCATGAATGCCTGAACGGATTTCCAAGCGGATTCTTTTGTTTGAAAGCTGTGAACAGCGTGCACACACGTGCATGATCTAGGCATGGGAGTGCATGATCCGTGCACTATGAATTACATGGAAGTCTATGGAGAGTGGAGACCATGGCATCGCGGACCTTCAAAGAGATTTAATTGATAGCAACAAAAGTGTAAAAAAAAAAAGATATGTGTTGATTTTGTACCAATGAGTGTGTGAAAATGTGAGGGTGCGCACTCACAGTGATGCACATACATGTAGGAGAGTCTTTTGGTCTGGGGGGATGTATGGTTGTGCCTACCACACATTCCTCTCCTCTCCCCCATTCACATCCGCTAACGCTAGACGTGTTCCTCCCGTCAGATCATCCGTAAGGTTGACAAGCAGACGGCGCTGCTGGACGCCGACGACCCCGTCTCCCAGCTCCACAAGTGTGCCTTCTACCTGAAGGACACAGAGCGCATGTACCTGTGCCTTTCCCAAGAAAGGATCATCCAGTTTCAAGTCAGTGCTTTTTCATTCCACACAACACGGGTTGTACAAATAAAGGCTGAACACGCCCGGGTTGCAGGGTCAACTCACTTTACAACCCTAACCCTAACCCTACAACAGGGACTGAAAGTGAATTGACAGTAACTCACACATAGCACAAAAAACACGGTAACATGCATTATGCACTTTGTGTATCCACCAAAGCATTTTTCACCCTGTCTAAACGCCCAATGTTGAGTATATTTCAATATTGGTGCGCACCTTGTCATGTTAATGTCGTTTTCAGAATAGCATAAATACTGTATGCTGCACTTCCTTTGAAAACAGAAATTACAAAGCATACATCAGGAAAATAACACCTTAATATTTTTCTGATTGGCTAAATGACGGTGCTGATTCGATTAGCTCTGCCCTCAATAAGTAACGTTGTGGACTGTCGCTCCCCTTCACTCTGGCCAGGCCACTCCATGCCCAAAGGAACCAAACAAGGAGATGATCAACGACGGAGCCTCCTGGACAATCATCAGCACGGACAAGGCCGAGTACACCTTCTACGAGGGCATGGGGCCCGTCCACGCACCTGTCACCCCCGTGCCTGTGGTTGAGAGCTTACAGGTACACTTATGTCTACAGTTCTCCAAAGCAGCGTTTCTCAAACCTTTACTTTTCAAGGTTTCCCCATAACTCTGGCAGTGTACGAATGTTTGTACACTGTCAAAGTTACAGACTTGTTTGGGTCAATTTAGACCCCCCTAAAGGAACCCACAGTGTCCCTGGAATTCACTTTGAGAACCACTGTTCCAAAGTATAACAAGAGTGTAACCTCTCCTTTTCTCTCATTCTGTGTTTCTGTTTGTAATGTTCATCGGAGCGATTTAAAATATTGCAGGTTTATGAGGGACTGGACATAATATTTCAGGATTGTGCTGGACAAATGAATTGCCGGCAGTCAGAAATGAAACCATTGCTGCAGCGCAGAAAACGGTCCAGTGCAGGGCTCTACTCCACAGGCCAGTGAGGCCAGGTGAACTGTGATGTTATTTCCATTGATGTATCATCATTTGAACGCGATGGCTCTCGTGTGTGTTTGCGTGCAGCTTAACGGCGGCGGGGACGTGGCCATGCTGGAGCTGACGGGGCAGAACTTCACTCCTAACCTGCGGGTCTGGTTTGGGGACGTTGAGGCTGAGACCATGTACAGGTGAGGACTCCTTTGGTTTTTCTATTAATCTCTTAAAGCCTACATACTTAGATGACCGGGATCCCCCAGGGGGTCTATACAGTACTTTGTTATTGGGGGTTTCAGTAAGTTATTGTGATATAACAGTATTGGCAGGGAATCTGGAATCTGGAGGGTTTGGTGCCAGCGGCAGCATCCCCCAGAAGAGAAGATTTGTTAAAAATTTAAATTATGCACTTTCAACGTTTTTTTCCCCCAAAAATAAGCCGAAATTCGATTCTTTATGTAAAGCGACTTTGGGTACTTAGAAAAGTGCTATATAAATCCGAGCTTTTATTATTATTATTAGTATAAATATTTGTAAATAATTTGCAGTACAGGGGGAAAAGAAGTGGACCAAGTAGACTCCTGGGAGTCAAATAATAATACAGGGCTTAAGTGGCTAAGTGCTCATCTGCAGATGTCCTTCCTTGTAAAACACTGATGGGTGGTAGTGGGCCTGTATTGAGGTTTTCTTTGCTATATAAATGGGTGAGTAGTTCAAGTGTTTATCAATACTAGGATTAAGTCAGAGAGGTGGTCAAAGAGATGAAAGATGCTGATGGCCACTCTTTGCTAAACACGTGGAGAATGCTATTATGTCAAGTGGGATGCTGCAAAGGTTTTCAAAATCCACATAAGAAAAACTGTCGCTGAAATGTTTTGACAGAGCTCACCTGTACGTAGCTTTGTCTACGTGCATGCATGTTCAGGCCAGTCCAGTTAGCATACAGTATATGTTATATCAATTGATCTGTGCATATATGTCTGCCTTATGCAGGGTTCCCACGGTCATGAAATTCCTGGAAATATTTTGAAATTAGACAAATATTTTTCCAGTACTGGAAAAGTTTTGGAATTGATCAAGGGTCCTGGAAGGTCCTGGAAAAAATAGTTATTCATTGTCTTTGGTTATTGATTTTGTTAATACCTCTGAAATGACAAATTAAACATTGGCCAAATTGTCAAATATTAGAGGCAGAAATTGTGAAAATAGCCGATCTACATGCTCACAACGCCTCGCAACGCGAAACGTGTTATACAAAATTCCTCAACTATTAGTGCTCGTCAGGGTGGGGGTCCCCAGTTAAAATATGATTATTTCGGGGGTCACAGCCTGAAAAGGTTGAGAACCACTGGCATACACTACCTGTCTTTGGGCATTGCGCATAGGAGTAAGCGACTTGTTATTGAGCTGAATTATTGTTATATAGTCCTGGAAATTGGGTTAAATATTCTGGAAAAGTTTTGGAAACGTTTTGGAAATTAATTGGTAAAAATGTGTGGGAACCCTGGCCTTATGTCTCTGTCTGCTTGTCTTGAACAAATAAACAGGGTATTTGTTCATTAATCACATGAACCATAGCATGCCTTTTCTGGGCATGTTGTCAGAGGCGAACATTCGGCAAAAACATGCGAACATTTAGCAAAAAATAGCACATCTACAAGCTGACAACAATGCATTGTGTTGTGAGCTTGTAGGGCGGCTATCCTATTTCGCATAAAGACATTTTGTGTAGAGGGTCCAAGTTTAGACCCCTGCGTGACCGCGGTCAACGGAGAATATCGTATTGACATTAAGTGGTTAAAAGTGAATACACGTGAATGAATGAATGAATTGCCACAGATCACAGCAGCCCTGACAGCTCTCACATGTTTTTTCCCCATCTCTTGTCTCAGGTGTGCGGAGAGCATGCTGTGCGTGGTGCCCGACATCTCGGCGTTCCGCGAGGGCTGGCGCTGGGTGCGGCAGCCGGTCCAGGTGCCGGTCACGCTCGTGCGCAACGACGGCATCATCTACTCCACCACGCTGACGTTCACCTACACGCCGGAGCCCGGCCCGCGGCCGCACTGCAACGCGGCGGGCGCCATCCTGCGCTCCGGGAACAGCAGCCTGCTCGGCGGCGGCAACAGCCAGGAGGCCGGCGCCTACGGCCCCAACAGCACGTCCAACGCCGGCGGGGTAACGTCATCGTCCTCCAACGCGGCCGCCGTGGTGTCCTAACGCATAACGCATAGGACGCACAAAAGCAAACACGTAACAATATGCCTTGAGAGTGAAACTGTACCTTGTGGTTTAAAAAGAAAAAGAAGAAAAAAAACTGACTTTTGGGGGGAAAAGGAAAAAAAATAACCCACTCTCTCTCTTTAAAGTGCTGCATATTCATTTTGGAATTTAAAGAAGCTGAAGCGGATTTTCTTTTCAGCGGGACGGGAAGACGAGGGATTGGGGGAAAAGAAAGGGGGGGCGGGGTTGTTGTCTGAAGGATGAACAAGTTGTCAGCCAACGGAAATAAGAGAAAAAAGTGCTCCTCGTCGCCCTCCTGTGGTTTCTAAAGGGACATGCCTGTTCAGTTCTGGTGTTTCCAAAAAAAAAGAAAAAAAAAGGAGACGTGGAATGAGGACTTCCCACTTGGTTCACCAGCACCTTTCCCTGGCTGTGAGAAAGGAAACCACAACAACGATACATCCACCGTGTACAAAATTGTGTTTAAAAGAAAAAGTCTATTTTTTGCGCTTTCCTTCCCCCCCCTCAGTTTATTTTTCCTTAAGTGTTTTTTTATTTTATTTTATTTTGTTTTTATATTTTATTTTAATCTGTTGATCTATCTGTGTTAGCGTTTATCTGAAAAGGGGGCTGGATGTATTGATGTGGGACCGCGCGCGAGGACACAGGGACACATAAAACTTTTCTATGGACCAAGGATCTTGTATAAGCTTTAGTAAAGGTACATTTTCTCCATACCTTTTTTTGTATTAAAACATATAGTACACTTTTGTTACCAAATAGTTTCTATTCTTCCTCTGAGCTTGGCCTTTTTTTTATTTTTTATTTTGTTTAATTTCTTTTCTTGTTTTTTTTTTTTTCATGGTCCAAAATCCAGAGGTGCATACTTATGGCGAGCTTTCTCCCTGAAAATAAAGAAACGCCAGTGTCTTTGGATGGAACACTTCCATTTTTTTCGAATTTTCGCTTTTTCTGTTCGGGAGTGGGAACAAATCTGAAGTCTGGGGATTTTTATTTTTGGTTAAATTTTACATAACCGAACGTTTTTGTTTTTGTTTTAGGGAATAACCTCAGAGGGCCTATTTTATATCATTGGTTTTTATGAAGTCTTTAAAAAGGAAAAGCTTTAAGCAATGCCTCTGCCTTGCCTGCAATACTCTTATGTGCGCTATGTTTCCTTTGGAAAAAATACTATACATGTCTGTACATCTCACATAGAGCCATAGCGATATTTGCAGAATACTTCAGAAACCAGACTTCCTGCAGCTACAAAACTAAGTCAAGTTTATCATTTTTCACAACGATTTAATATGCGTAGTCATTGACTTGAGGATAGCCTTAGTACTGTATATTATTCCTGTGCACACAGTCAAAAGAATGACATATCCAGTGTCGTAACATTGGTCTAAACTAAGTATCAAAAGATGATCTTTGCCGTTGTGTTCTTGAAACTTACGCCTAACTAGGTGTCTTCCAGTGTGTACTCCGATTTCTGGTGGCATTTTACTTCCATTGGTTTTCCAAAAAAAGCAAGACAAACACTTCCAATTTGATGTGGCCTTACTGATAACTTGACATAAAGTATTTCACCTTTTTTTGTTGTTGTTGCAAAATACCATGTTTACGCACATTGGAAGAACAACACCTATGTTTGGCATATACACACAAAAAAAAGAAAGTTGCAGGTGCTGATGTCTAATTGAACTTGTACACCCGTTGTAATGACCATCCACGTACCACTCGTTACCAAAACCACATTGTGAAACAAAAGAGCCTTTCCGAAGGATATATTGGCCTTCATTTTGGTGTACAATTACAAATAACATGTGTTTTTTTGTTTTGTTTTGTTTTCCAGTGTACCTTGCGGTGCGTGGTGGCCGTCACATTTTGGTACATTGTCTTGTGAGCGCTGTAAAGGTGTTCTCAGCCTCTTAGCCTTTTTAACCACATATGAACCCTTGTGTACCTATTCTGGGCACGCCATAATAGGCAAACTTTCAGCGAAAATAGACGATCTACAAGCTTGTAGATTGGCTAGTTTTGGTGTAGAGGGAAAAAGGAGGGGGGGCAAAGTACAGACCCCTGGGGGACCCTGGTCAACTAAGTATATAGGGTTTAAGTGACTAAATGTCCTGTGGTTTCCACTTAACAGAGCTAGATGTGTGTACATTGTAAACCCACTGTCTGAGAGTAGCCGCACTCGTCTGTATTTATGGCGAACAAGTCTCGTGTAGAAGCAGAAAGGCCTTCTATATGTGTATTACTGAATATGTGTATTTCCAAACATACAGCAATATTGTACAGGTCATTTCTTTTTTTCTTTCTTTTTTCTTGTCTGTTGTGATTTGTCTGCCTGACCACTAGTTCACCAGCCAGCAGGTGTATGTATGTATGTTACTGTGTGTGTATGTGCGTGCGTTTGTGTGCACGCGTGCGTGTGTATGTGTGTCACATCTCCCTACATAGTCGCTAAAATGGAGCACTGAGTTAGACTCTCTTCATTTTATCAGATCATCTTCAAAGTTGTAATTGCTCTTAAGAAAGAAATTTAAAGGAAAAGGACTTCAGATGACTTTGGTCCCACCGTCTTCCGTCACGATCCAAATATGCTCCCCCTCGTAAACAATTGTGTATAAACCCTCAAAGGCAATACTTTGGAACTTAGTATTTCAGTACAACTGTATACTATTCCGAGAAATAACTATGATGCTGTAAATTGAATGTCTACTTAATGAAGTATGTTTGCCCTTTAAGCATACCCTTATAATATGAGCAGAGGAGCAAACCAAAAAGAGGGTTCACTTGCTCCCCTCTCCAAACTGCGAAAAGTTTTAAGTTATGCCCCCACTTTCCACTTGTCTGTCATTGATGTTAAATGTTTTGCAATTGTAATATTGATATTTTTTAAATTATTGGTACCAAGTCTCCCCCTCACGTTAGTTGGTTGGTGTTTAAAAAACAAAACGAAAAAAAATGAAATTAAGTGCATTATTGCCCAAGCTGCCTAGTTTGGCCTGGGAGTGTATTTTTTTAAAAAGAGGCCACGTGACGTCACGTCTGTCCTGGAATGAACTTCCTGTCTGTCGTTATTTTAATTTTTTTTGTTGCTGTGGAGCAAACGGGTGCTATCAACCTATGTGCCCGTAGTGGCGTTGTAGCATCGCAAAACCAATTTGAGTTTCTTCACAGCGTGGTGAAACCTGTTTTTCCAGAACAACCCGCGGGGGCCGTTCTCAACCCTTTACTTGCAGGCGACGATGGAGACGCTCACCAAATCTTCCTGTACATTTTTTACAGTGTGTAATTATTTCTACTTTATGTTTCGAATAGGGTGTGCTCTTAAAATTCGTTGTGTGCTTAATATAGCCTCTTATATTAGCATCGGCCTTTTTTTGTTCTACGTTTCGTTTACAGTTTGCAGTCGCCTCTTTTAGGAGAGCAACCCCCTGGGTTCACCACTGTTGTGTGTGTGCGTGTGTGCGTGTCAACAGAAAGGGGTGTCACGGTTTTCACAAACTAGTAAGCTGGGGGCATGTTTATGTAAAACAGGGGTCTTCAACATGGGGTCCGGGACCCCTAGGTGGTCCTCAGAGTTACTACAGGGGGTCCTCCAAATCTTTGTGTGAGAGAAAGTTCTTTCTTCTACTTTATTGCACTTGAACCCTAGTGTCAATATTCGGAGAACTTTAGCCAAAAATAGCAGATCAAGGCATTGTGAGCTTGTCTTCCAACAAGCTCACAATGCCTCGCGCTGCGAGGCGTTGTGAGCTTGTAGCTCAGCTATTTTCGGCAAAGAGCTTTGGTGTAGAGGGGAAAAAGAGCAGACTAAGTACAGAGTGAAAGGTCAAGTTTATTAAGTATTAACTGTTCAAGTGGTTATCTGAAAACACAAATTGACATGAATCCAAAATGCACTGATTTGTGCTGTCAAACGATGAAACTATATGGAATCTATGATAAGGTTGTGGGGGTCCCTGCTTCATCTCTCTCAAAACTAAGGGGCCTTGGCCTGAAAACGTTGAAGACCCCTGATGTAAAACAAACACATTTTTGACAATCTGAGCTGGCTTGATGGTTTACAGTGTGGTTTTCTCTTTAGTGCAGTGGTTCTCAACTTGTGGGTCGGGACCCCCAGGGGTGTCCTCCTCACATGATTTTGGAGGGGGGTCCCCAGATGACAGTGAAGTGTCAATTTAAGGACTTTTTAATACCTAAAAAAAAAGTAGAAAGAAAAGAAAGAAAAAAAAACATTTCTGCATCAAAGCAATCAACAAACTATAGGCCTATAGGCCTACTTTGAAAATGCCAATCTACAAGCGAGTTGTTGAACAAAATCGATGCCTCGATTCCAAAAGTGCTTGTCCGGCTGGGGGGTGGGGGTTCCCCATTTCATATATGATTATTTTGGGGGGTCACGGCCTGAAAAGGTTGAGAACCACTGCTTTAGTGTGTTAGGAGTTTTACAGAAAGGGGGGTGTGTGTCAGATAATATGAGCATCAATGCATCTCTGTGTCTCTCATTAAGGCGTGTAACATTTTACATGTCTTCTTACGCTGTATTAACATGGTGACCGAGCTGTCTTGGGAGGAGAAAAATACAAAAACGCCATCTCATGAACTTTTGTGACGCTATTGCAAAGATATTTCTGTACTTAAACTGGTAATATTTCTCCTTTTTTATTTCTCTCCTTGCCATAATGTCTGTTCATGGATCGTTACAAAAGCAGCTGTTAATGTTTGTTTTGTTTTTTTATATATATATATATAATGAGCTCTGAACAATGTATGTATATCCTCTAATATGCCAAATGTCTTTTTTATAACATAGTTTTTCATGCACTGCTAAAACTAAAACAAAAAACAGGGCAGATTGAGAGGCAGCTTTAAATCAATGTAAAGGTGTGTGTGGAGCCCCTTTCTCTGTTGCACTCAGCCTTACTTCTCCCTAAGTCAATTTGGCTGTTTGCACTACAGGGCGCTAATTTATGTCAAATTTATGCTCCGTCGCCCCGTCGTACGACGAAGTATGAATCGGGGCTTGACTTGTCTTTCTTTTTTTACTCCCCTTCCTCTATCATACTTTTTTAAATTCCCACTCGCTCTCGAAATTTCTATTCCATGTTTATATAGATATTACAGTATGTACATTTGGAATTCTCTCCTGCTTATTTGCCCTCCCTGTACATGCAGCTTGATAATGCTTGGCTTTGCAACGGTCAGACTTTGTTTTTCTTCCACCCACACCCCACCCTTCTCTCTCTCTCTCTCTCTCCTCTTCATACGTCCTTTAACTACAGTATCTTTCACTCTCACTCTCTATCTGTGTATTATGCTAGTAATGGTAAGCCGAGGTGTCAGTGTGGTAGTGTACTCAGTGCTCAAAGGGTTGCTGATGGTAGAAACCTGTGCCGTTTGTAACATTTAGCAATAAACGTCAAAACAAGGGGACGGCTTTTTTGATAACATACGATAGTTTGTTTTTTTGTACATATTGCAGTTCAAGTTCATGCTCAAATCCGTATGTCATTAAAAATGAAAAAAGAAGAAAAAAAGGAGAAAAACTTGCAATATTGGCATAAAAAGAGAAATAAAAATGTGATATAAAATCTGTTTTGTATGTTATTTTTACAGGTTATTCACATCTACAGTATGGATAGGATAACCAAACCATGCTAGAACCAACTGTGACTTTATTACAGTGTTGCTTTGATATCAGTATTGGATGCATCTCCATCACAGGGGATATGGTGGCTTCATGCAGCACCAAATTATCCTTTATCCCTGCACAGCAGAATCCTTTTTTAGGTATTTTGAAGGATTTTACACTGGGGGAAGTGGAGTCTCCTTCAGTCAACTATATGGCAGTGAGATGAGATGATGCTTTCTGCCTTTTAGGTCCACTTCACTAAATCTGTTAGGCCGGACTCACACATATGCGTGAAACATCTTCTCCGTATCGTCTGAGAATGGAGGGGGGGTGGTCCAATGCATTGTCAATGGAAGGTTGTTTGGTTTTTTTATAGTTGGTGACAGAAGCACATTGTGCAAGCTGAATGGAGGAATGGCTGATGTATAGTTTGGAAAATATCTTGCACGTAGACTTAAAACTTGTTGCAACACAGGTTCAAAAGACAAATTCTTCTCATAGAAATCATTGTCTTGTACAGTAACACCAAATACTGACAATCAACCTTTTGGGGGGCTTTTCTGCCTTTATTTATGAAAGTGGAGATGGACAGGAAACGGGGGAGAGATGGGGAGAGACATGCATTAAAGATTGTTGGGAACGGGACTCGAACCCACTACTTATGTGCCTAGGTGCCAGGACCGCTGGACCACAGCCCAGGGCATGATCAGGGACGTGCTGGCCATTGTGAAAAGCGGGACAACTCCCGAACGGCCGGTTCATTCCTGGCAGGTCCAGGCCGCGCCATTAGGACAAAAATCTAAATAAAATGTCGGCCTTCGTTCCATTTTGGGGGCTGGGCGGCCAACAAAGTAAATCGTCACTGTCGGGCAGAAACCTAGTATCTCTTTCGCAAAGCAAAGCCCTGCTTCACCATACAAGGCCGTTGCACAAAAGTAGTGAAAACAGCAGATCTACAAGCACACAACGGTGCGAGGCGTTGTGTGCTTGTAGATTGGCTGTTTTCACTAGTTTAAATCATTTTTAAAATGATAAATACAAAACAAACGGTTTTGGACATACAAGGTTTCCACCTGACAACGACGAAATGTAACTCATAGAGAGAGATCTCTCTCTATGGCGCGCAATGAGGGCCTCTCCAACTATTTTTCCTGGGCTGAATCAGGGGCCCAGCACGTCCCTGGCCATGATCAACAATTTTACATAGATTTCAATTACATACTTGCTATGTCAGATGTGTCAATAATCTATCATCCAGAGCAAGAGCTACGGTTAGCTACGGTTACATTGCAACACAGTATATAATGAGTAAACGAGATGGAAATAACAAATTGCTACATTTGCGCTGCAGTATACTTAACCAAAGTCAATATTTATCAGGTGAGACCGACAGGCGGTGCTGGGAAATATGCTCTTTGAAGAGAGGACAGACAGGTGCTTGAAGTCCCACAGAACATGATAAGGCCTCCATGCCACTCCTACATACTCAGTACAACTATGAAGTCACACATAAACACAGACAGCTGGTAAAGGCATCAACCGCGTGAACCCTACTAGCATCCCTATTCCGGGATGAACATTCGGCAGCAATTGCTGATCTACAAGCTCACAACATGGGGAGCTTGAAGATGGCTATTTTTGCCAAAGAGATTTGGTGTAGAGGAAGAAAGGACTAAGTATAGAGCATTGGCAGACCCTGGTCAACTAAGTATTGGGTTGATTTAAGTGCTTATTTTGATGCTAGTGGACTAGGTCGGATATTTTGAATATGGAATGCATATCAGGAACAGATTAATAGGCTACTAATTGCAAACATGAATATGCAGTATTCATATCCCTACTATGACCTGTCAAAGTTATCGCTGCCACCATATCTAAGTATAATAGCACTTGCAAATATTTCTGTACACATCTTAAATGGCTGAGAGTGCCGGATGAGTGGAGTCCATGCAATTATATGAAACGGTTGTGTTATTGTTAAATGATAGGAAAGTGTACTATAATGACTTGCAAACAACAAAAACAAAATTTCTGTTCTGTATTTTCCTGAAAGTATTGTCTTACTTTTGTGACGCATGGTGGGATTTGGAAAGACCTTTTAATCACTTGTGGGATTAAAAATAATGATAACAATTACTTTCCAAAGTGTCTTACGTGTCATATGGTGGGATTTGGAACCACCTTTTAATCACTTAGGGGGATTTAAGTGAATGTTAACAAAAAGACTGCGTTACCCAGATTTATATACAATGTCGCTGTCACCCTTAAAGTGGTGAGAGGTTTTTTATCAAGAGTGTGCGGTGGGGCGGATTATCCATCGATGGGTATTCCACTGCATGAACACACAACAGCTCCTAAGAAAGTCTGACTTGAGATCTACCAAGACTCTGATCAGACATTCAGGAATTGTCTGGACAGCGTCAGACAGAGTGTGGATGCTGCAAGCTCAAGCAAAACAGACGAGCGAGGCTACATAGAAGGTAGTGGTGTTGATATAGGCTGAAGGGGAGTCTGTGAATAAGCACTGAATGTACACCAGTGACACAGCATTGACAAACCTCTGCACCCTCGTCATCTCACACTCCAAGCGAAAGCAGCATATATGGCCATAAACAAGTCACATAAAGCACTTCGAGGGCCTCACTTAATAACCAGGTTGCACTTTTCAATACGTCTTGAGGTTTTGGTACTCGAGCCAGTGATCTACAGTTAAGTTTCACGGATGTCTGTCGGATGATTCAAGTCAACTCGTTCCAAGCTGATCCGCGGACACTGCTGTACGTGAAGCGTGAGCTGCCGCCGCTCGGGGTTTGGCCGTTCTCGTCACTGCCTCTCGGCCCTCCTCTTGCCGACCCCCCTCCGCCTCTGGCCGTGACACTTCCGGCGGACCTCGCCGAACCGACGCCCCCGGGGCTGCGGCCGCAGCAGGCGAACGTGGCCAGCATGCCCTGGCGGAAGCGCTTGTGCATGAAGCAGTAGATGATGGGGTTGACGCAGGCTGACACGTAGGATAGCAGGTGGATGAAGGAGATGGGAGCCCCCGTCAGGCGGTCGGCCAGCTGGCGGTCGAAGGCCTTCCACGCGTTGACCACGAACACGGGCGTCCAGCAGAGGAAGAAGAGGAAGACGATGACCAGGAGCATGCGGATGACTCGCTTCTTGGCCATCAGGTTGGCCGTGGAGCTGTTGCTGCACACGCGCCTCAGCTTGGCTTTGGTGGCGGTGTTGCTGGCCCCGCTGCCCCCGTTGCTGCCCACACTGGCCGTGCTCAAGGTCAGGCTCTTCCTCTTGGAAGGCTGGAGGTAACAGCCGTCACTGTCGCCCGGTTTAATACTGCCAGTGCTCGCTTGTCTCTCTGTCAGAGGGAAGGCCAGGAGAATGTCATCACAAGCACCCCATTGATCATTTAATTTTTGAGGAAATGTATAGTGCCGTTAACCCAAGTAATTGTCTTACCTCTGTTAGATTTCTTACTGTGTAGCTCAAACTTGATTCCCCGATAGAGTTCCAGAGAAATGCGTCCGTAGGCTGTCATCATCACTATCCCAGGGATCAGAAAGAGTAGGAGCAGCAGAGACACATACCTGAAGGGGACAGTTTAAGTGGGTCATGAGAATGAGTCATAGGAAGATCAGTCACTCGGTGCATCACATCTCATCAAACTAGAGGTCTAACTACATCCCTACAGCATTTAGCGCTGACAGAGCAACAGAAAATGTACCTCTTGTGTTTTCAGTGCAGCTGTAGACATGAGCTCTTCTGTCATGAAAGGGCAATCGGTACCCGTGTCAGTAGGTCATGGGAATTAGTCACGGGAAGATCAGTCACTCAATGTGTCACATCTCATCCAACTGGAGGCCTAACTACATCCCTACAGCATCTAGCACTGACAGATCAACAGAAGATTTCTTGTGCTTGTTTGTTTTTTCAGTGCAGACATTATTCTCTTTCAGTGCAGACATGATCTCATGAAAGTCAATACAATACAATATGTCTATTCAATACAAGCTGACCATGGAAGGTAGGGGATCCCCTGTCGTGTCCACTAAAAAGTAAACATTTAAAACTAGAACTGCACTCTGTCAAATTGCCTACTTGCTTCTTGTGCACAAGTAGGCCATGTATGGCGCCAGCAGAGCGAGCCATGAGGTGGCATCACCACTGGCGATGCCAGTGACATCACCAGAAATGCTGTTCCCTCATTGGCTGTTAATGATGACGTTGGACCCTGATTGGACTACGGGCTTAAACAAAGGAGGACACCGACATACATACCCAACCGATCGCAGTACTTGCACGCTCTGCTTGCGCAAGTAACAATGGAGGTGCACCTACTTTAGCTCTGTGAGGAACCCCCTAGCAAGCCGCTAGGCGAGCGAGTAGCCACGCCGAGCAGTGAGAAGCAGGGACGTGCTGGGCCCCTGATTCAGCCCGGGAAAAAGAGTTGTAGAAGCCCTCATTGCGTGCTATAGAGAGAGATCTCTCTCTAGCGCTGCTGCTACTCAAAGATTGGCCATTTCAGATCATGACAAGTGACAAGCCAGTGGGTCAATTACATGAGTTATATTTCGTCATTGTCGGGTGGAAACCTTGTATGTCAAAACCATTTTAAAAATGATTTAAACTAGTGAAACTAGTGCGACAGCCTTGTATGGTGAAGCAGGGCTTTGCTTTGCGAAAACATTTACACATTTGAAACTTGGAGATACAAGGTTTCTGTCCGACAGTGACGATTTACTTTGTTGGCCGCTCAGCCCCCAAAATGGAACGAAGGCCGACATTTTATTTTATTTTTTTCCTAATGGCCGGCCGGGAATGAAGCGGCCGTTCAGGAGTTATCCCGCTTTTCCCAATGACCAGCACGTCCCTGGTGAGAAGTCTGCTTCTGACGACTCAATGGCGTTCGAGTCTCATACAAATAGGCAGACAATCATAGATCACCCATCCTCGCCAACATGCAAGTCGCGACAGGACGTCCCATCATCGTGTCAATGCCTGAAGCAGGGGAGTCGCATCAATCGAGCGAGGCGTGGTCAAACCCTATCCCAAGTAGTCACCAGTTTGACGCAACAAGTGCGAGAATGTGTTGCGCGACTATTACAGGCAAGAGGTATAACATCTCTCACCAGGACTGCTGGATGACGTCGTGGGGCCAGAGCAGGCGGCACATGTACCCCGTACTGTTGTTGAAGCGGACGAAGGGCTTCAGGGTGCTGGCGATGGGGTACGGCAGCATGAGGACGAAGGATGCCACCCAGGTGGCCGAGATGACCTTGGCGGCGTGGGACTTGGTCTGCCACGTCCTGGAGGACAGCGGGTTGCAGATGGCGCTGTAGCGCTCCAGGGAGATGGCCATCAGGTTGAAGGTGGACACACTGACCGAGACTCCTGGACAGACCGGGGGAAAGACAAAACAACCACATTAAGACCGGGAACGCATCCGCGTCACTCTAGGTTTTAACCACTTTAACCATTAGTTTATGCTTTAACTAAAAGAAAAACAGATATACAAGCTCACAGCACAAAGCTCACAGCACTGCACCGAGTGCCATGTTGCGAGCTTGTAGATCTGCAATTTTTGAAAAATCTTGACAATTTGTGGCAAATATTTGAATATATGTATTTATAAAGCGAACATTTTAACTCAAATCTTTCTTTCTCTTGGTCTCTGGAACGTTGAAATACATATAATTCTAGGGGTCCTTGACATTAAAAAGTTTGAGTACCACTGATATAGCAACATACGTTTTTCAGAAAACCGTTAGGATTTAGAAGACATTTTTAGGTATTTTTCAGGTCCAAATGTGAAAACGGCACATGATGACTCTGTCTGTCTGGACGTGTACACTTTTTTACGGTCTATGGGTTTGCCGCTCTGACATCACGCTTTGACATCACTGTGATGTCATGGGAACCACTTTAACAGAAACTCTTTTGTGCCCATATATGGAGATCCCTGATGTCATCAATATTAAGCCCATATCTAACAGGACTTCACGAGGGCTGCCTAATGATGGTGTGTGTGATATCTCCATCACGATTGAATTTGGTTTATTACGTCGTTAATTACATTTTCTTCATTAACTTATGCACAACAAAAGCCTGAGCCTTAATCTACCTCTGACAGTGTAAATTACACTGTCAGATGTAAATGAAATGCTCAGGACTTCACTGTTTGTGCTTCCTGTTGGGTGTGTGGCTGACACAGAGGTGCTGCTAGCCACGGCCGATTATCATCACATGTAGGATAACGTGTTTATGTGTACCTCCTCAGTCCTATAAGGGCATATATTTTATATATGCCCATATATGGAGGAAGACAGCCCATATCTGTGTGGCTGGTTCAGACAGGGATCTCCATGTATGGGCAAAAAAAGGGACTGTACCGGTATGTTCTGATGTCATGTGAACCACTCTAACAGAATCCCTTTTATGCCCATATATGGAGATCCCTGAGGTCATCAATATTAAGCCATATTTAACAGGACTTTTTATGGGAATGCCCATATGTTGAGAAAGACAGCCCATATCTGTGTGGCTGGTTCAGACAGGGATCTCCATGTATGGGCATAAAAGGGATTGTATGTATGATGTCAGATGTGATAGACGCCATAGGATTTTCACATAACAAATAACTGATTAAGCATGTTTGGGGTCTTACGGCATATCTCCATATACAGTACATGGATCTCCATATGGATCCATATGGATTTCCATATATATGGATCTCCATATTTGGGTACCAGGGGTCTCCATAATATGTTGGGGTCCAATATACATCACTGGCCAGATGGCCAAAACATGGCGCGACCTCTCCCTAAATGTCGCCCTGAGGCATCTTACTAGTTTATTGAGAGGCAGGCTGTAAGTACTGTACTGGATCTTGATGTCTAATAGACTCTGAACCTGTCACTCTCTGCAAGCATACTGTCTGTACACCTTAAAGATTAGCAGAGAAAACAGGGAGAGAGGATATAGTAAACGTCCCTCAGGGGAAATCTAGAATCAGAGTCTACAGGACAGCTCCATGGGGTGGGGGAGGAGGGAATGCAGGAATGATGAGTAGCAGTGATTGCAATCTGACCAGTGGCGCAGCAGCATAGGTAGCGTGGGAGTGAAGAAGTGCTTTTCACATTTAAAGAGAGCGCCTTATTACAGGTCTTGGCACTCTATAGCCATCGTTCCAAGCTCTCTGTTGCAGAGAGACGACTTTATGGCCTGTCTAGCAGCGTGACTCAATGTGTAGTTTTATTTGATGATTGTAATAAACATACTGTTAATCAAATCATAATATTTTATTTTCTTCTGCTACATGGACAAACATGAATAACTGCATAATAGTACATGATTATGTTGAGAATAGGATTTGGATTCAAACATGACATCAGTCATCTGTGTTCTGTCTTGAGAACAGTTTGGTGGACTGCACAGACATAAACTAGTCAGATTGGGTAGTTTTGCCTTTTTGGAAGCTAAACATGATTTGAATTGGGCTTTTTGTCAGTCTGGACACTGCTAGCTAAACATGATTTGAATTGGGCTTTTTGTCAGTCTGGACACTGCTAGCTAAACATGATTTGAATTGGGCTTTTTGTCAGTCTGGACACTGCTAAGTAATCATTATCCATTTGAACCCCAGCATCCCTATTCCGGGGGGAACGCAAAAATAGCAGATCTACAAGCTCTAGATCTGCTTTTTTTTTGCAAAGAGATTTGGTGCAGAGTGAAAAAGGAGCGCACCATTGCAAATCATGTCCGTTTAACAACATATAGAGGGTTTAAGTGGGTAGAGGCACTTGCCAATGTAACAGCACCACGTTGTCATGCTGACTGCTGGTGAGGTCATGGCACTTTAACGATTTGTCACATTGAAATGTACTATTGTATGGAGCCAGAGGACACCCTGCACTACAGGATATAATATACAGCCCATTCTGTTACAGTGCAGTGTTAACAAACTCAGTAATAATAACATTGAGTCCTATAAATACATCCACATTATCGTGGTGTACGATCCTAGCGGAGGAGGGCCACATAAACACGTTATCCGACATGTAGACAAATGAGATAATCGGCCGTGGCTGGCAGCACCACGGTGTCGCCACACACCCAACAGGAAGCACTGAAACACTGAGAATTGGGATCCCAGTGGCCTCACACACAGTGAAGTACTGGGCATTCATTTACATCTGAGGTAAATTAATGCTCAGGCTTTTGTTGTGCATAAGTTAATGAAGAAAATGTGATTAGCGATGTAATAAACCAAATTCAATCGTGAGGGAGATATCACACACACCGTCATTAGGCGGCCCTCATGAAGTCTTGCAGATTTTTAAACCACACTTTGAGAGAAATTGCATAGCTTACTTTAGGTAACAATTGTCGCTGCACTGGCTGTAATAAAACATAAATTAATATGCCTCAATGCAGCTGGGTGAATACAGAGCACGCACCATTCAGGGTACGCTCAGAATTTCAAATAGGAACATTTCATACTTGACTACTCTCATTCCATCAATGCAGATTTATTTTATACAGTACATTATATTTGGGCTTATAAAATCCATTATTCATAGATTTGGTTGTAGAAGCCATTCCTGGACCTTTTCCTGGATTGTTAGTTTTTCACTGAAATGAAGGTTATTATTCACTGAGCATTAGCCAGTTTACATTCCTGCAGAGAGAAACAGAGCTTTGAACAATACACAGGCCATAACCCAGATGTCTTTGTTTAGCGCCTCTGCAAAACACTATAATATATGATCTCCCTCAATAAGGCAATACACTACTGAACTGTTAGATATGTCATATCTTAGCATTTATAAGTTTAGCCAGTGCCAGAGACTGTAGAATGTTACATTATTGTCAAATGACCCTATACTTGTATTGTTTTGCATTACATACATGTATGATAAAACATATTTTCAAAGCCACTTTAGAGAAACGTTTTTCCACAGTGTTGAGTGTTTAACATGTCTTGGGAATTAAAAGAACCAAAAGACATTTCAAATACCAATATATCCCCTTGAGACACAAAACCATCCTGATCAACAGAAAAATCCTCAGTGTTCATAGTTTCAACCCTCATATAAAGATCCATTATGTATTCACTATTTGAGCCACGGACCACCATTTGATGAGATTTAGCCTCTCAGACCCACTATCGGTGGATACGATTTTATCCACAATTCCATGCTGTATTGATGTCGGTACTATAGGAGAGGTAAGAGACAAATGTTGATCAAAATAATTATTTTTCTACATCTCTAATTGTGTAGACTTCTTGTAAATTAAGTAATGCATTTGGTTTCATTTTACGCTCTCAAGAGTTAAAGATCAATAAGGATTACCAACTCTCCCTCATTTAGCTGGGGACCACCTGGAACCCCCTCAAGGAACAGTGGTGGTCCCCAGACCACTGGTTAAAAACCACTGATTTAAAACAGAGGGCGCACAAATGGAACCATTTGTAACAAACTGACAAAAATGAACCCTCATGAGGGGTTCATTTGGGTCAATGTTGTACTCTCAGTGTTAAACTAACAGTGAGGATGTTTGGTGTGCAACCGTTGCGGCCCCTATATACTGTCCACTCACCCATGAAGTACATGACCAGCTTGCACATGCCGGTGCCGAAGATGAAGTTCTTCATGAGGTTGGGGATGAGGGTGAAGGGGATGCAGATCAGGGACAGCATGAGGTCGCTGATGGCCAGCGACAGCAGGAACAGGTTGGTGACGGTCCGCATGCGGCGGTTCCTCACCAGCACGGCTATGATGAGGCTGTTGCCGAGGACACTGAGGAGGAAGATGAGGCTGTACAGGACGATCCGCACCTTCTGGTCGATGTCTGAGAGACGCGTGAAGGTGGGGATGACACCAGTAATGAAAGGATAGACTGACAGATACAGACAAACAGACACTACATCATGTTCCCTGACAATTGCAATAGGCCTACATATCATCAGACAGCACAACCCTTACCCAATGTATGTTGTAGCAGCTGAATTACACATGTGCCCAAACCAGTTCAAATCAGCACACCATGTCTGCTCTGGGTGGTATGGCTATTAGATGTTTATTTTTTGCTATTTAAATCATGGTTTAAATATTGTTTTAATGTCTCAGACATGCATTAAAACACCATTAAATGTAAACAGCCTTCATCACTATCAATGTCTTCTTCTGAAAACACATTTCATGCAGACAAGGCAAACATGATCTATAGGCCTACTGTATATGCCTAATTGTGTAATTAATTCAGTTCAGAATTAGAACAAATGATTGTTGCTATTTACTTCTGACAACTAACAATTAAAACACATTTCACCGTATTGTAGCCTAAAATCCCGAAATCGAGTTGCCATTTGAACCATGCGTAATATGCGCATTTTGCGCACCAGTCAAAAGATGCACAAAGCCACTCGCAAAAATATCAAATTGATCACTTTGGACTTGGAGTAACTATGTAGCCTAGGCTAGCCGACAAATAACTAATTCGAACAAACAGTTGAATACCATTTCGTTTTTAAATTAGGAATCATATGTAGGCCTAACTGAAAAACGCTCACGTTTTAGCCCACATTATCTTTTCTGGATAGAACAAAAAAGAGAGCGGGAAATAATTGGTGCATTTTCCAATTGTGTAGACTTCTTGTAAATTGAGTAATGCAGATGTTTACCAATAATTTAACTATTGAAAGCGTAATTAAATGAACCCAAATGGACCCGTACGGGTCCATTTATAGTTTAATTTTACATTCTCAAGAGTTAAAGATCTACAAGGGGAAAGAAAGAAAATAAATAAAGCTCATAGTCGTCAGCCTACCTTTGGATTCGTTTGAGGAACCCTGCTCATTTTCGCAGTCAGAAATGTTCTTGATGCCAAGGCTGCACAAAATCTTGTTTAAATCAGTAGAATTTATAATAAGCATATCGTGCAAGGTAAACGTCTCCAACTCCATGGTTGATGTGCTTCAAAGCTCCACTCACAGTGCATATATAATTCAAGTAACCTACAAAAACGCGTTGAAAGAAACGTCTCAGCCCACGCATGGAACATCAGCCATAGTCTGATTTTAAAAGGTTCCAAAGAAAGAATTGAGAGTCTGATGACAGTTCTATGTCCTCCTCCTGTCAGTGTCGCGGATGCTGAGCAGAATACACAGCCTATTTAACCAAGGGACACGTACTGTACTGTGCAGTGCCGTGCCGTTCCGTTCCGTGCGCTCTCGTCTGCAAGTGCGCTTCTTCCCAATTAGCAGCGCGCAGCCGCGCACGTTGTGCGTCAAACCAAACCCTCTTCTGAAACCGCCCAAAATCCGAAGTCCGTCCGTCCCTTTGAGCACCGGTTGCCAACCGCCTATTTTAGGAAATTTGATGTTGATATTGTATTGATTAGCCTACTTTAAGGCACCTCACGGCCTGGCCCCTAATTCAAATGTTGCGTTATGCGTTATGAGAGCCTGTCCCAGAGGTCCTGCAGACAGTGGAGTGGAGGTTGAAGCCAACAGTTGAGTGAGGTGACCATGTTGCTGTCAGGGCTCCTCGCTGTAGAACTACCTGCCTGCCTAACCAGGCTTCATAAAGGCTACTTTTGGGTAGACTTCTTAATCTGCAGATTGCAGGCTTGTACCGAAACACAGTTTAATTTGCATTTTTGAGTTGTGCTCCTGGAACAAAATCTGTCTTTGTCCGGTAAAAAAAAAAAAAAAAAAGGATGGGTAAAACGTGTTAAAAGATTTCCTGGCCATGCCTAAACTGAAGCGTGGCCTACATCTGGACTACACATGGTAATTATGGCCTACATCTCGGCAGTCGGCACAAAAGGCTCAAAGTTTGTTGTATGCCCAGGGTCCCATAATTAGCTCATAAATAGCACAGCTCACTTCACAGCCATCATTCACATGTGTTGACATGAGTTTTATTATTTTTTTGTAGCCTATTAAATTATGCTCTGGGCTCTGAATGTACCTGGGTTGCCATGTCTGCTTATAATAAGCAATTTGTGTCTCTAAAAAAATAGAATAGTTGCTTATTGGGCTTACTTTACTTTAATATTTTTTAAACCCGTGGTTCCCAAATCTTTTCATATCAAGGATCCCAGATTAACATATGTATCCACAGTCGCAGACCCCCATCTGAAAATATGTGGTGCCAGACACCTCCACACAGATTTGTGTTGTCAAAATGTTTCAAAAATATTCAAATTTATTTTTTTCCCCCTCAATATTTTTTAAATAGCAAATATACAAGCTCACAATGTGTCGCAATGTGAGCTTGCTGATCTGCTATTTTCAATTGTAAATGTAAAGTAGTAGAATAGCCTCGTTGCTTCTGTTGGGCTTATTTCTTTGGCAAAATCTGGCAACAGACAATTCCGTGTCACTTCCTTACTTGGGAGGAAGTGAAAAGATGTTTTTTGAAGCAGCACACAGAGAAAAACTCTCTAGCGCCCTCTGTAAAAGAAAATGGCAGCCTCCGTAGAGAGGGCCAGGAATATGGTGAATAGTATTCGATTGTAGGCCTACTGGTTGTACCTGCATGCGCGTATCTCTGGCGTGTGTGTACGCTAGTAGCCATATCTGATTATAGCAGAACAATGAGAACATGTATTCAAGCTGCCTGTAGGCTATAGTTTCCTGTTTTGGCATTTTATTCAAGGCTGTCAGGATGGATTAACGTTTCAGTTGACTAAATAATCTTATTATTATACACAGGCAAGGCTGGAAACAAATTAAGTTGATGAGTGATGACCCTACAGTCTCTATGGTGATGACTGCCTGGCTGACATGGCAGTGATTCTGAAACACTTTATTTCAAGGATCATCAGAGAGACAGGCGCTTTTCCACTGCAAGGTGGAACCAGAACTTTCAGGAACCAGAACCTATTTTTTTGGTTCTGGTTTTGTTTCCATTGCGAACGGCCCGGTTCCAGACGAGGTTCCTGGAACCTCCTGGAACCTTTTTTCGGTCCTGCTCCTGATGTAGAACTAAACTTGAGTTCTGGGAACCTATGGGCGGGGCTAGCAGCGCTCATGCTCTTGATTGGTTGAGCCGGGCCGCTCGAGCGGAGACTACACAACACAGAGGAGAACTGGGAGAAATCCCAAATCTCTCACAACACAACACCGTCATTTTTAAAATCCTATTCCGAGTCCGACAGACAGAAACACACAAACAGTATGGACGCGACGCCAGTCTACACTTCTACATTCATTCGCACGACTCGCAAGGCTCAGGACATGCCTGTTTCCTTGTGTCACTACACAGTGTGTGTGCGCGCGCGTGTGAGAGAGAGACGCTGTTTGCATTGCATCGCATTGCATTAATTATTTAATAATCTTTACGAGTGTGATATGCGCTCACTCCGTTCAATGAAAATAGGACTAAAATAAAGGGATTGCAAAGCTCAACGTGGACCACGCGGTGGAAACAGCGGCTCGCGCTGTCGTGTACACACACTGTGGACACGCACGCACGCACACGCACACACACGGGAGCAAGGAGGTGCTTCTCCCTAGAGCACAGGCAGCGTACCGAGCAAACGCTCAGTACAGTTATAATAGCAGGTTGTTTGAACGTTCTATTGTTATATATGTTTTTATCCAGACGTATTTCTTACTACAGCTGAGCTGTTATTTTAGATTTTAGATTCCCGAATGTGCTGCTGTTCAAATGACCAGCTGTTTTGTCTCAGCCAAATCAGGCTACCAGTGGAGCTTCCCGGTTGGGTCCAAGGAATATCTACAAGGAACAGACAACACCCGGAAGTTGGCACGCCGGGTGGCCACTTTTGGGTGGCGGAAGTGACGAAGTGCTCATAGACGCTAATGTTAATTTTGGGTGGCCAAAGTGTCATGGCGGCGTCCCATGGAGCCTGAAATGACGAAAATGACGTTGGTGTCCGTTCCTTCTTTGATCTTCCTTGGTTGGGTCTGGTTATATGGAAACAAAAGCAGAACTTGGTTCTGGAACTTCACAGGTTCTTGAAAGTTCTTGGTTCTGGAAAGTTCTGGTTCTGGTTCTGGCTTGGCCCTGCAGTGGAAATGCGCCTTGAGATAGTCAGATTTACAATTTACCCCCCACACACGCACACACACACACACACACACACACACACACACACACACACACACACACACACACACACACACACACACACACACACACACACACACTTTAAACAATTTCTCCTGCAACTTAATCAAATAAATCAAATGTTACACTGCCTGTAATGTATTCTTAGAAAAGTTGTAGGCTACTGAAAAGCAGTGGGTGGAGCTAGGAACTAAATGTCGGATGCTCATGTTTCTCTCCAGGTCCAGCACATAACATTACAGCGCTCCACAGTTGCTAAGGTAACCACTGCAGAGATCGGGTGCATTGTCGGCTGCTCGATGGATTCCAGAAAGCAGACTGTCCTGTTGTGATCATACAAAGAAACACCTTCAAAATGATGGCTGACGGAACTGAGTTATCGATGACAATTGCTCAAATTGTCCAGCGACTGAAAGGAAGCCATTTGCACTCTCAGATTGAGAGGCAGGCCAAAGTGAGTTGACGTTAGCTCTGCTCTGCAAGGTGTTCAACCGCGAATGTCGTCCGGAGTCAGTTGTTTACCTCGAACAGCTGACCAGCTTGCAAAATCCTTTCTTATTTGTCTTTATCTGATTATTCTATTGATTGCTTTTCCGATTCATTGAATAATTGAGACGCGTGCTTTTTGTAGCATATAATTGTAATTATAATTTAGCAAAACAGTGTCATCATGCAAAAATCGTAAAAAAATATGAACATTTTGCATCCTGACAGACACATTGTGAGCTATGAGCTTGTATTTCATTTTACCAGATATCATTTTATAACATTTTGTTTTATACAAGTTTATTTTTATTTATTATTTATCATACCCTGAAGAAGGCAGTTATACTGCCGAAACGTTGGTAATTAATCTCTGTGTCCAATAATAAAACTTTGGCACTTTGGCTACGGTGTGTGCGGCTACTTTTCTGTCTTTTTATAAGACACTCTCTGAGATTATACAAGTTTATTATCACCTATAGTGACACAAAGTAAATGATTGATCATCGATATTTAAAAAATAATAATATATTAAATCATATAGTTTGTTTAGCCTAACTGTTGCACCCCTAAGACAGTCCATAATGTTTTTATTTTTTTTAATTTTTTTTTTAACTTATTTTATGTGACTTAGGACTGTCTACACCAACCTGAGATAAAATTGGAATCCCTTAAAGAGGATGTTCGCAGTTTCCTTAAAACATCAGGTAAGCATGTTGCCAAGTGGTAAATGTCACATTTGATCATTTTTGGCTATTTCTAAATACTGTCTCTGTTAATGCATGTGGCCACATTCTTATTATTACTTCAAACAACAACACAGAAACACTGTTATGTTTACAGGTTTGGAAAGAAAGCTACAGAATGCAGTATATAGAGAAATGCACGTGTAAGTGACTTTCAACCTTCTTTGAGTGATTATAGAATTTTTGTTAAAGCAGTAGTTCACCCCAAAAATGACACATTTTTTAGGGATGGACATCGGTATCGGCCAATATCAGAAATCGGCAGGTATCGTATCAAACCGGCCAAATCGGTGATCGGCAGGTCACTGACATAAATATGCCAAAATCGGCCAATTGTATCTCTTGCACTGCACAGCATGATGCTCGGTCCTGTGACGTAAACATTAGCAAGTAGCAGCCAGTCTACTTGGAGGCAGCCTACAGAATACAGATGGTGCTGATTACCTTTGCAATATAAGGATATATTCCATAATCCTGTGTCAATGTCGTCTCCAAAAAGAAGGGGGGAAAAAAGCATGCGTCACCTGCTTTCCTCCTGCCTAGTCCAGACGGTCATATTAGACTGGATATTGTCTGTGATTTTGGATATTGTACTATTGTGATTGATTTGGCATTAGTGTTCTTCTAGCTTATTGGTACTCAAATTGAAGTATGTCTTGTAGGCCTACTTGGCCTGAAACAAAAGGGTATTGGAGCAACCCTATTTCCTAGTTCTTAGCTAAAGAAATCGGTATCGGAAAAATTGGTTTTGGCAGGTCAGACCTTCATAAAACCGGTGGATCGGTATCGGCCAAGAATTTTGCAATCGGTCCATCTCTAACATTTTTACATACGCCATTGAATTCATGGCAAATTACTAAACCAGGCGTCTTCAACAGGGGGTCCGGGATCCCTAGGGGGTCCTCAAAGTTACTATAGGGGGTCCTCCAAATCTTTGTGTGATAGAAACTTTTTTCTTCTTCTTTTTTATATTAACCATGTGAACCCTAGTGTCCTTATTCTGAGAAAAATAGCCGATCTACAAGCTCGAGCTTGTAGATCAGCTATTTTTGGCAAAGAGGTTTGGTGTAGAGGGGAAAAAGAGCAGCCTAAGTACATAGTGAAAGGTCAACTTTATTAAGTATTGACGGTTCAAGTGGTTAAATATCTGAAAACACAAATTGACATGAATCCAGAATACAATGATGATTGTGCTGTCAAACGATGAAACTATATGGAATCTCTGAAAAGGTTGTGGGGGTCCCTGCTTCATCCCTCTCTCAACTAAGGGGTCCTTGGCCTGAAAACGTTGAAGACCCCTGTACTAACTAAACCAATAATTTGATGACTGGAACAGACACTGCCGGTCTTCACCGGTCATCACATTATTGGCTAGATCTCCATGAATTCAAGGTTTCATGGGAGTGTTATTAACACATCGGATGCCCACGTGATCTCTGACGTCTAATTTGCTGGTGCCCATGGCAACGCGTCATTTTACCTACCGGCGAGAGTACTGGCGAGAAAAGTAATCCGAGTAAATGTAATCCGAGTATGTCCTGTTTATTTCGCGAAAATCTTTTCTTTCAGTCAGGACCATTTTTTATCATTTCTAAGCCACAGTGTTTGTGTTACGGCATGTAGAAGAGGCTGCCGTTTTGAGAAAAAAATGAAAAAGGAAGGGAATCCGGAGAAAACAGCACTTTTGTGCAGCCGGTAAACAGGAAGTCAACGAGCCACACAGCACGTCCGGGTGACGTAATTGCGCGCTGCATGTTGGGAAATGGAGTTGTTTCATCACCGCGGTAGCCAAGTGCAGTAGCTACAGTACAGTATAGTTTACTGTACAACGCGTCAAACGCGTCGTTGGGCACTCGTAAAGATCAAAGAGATTGACGCGTAGACACCACGTGGGCACCCGATGTGTTAATAGAAAATAAGTCCTTTTTGTTTTTAAATGCAAAAAACAGGCACATGCCACCTTTCTTTTCCACATTGTGTCTTTGGTATTACAAATGATTTGTCCCGACATTCTATACTATATAACAGTATATAGTACAAATTAAAACATACCACCACAGGTTGGTTAGTCTATTATGCAAAACAACTTCTATCTATTATATGCCTGGCTACAGAGAGTCGGTAATTACAAAAGTTGCTACACACAGGACGCTATCGTCTTTAAAAAAAAAGAGAAAAGAAACACTGAGATGGAAACAACGGAATTCCAAAAATAAATACAAATGCAAGACGGTTGGTTGGCTCAACTACGCAGTTCATTTCCGTACCTCCAGCTGCTAGCGCGTTTCGGCCAGAGCCTTCATCAGAGCCCATTAAAAGGGAACAATGGCGGACGGTACGCCGCTACATCACATGCTGCTTCATATTTACACCCAATCATCCCCACCAGAGGAAGCACACCTGCTCCTCCATATCCAGGAAGATATTGTCTGTCTGTCATTTCCATTCTAGAAAATACATTTTTCAAATATATTTCAGAACACTTATTTATGTGATTGCAAAGCTGAAACAGAAATGGGGGCAGGTGGGGTGTCCGCTTTTTCTAATAATCTTCAGATGGACTGATTTCTAGTCAGAAAAGTGAAAAAAATGCAGCGGTGCTGCAGCTGAATAAAATCAAAATATAAGAAAAAAGCAGCATCCGCACACTCCAAGCTGTGCAAAAATCCAATTTTATTGTGAGCTTTCAGCCATAGCAAACATTTTGTGAGGCAACAGTCTGTGCCTTCTCGAGAGACTGCTTGGAACCCAACCACCTTAAACCCAACCACCTTAAAAACCATTGTATATATCCCTGCTCTGCCTGCACGTTACCGTGATGCATGAAAACTGTTTTCACCTGTACATATTTTGTTCTGATTGTATTGTATTGTGTACACTTCTGCTTTGGCAATGTAAACGTATGTTTTCTCATGCCAATAAAGCCCTTTGAATTGAATTGAATTGACTGCACATGTGCAACTAAAGGTACTCTTCTCTGCAGCCCAGCCAGGCAGCAGGCTCCATAGCAGTCAGGCAGTATCACAACGTTTATTCACCCACACTGATGTGACTTGCAAACGAGTGATAGAATACAGATCGCGCAAGTGTCATCAGTTAGAATTTTGCTTTTGCTATTCGGCACACCAGGGGCGGCCCTGCCAGCTTGAGAAAATTATTGGATTTCCCAATATGTGGTCCAACTTTAGACCAATCAAAATTGTGACTGATATTATGACCCTTTTTCTTTTACCTGGGTCCAGTTTTTCCAAATTAGGTACATGAGTACCCATTCTTAAATTTGTTTTCCCAAAATTCCATTTCTAAACTTTTAACAATATACCTTTCTTCTCCAAGTCCTCTGACATACTGTACACGTAGTCACAATGCATTTCCTGCCAATTGTAATGCAGACCTGCATACTCCCAGCCCTCTTGGCCTATCGCTGGCCCACCGTCACCTCTGTTTGCACCAATATCCTTGTTTGTATAATCAAATGAAGGGTTGGTTTGACACCTAATTTATGGATATGAGATGTGTGTTTGTCTGGGTTGGACCCATTTGTCTCTGTCAGACATCGAAGACAGTGTTTAATATGCTCCATGCATTTCTGTGTTATTTGATTCTTCTTATCGTCTGTTTCAGTTTTCGTTTGATTCCCCTTATCTGTGGTCAGCTCTCCAATGGGAAATTAAACAGCAGTCCATCAGTTCAGTTTTTTACACAGTCACACAGGGCTATTTCAACATGCACTTTCTATTAAATTCGAACAGGGAAAAGCATGTCACCCACTAAACTGTTTGTTGTACAGTGATATCTACCGTTTCACATGGATGGAACGGTAGAGATATACATAATGTATATTCCCTGTCTTCCTTAATCTTAATGCATAATCCATCGCATGACAGTTGCTTGCCGGGTCGACGGGAATACATTTTCGATAGCTTGAAAGTACAATAATCTTGTCAGCGACAGCAAGTGAAGCGACACCTTCAAACTACAGACTATAAATTAGACTTTGTCATAGATTGAAACACCTTTAAAGCTGCTCCACCCACAGTTTTTTTCTCTAGGGGTGATATAAAACACTTCCATCCCCTCCTCCCCCTGTTGGGCGCGAGTCAACTCGATGTCTCGTAGGGTGTTTATATTTGGGGTGAAAGTTGTGTAACACAGGGAGACCGTGAGTCATGCAGCGTGTCTGGGGCACGATGATAAGTGGGCTTAGACGGGAACCACGTGGTAGACTCGCTTTAGAGGAGTTCACTAGGGCAGTGGTTCTCAAACGTTCACATTCCGAGGTCTCCCCTTAACTCTGACAGCGTACAATTAGAAGGGTTTTCACAAATTAAAATGAAATGAAGACCCTTTTTTTTATTCATCTCATTGCACTTTTAGAAATGTTTAAAACTATTCTTTATTGTAAAAACCAAACAAGCAAATAAAGCAAAATAGTAATTGAGGTTCAGATGAGTAACACAAATATATTTTTTACGTACAACTAAAATATACAAACAAGGGGTTCAGGGTTTCCTGCAGGAAAAAGTCTTCGCGCGTGCGCCGAAAATTTTTGATAATTAATTAATTAATTTGAGTAATTAATTCACTTAATTTTTAATATTAATTCTTATTTTTGCCCTATAAAAAACACATGAATGTGCCCATGATGACGGAAAACACAACTACATGCTATCATCCACATTTATTCAACATTGAATAACTTATATTGCCGGTTCGCCACCAAAGGGTTAAAAAAATAGTGTGCACGCTGGTGTACGAATTCGTGCACAGATGATGCACTATGCATGTACACGCTTTTCACAGCTTTCAAACAAAAAAATTCGCTTGGAAATCCGTTCAGGCATTCAGGAGATACCAGCCCTTATGTTTTCTTCAAATGTAAACAAACATGGCTGCCATGTTTGAAAGATAGGGTTGGTATGGGGGTTAAACATGCAATTTCGCGATCGCGATCATGCCTAGTACATTGTTGGAGGTCCAAAAAGTTTTTTTGAAAAAAAAAATTTTTTGAATTTTTTTTTTTTTTTTTTTTTATACCCTTGGGGGGGCGGGGGGGTTTTCTGGCCAGGCGGGGCGCCTGGCCTGTAAAGTGCTGCAGGAAACCCGGTTCTTGTATGTATGAATATATGCACACTGTATTTGTACACTACAGTATATACTATAGTTTTTGGTATTTAATGTTTTTGTGCACTACTGTTTTTGCTTGATGCAGCAAACCTCCCCCCAGCCACCCTGCAGTCCCTCCAGAACACCTCAAAGAGCCTCTGGCATACATGCGCAAGGCACAGGTCAGTCTGTCTCTTCCTATCTCCATCACTCAATGTGACACTGTCCTTTCTGTCTTCCCATGTGGGAGATGTGGTCCACATTTTACCACTAAGTTCTTTGAAACACCGTTTCTGCCACTGAGTGTGTGTGTGTGTGTGTGTGTGCGTGTGCGTGTTCTCCTCGACAGGCAAGCTGGGAGAAACGCATCCTCAAAAGCCTAAACAGCATGTGTACAGAGCTGGAAGTCCCACTGGCTCGCAAGGTGCCTAAAATGTGTTTTCAATCAAGGCTGAGCATATTCACAAATGATTTCTCCGTTGTAGCTTTTGGGAAACATCATTATTTCCTGGTGTAATGGCATTTTGTTTCTCATTGTACCCTTCCACTGTATTTTCACTTTTTGGGTTTCTCTTTGCCCTTCTTGTTCACGCTTAAGCTGTGAGCTGTGTTACCTAACTCTGTAGCTAAGCTCCGCTCAAAGCATAGTTAGCTGTTAACTTTTGGGTCGAGTAGGTCAAAGGGTAAAGTCACCATGAAGGTCAAGGTAAAAAATGTAGAGCAGAAGGGCAGATTTCCATGAAACATGGACAATAGTTTATCAACGTTTCAACAAATACCGGTAGGCTTTTATGGAGCTTCTTTCTGAAGAAGACCTCTTTGTTGAAAGGTCAATAAACTATTGAACTTGAACTTTTACATCGTGGGGCCTTTTTTTTATCCTGTAATGATCATTAAGCTTCACAGACGACATGATTAACCTTTGGGACAAAAAGGTCAAGGTCATAATTACATTGGAACAAGATAAATTGGTTTGGGCAGGGTTTGCACCTCCTGGTGTTTTCATTGTTTGTTTTTATTTGACCCATTTAGAACGGGTCCACATTTTGTGTATCATTCATTATTTTATTCTTTAACTATTGAAAAATAGCAGATATACGTATCAGATATAGCAGATATACGTATCTATATATGTATATATGTAGATCTGCTATTTTTGAAAAATTGTGAAAATTATAATTTTGAACCGATTCTATAAGTGTCTTTTGAATCCTTCTAAGACTTTTTGAAAAACCTATGTTTCTATGTCAGCAATCTGGCCAGCCATCGTCAAAGAAAAGGTCCTTTTCACTTAACTGGAGCTCAGTTAGTCTGTTCTTGAGAGACTACTATGTCAGTGGTTCTCAAAACCTTTCATGTGAAGGACCCCCAAAATGATATGTATTTGGCCACGGACCCCCATCTCAAAATATTTAGTTCCAGGGACCCCCCAGAAGCAAAATTTGAGTTACAAACGTTCGCTTTGAAAATACATATATTCAAAGATTTGCGCACATTTTCACGACTTTTTCAAAAATAGCAGATCTACAAGCTCGCAGCGCGGCACTCGGTGCCGCGCTGTGAGCTTGTATATCTGCTATTTTTCACTGGTTAAAGCATTCAATAATTCTAGGCCTAAATGGGTCAACTAAATGCTTATCCTGGATGTATCCTGCTGTTTTAGGCCCACTGGGCTGTATTGACAGGACACACCTTTGACACGTTTCTTCCTGCTCTGCAGAGGCCTGTAGTGGAGCAGAAGGAGCTTACCAACAAATGGAACGAGATGGGCACCGATGAACCAGGTTTGGACACACTCATAAGTCTTCACGAGATCAGTGGTTCTCAACCTTTTCATGCCACGACCTCCAAAATAATCATATTTTAACTGGGGACCCCTCCCCCCATCCTGACGAGCACTAAGAATTGAGGCATTACATTTTGTGTAACACTGTGCTATTGTGAAAATAGCAGATCTACATGCTCACAACGCCTCGCTTTGTGAACAATTTCTGCCTCTAATATTTGACAATTTGGCCAATGTTTAATTTGTCATTTTAGAGGTATTAAAAAGTCCTTTAATTGTAGAAATGTTCATATACCCACTATACTCTTAAACTTCATGTTGGTTTGTTTACTGTTGAGTGAGACAACAATGTTGCACATTAAGTTAATCATCTGGGGACCCCCCCCCCAAATAACTTGGGGGGCCTCCTGGGGGTCCCGACCCACAGGTTGAGAACCACTGCACTAGATGAGAGTCTACTTGGGGCAGAAGTAAGGCGCTGGTGTATTTGAGATTAGCATAAGCGTCTACTCGCTCACAGGTTGTCATAGTGTCGCTTCACTTGCTGACAAGAACTGTCAGGACATCACTGCATGCATATCTTAAGCGAGGATGTTAAATCCCAGAGGGCATTGTCATGTAGCTGAAAAGGCCTGGTTCTTAGGAGGAGAATCCACCCACGTCCATTCTTCAAACCTGTGCAAGGCACACGGTGTAACCCAGGGACGTTCTGGGCCCCTGATTCAGCCCGGGAAAAAGAGTTGGAGAGGCCCTCATTGCTGCTACTCAAAAATTTGCCATTTCAGATCATGACAAGTGACAAGCCAGTGGGCCAATTACATGAGTTATAGTTCATCGTTGTCGGGTGGAAACGTTGTATGTCCAAACCGTTTGTTTTGTATTTATCATTTTAAAAATGATTTAAACTAGTGAAAACAGCCGATCTACAAGCACACAACGCCTCGCGGGTGCGAGGCGTTGTGTGCTTGTAGATCTGCTGTTTTCACTACTTTTGTGCAACGGCCTTGTATGATGAAGCAGGCTTTGCTTTGCGAAAAAATTTATAAATTTGAAACTTGGAGATGCAAGGTTTCTGCCCGACAGTGACAATTTACTTTGTCGGCCGCCCAGCCCCCAAAATGAAACGAAGGCTGACATTTTATTTTTTTCCTAATGGCTGGCCTGGACCGGCCGGGAATGAACCGGCCGTTCGGGAGTTGTCACGCTTTTCCCAATGGCCAGCACGTCCCTGGTGTAACCTCTGGCAATTTATGACTGCGTAGGCTAAGCCAAGAACCTTCCATAACCTGAAATCTTCCAGAACCTGCAAAGTCCTGTGATGATTTTTGTTTTGTTCACGTTTCCGTTTTAATCAGAAGTTCCCTTGAAGAGGGGGAGCACGGACAAAATTAGGACCTGAGAACCATATCTGAAACTGAGCCGTAGCTGTGTACAACAAACCCAGAAACCGTGAAATGTGTTACACGGCACGGCATTGGTTCACTTGGCTCTTTTAGTTGAAAAGAGCCACTAGTGTCCTAACAATGCTATCTGTACACAGTAGGGTATGATAACATTTAGAGCTGTGTGCCGTCCACAGGCTATAAACACCAGGGGTTGTGAGCATACAGTAGAGGCTGTCCAGACTCCCCAGACGCGATAACGACAGGAATTCCTCCACCTCTCCACCCAATGCTAAACGTACCCCTTCTCTGGGCTGCTGTGCTGTTTGCACAGTATTTGGCTCACAGTCTCACTTCACGATGGCTGGAGGAATCACCATGACTTTTGTAGATGTTGTCTGGTTCAAGCCTCATTTGTACTTTGCATACAGCTTCCGCTGAGATCTTTTATTGAGAGCAGTGAAAAGCTAGTTTTATGTCAGCCAGACATAGTATGTCATTCACATTATGTACTTAATTGCTAAATGACATGAACTCATGTGTAATTTCTCCTGCATTCACTTGTCTTCCTGGTCAGATCTAAGTCGCTTCAGGCCTGTTTATGCCCCCAAGGATTTTCTGGAGGTAATTTGACTTATCGAATTATTCGCAGCAGTTCATTGTAAACAGTCTTTAAACGATGGGGAAGAATGGCGCTTGGCGTGCCGTGCTTTACGCAGCCTTTCCCCATGCTCGCCAGGTACTCATCAGCATGAGGAACCCCAACCATGATAACTGTGTGGAGGTCAGTGCAAGGAGCCACTGGGGACTGATCCAAGTGCCACTCAATGTCAGGGACGTCCGGCAGATGGTAGGGGCCTGACTGTCGTGTGTGTGTGTGTGTGTGTGTGTGTGTGTGTGTGTGTGTGTGTGTGTGTGTGTGTGTGTGTGTGTGTGTGTGTGTGTGTGTGTGTGTGTGTGTGTGTGTGTGTGTGTGTGTGTGTGTGTGTGTGTGTGTGTGTGTGTGTGTGTGTGTGTGTGTGTGTGTTGAACTTTGTTGCTGTCGGGCAGAGGCCTCACATCTCCATAATCCATGTTTCAACTTTGTATGTTTTTTCGCTCTACTTCGTCGTACAAGAATGTTGTGTAAAGGTAGCGCACACGAGTAGCATGAATGGCCGATCTACAAGCGTATTATTATTACTAGAAGCTGGGCCGCCCGAAGGGCGGCCCAGCGTCTAGTCGGTGACCTGGCCAACTCGGGAACGATGTAAATAGGGAATGAATCCCCCGCCCTTTAATGCAAACCCCATTATACCTGTTGTCATAGAACCCGTTTTGACCATCTGTTTGCCTGTGTCCATTTATGCCCATATATGGAGATATCTGTATCTGTCTGTCTGTCGGCGTCCATTTTATGTCCATATATGGAGATCACTGCAGATATAGTTCTGGGTCCATTTTATGCCCATATGCCCATATATGGAGATATCTGTCTATTTGTGTCCATTTTATGCCCATATATGGAGATCTCTGTATCTGTCCGTCTGTGTCCCTTTATGCCCGTATATGGAGATATCTGTTTATCTGCGTCCATTTTATGCCCATATATGAGATCTCTGTCGCTTTTTGTTTGTTTCTTCTTTAAGCAGAATACACAGCCTGCTTAAATCTGCATCATTCAAGTCATCCTCCCAGTCCCACGCTTTGTCGCTTGTCTTATGTTTGTTTTTGTCTCTTTTATTTTCTTTTTTGGAGCGGACCCCATGAATGCCCCATCCTTTAATGCAAACCCCAATATACCTGTTGTCATAGGACCCGTTTTGACCATCTGTTAGCCTTTGTCCCCACCCTTTAATGCAAACCCCAATATACCTGTTGTCATAGGACCCGTTTTGACCATCTGTTTGCCTTTGTCCCCTTATGCCCATATATGGAGATCTCTGCACACACAGTACCGGTTGCGGAAAACTCTGATGTCAGACATCAGCTCCGCATTCAGGGATTCATTTTATGCCTATATCTGGAGAAAGCGTGTGCCGGTGGGAAGAACGGTTCTCGAGATTCACATACATTTTATGCCCATATGCCCATATATGGAGATATCTGTCTATTTGTGTCCATTTTATGCCCATATATGGAGATCTCTGTATCTGTCCGTCTGTGTCCCTTTATGCCCGTATATGGAGATATCTGTTTATCTGCGTCCATTTTATGCCCATATATGAGATCTCTGTCGCTTTTTGTTTGTTTCTTCTTTAAGCAGAATACACAGCCTGCTTAAATCTGCATCATTCAAGTCATCCTCCCAGTCCCACGCTTTGTCGCTTGTCTTATGTTAGTTTTTGTCTCTTTTATTTTCTTTTTTGGAGCGGACCCCATGAATGCCCCATCCTTTAATGCAAACCCCAATATACCTGTTGTCATAGGACCCGTTTTGACCATCTGTTAGCCTTTGTCCCCACCCTTTAATGCAAACCCCAATATACCTGTTGTCATAGGACCCGTTTTGACCATCTGTTTGCCTTTGTCCCCTTATGCCCATATGTGGAGATCTCTGCACACACAGTACCGGTTGCGGAAAACTCTGATGTCAGACATCAGCTCCGCATTCGGGGATTCATTTTATGCCTATATCTGGAGAAAGCATGTGCCGGTGGGAAGAACGGTTCTCGAGATTCACATACATACATACACATTCACAGAGATTTTTTGTTGACTCATGTGGCGTACGTGATGTCACAGCCTTTTATGAAGTGATGTCACAATGAGTCAGCGCTTGCGCCGATTTCCTCCGGAACAGCTGATGTCAACAATCAGCTCCGCATAAGGAGATTCCGAACGTTTCGCGCCGGTTTCGGAAAACCGCGAGTCGGGTCGGGTCGAGGCCCGGCACTGCACTCCGCGCGGCGGCGGGGAACGCGCGTGCCGAATCTGAAGCCGGTGGGACGAACGGTTCTCGAGATACGCGGATTACAAACAAACAAACAGACAGACAGAGATTTGTCGCATTTATAGATAGATAACAAAAGTTTAAAGTGAGCGTGTTTCTAAATATTTAACCAATAAGTATTAACAAGAGAAGCAAGAACTGCTATTTTTGCCATTTCATTTCTTTTAGAATGTGCTAAAAAAAGTGGTTGAGTGGTTAAGTGTGTCAGTGTGCGTGTTAAAAATAGTTAACCAAATGAAAAGTATTAACTAGGGCTAAATAACAACTGTATTGGATTCATTGGAACAACTTGCAGATACCGTACATAAAACCCTGTATATAGCAGTGTCTGCTATTATGATGCTAGGTCATGGAAATGGTCCAGTGAGTTTCTCTAATGTTGTTCAGTAATGGTCATATTGTTTTTATTTTTACCCATCAGAGAGAGGCTTATTCAGAACTAAGCTTGACCACTGGCCAGCTGGGTATCGATGACAACACCCACATGCATCCAGGTAAATCAGTCAACTAAATGTCTTAGAATTAGAATTTGGTCAACTAACAATTGTATTCAGTCACCAGGAGTTTATAACAGCTAAATAACTAACATAACTACTGTATGAGTCCTTTGATATTATACAGGTTGCAACAGAGAAAATGGAACAATGTACACCTATATCTACAGTATTTATTTGTTCAATTACAAAAATACATGAGATGAAACGTTATTTGTCCATGAAATACTGTTAGTCACAAATTAGAATGACTAGAAGTATGATCATTGTGGGCATCCCTAAATTACACATATTCTCCTGGCTTCCAGTAATGAACGTTTACTTAGTTTGTAGAACAATGTCGTCGATGAAGGATTCATCAGGAAAAGACAGATAAACATTTGTTTACTTTATAAACACAGCAGATGAAATGGTGTAAACAACGCAGGCTTCAGAGCTATCGCATACGCCTGTGCGCCTCGCCCGTGCCACGAGGCCGGTCTGGTGTCTCTCAAACCATATCTCTGTATGTCCAGTAATTGTCAGTTTTATAGTCTAGGTCTCAGGGATTTAAATAGTATTGTAGTCTGGTTGTGTGTTTGTAAATCAAACTGATAAAGTTAGCGTGATCTTTAAAGCGGATCCCTCCCTGCTGACCACTGATGTATTCCTGTCCATTTTCTCCCATCACTGCACAGATTTGTTTGAAAGCGAGTACGTTCAAATCGGGAATAAAGGTAAGGTTACATAAATTATTTAAACAGGTTCATGGTCAAGATGTCTAACATGGTCTCCTCATTGACACGGCCAGAGTTTTGCATCTATACTACACATGCTGAAAATATTCAGGACACCTCTCAAAGCTCTTGAAGGTCAAGTCTTCTTCCATGACATACAGTAGATGTCATGGAGTGGCTTTAGCGCCTCTCTTCACCGGCTCTCCGCAGTATCCATTTGAAGGTTTTATTATTAAAGCACTTAACAGGTTGGCCACTTCTTCCGTTTCTGATCTACTATGTCCTCATTCTGACAAAACGGTCACTGTCCATTTACAGTAGTTCCTGGCTGCTCCATAGTCTTAGTTAAATCTTAAAAAGGAGAATGCGAGCACTCGTCTTGGTTGACAGTGCTCTTATCGGGTGCACAGAGCTGAAAAGATACTACTAGTACAAAGGATCACCAGCACTCACAGAAAGTCCTTTTGGGATCTTTTATTTTAATGACGCCGCAACAGCAGCGGACCTTTCGCATGTGCCTTCCTGAGAGTGATAAATGATAGTTACGCTGAGGAAGGCTCCGGCCGAAACGTCCAACGCTTGATCATTTGTACTTTGTTAAAGCTTAACCACTTGAACCGTAGCGTCCCTGTTTTGGATATGTCGTAATAACAGGGTCATCAATATATCCGTCCATAAATGGACAAATGTGCCCGTGGAAAATAACAGGGGTCATCAATATATCCGTCCATAAATGGACAAATGTGTCCGTGGCAAAACTTGTCTGTGGAAAACTTTTGATTTTGCTTTTACACACCATTATAATGTTCTTATTTTGAACATGAGACCCAATTACTGACTGCCAGGTTTTCTTCTTTCAGAATATGTATGACGCTGGTTTACTATGACTCTGTATGGCACATTAGGAGTCCACTAGTACAGTGGTTTTCAAACCTTTTATTTTCAAGGACCCCTAACTCTGAGAATGTACAAATGGAACCAAATGGACCAGGGTCCATTTTGTTCCATTTGTACATTCTCACAGGCCCTGTAATGGTCATTTGGGGCTAGCTTATTATGTCAATTTTGTATCCATGGCAAAAATAGAAATGTGTCAAACATTTCCACCACAGCATGGCCTATACAGTAGGTGAACATTCTGTGAAAATAGCCTCTACAAGCTCACAGCTGTAAACTTGTAGATCAGCTATTTTTGGTAGGATTTTAGGATTGTTGTAGAGGGAATAAATTAAGGAGGGGACCTAGTATAGACCATAGACTGTGGTATAGACCCCTGGGGGACCCCGGTCAATGAAGTATATAGGGTTTGATTTGTTTAGGGTGACCATGCCTTGGAAAAGCCTACCACTCAGTATCAGGTGTTTGCCTTCTATCTCTGTTTTTAAATCAAGACTAAAGACTTGAAGCCTCTGTGCATTAGTGTGTGAATCTGTATATGGCTGTCCCGCTTGACATATTGTTACGTGTTTGTTTACGACAGTATCCTTTCAATAGACCGTTTGTCAGCCTTCTGATTGGTCCCTGAGACTCCCTGACTGGCCAACCAGAAAAAAACATTCACTTTTTGCTATCGGGGGTGGAGTTTGTGCAGTGGAGAATGTTGCTTCAGGCTTTCAAAAACTGTCCGCAGTGCGCGACACGGAGATCGGCCGGTACGGTGATAGCGACGGCAAGCGTCAAGCGATCTCGCTCATCATAACGAATAAGCTTCAACAAACTAGTTCACATGTACCTTATCAATGGTCTAAGAGTCACGATTGGGTACATATAATTTAAATGGGCAGAATTACGAAAAGCCAGCCTATTATGTGAGGAGAAACATTCTCTCTGTCCTCTTCCTAGTACCCAAGATGCAATGCGCTTCTCTTTCTATCTCTGATCCAGAGGATTAAACTAATTAAAACATTTATTTTTCGGGGGAAAACTACTGTTTTGCTATGTAATTACTGTACCTTTTTCTTCCCTTTTTATTAATATCACGTAGATGTGTTTTTTGTGGTACTTTATATAGCTGTAATGAGGCTATGAAGGGGAAAAAAATCCCATCCACTTCCACTATAAAAGAATCTGCAAAGAGGATTCTGTCCCACTGGGATTAAACACATTAAAACATATATTTTCGGGTAAACCCCCTGTTTTGCAATGTAACTACTGTACCTTTGTCTTCCCTTTTTATTAATATCACCTAGGTGTTTTTCCTTTGGTACTTTATATAGCTGTAATGAGGCTATGAAGGGAAAAAAAATCCCATCCACTTCCACTATAAAAACAATCTGCCCAGGGTTAATGTCCCATCATAGTAACAGGGCAGAATGGGGCGGGATTTACAAAAGGGTTTATTGACGTCCATACCCCATGTTTATTTGTGTTATAACATTTTGTACAGCACAATTTAGGTCAGCATCAGGTGTAAAAAAAAAAGAAGTGCTTCATAAATTAAATCTACCTAAGTGCTTATTTATGTTTTTTCTTTTTTCTTTTACATATACAAACAGAAAGTGAAAAGATTATTATAATATTCGGAAATAGTGTTAGTGTCAACTACAAATTTCATATACATTTACTTGCCGCAAATACATAAAAGCAGTTATGTCTGAGCAGTGTTGCCAACCTAGAGGATTTGTCGCTAGATTTAGCTACTTTCCAGACCCCACTAGAGACTTAATTTGTGAAAAGCTTCTAGAGACAAATCTGGCTCACCCCTAGCGACTTCTAGCTACTTCTGGGAGAGCCACTAGCTACTTCCGTTACTGGGGAGTTGGCAACACTGTGTCTGAGTGATTCTTTCCTTCTCTCCCTCTATCTCAACTTTAGCTCGGTCTTTCCCCCTCTCCCTCTCCCTTACATATACCCCTGATGTCATCTCCTGCCATAATTAATCGTCTCCTTCGCCCTCTCAAGTGGCGTCGTCCCCTGCCGTCTGTCCTAACAGGCTGAGAGGGGCACTTTAACTCCACACTCATCACTGTGCCACGAATCCAACATAAACACTGACCTCTTCTAAACCCCAATCAGCCTTTCGATCTGCGGGACTCTTAAGCACACAACCACCCTTTCAGATAAACACACACGCTTAATTGCCTGTGTTAGCTGGGTCCCAGTCCTTGGCTGGCGTGTGTTTGCCAGGGGCCAAGGCGCATACGGCCGTCTGAGCATCGAGTGGTGACCAAGAGAGACGAATGCTCACAGAAATAAATTAAATGAAAAAATTGAAGGGTGTTCCGTGTTATGGCTGACTAACACCTCGAGTCAAGGGCCGTGCGTGTTTGGGTTCTGGGTCTGTGTCCAGAACTGTGAGTGGCTTTGGGGGCTTATGTGATGACTTCTGTTTGCAGGCGTCGCCAGAACCATTTCTGTGCTTAAAGGAGTAGTTCACCACTTTTCAACCTGTCTTCATATAATAGGTCCTCACTCCTCACTAATGTTCATGATAAAATATCAAATTTTTTTCCTACTCAGTCCAAGTCTCCTGGTGGAATTCAGATCAATCAATAATCATGAGAGAATGAGGAGACAAGACAATTATATTAGGTGGTGTGTGGTCAAGTTTATATATAACATGATATCATGGACAGAAATACAATTAACACTCTGGGCAGTGGTAAAAGAGTTCTGCCCAGAAGAATGGTCAAACACTAGAGTTATACTGTGGCTTCAAGGCCTCTGGAACAAGCTGTACCATAACAAGATAGGCTTTATCAAAACAATAGTTACTGAGGCCTTCTGAAGACCTCTCGACTCCTAACTATCAAGTGTTAGTATCATCATACTGTACAGACCTAGATATTAATATAATCAATGAATACATGATCTACTCTATAACGTCATACATAATCAATCATGATAAACTCTAATCTACTGCAGAGAGCAGTGGGAAGTTCAGAATCCATCGTCTTGTGACATCATCATTTTCCCCCCAAAAAAATTAATCAATATCTTTGAAAAAAATATTTAGATTTTTATTATCGCGAGAACAATGGCTTCCACTTTAAAATTGCAACTTTTCAGGAATAGAAAGCCTGCAGTTTCTATAAGCTGGATTGGCAATCGATGATGTCACAAGACTACCCACAGCCCTCCTCTGAGAAAAAAAAGAAAAAAGCTATTTTTGAGTGAGGACCAATTATATGAACATAGGTTGAAAAGTGGTGGAGTACCCCTTTAAGTATTTTCCTCGGGCAAGGCAGTGTAGGGATGGGACGATATGAACATTTCATGTCACGATTATTGTTACCAAAGAAATTGCGATTTACGATATTATCACGATAATCAAAATATCCCCAACATCCATTTTCCTGGGGCGGAACATTTGCCAAAAAAATTGCAGATCTACAAGCTCACGCGTTGTTAGCTTATCGACTATTTTTTTGGCAAAGAGATTTGGTTTTAGTTTTACCAATTATAGTGGGTTTAAATGGTACCGGATAATATGCAGCCCGGCAAATACAGTAAAAGGTGAATTGATCCCAGTGCATGACGGAGGATAATTACGATAAATTTAAATCTCCACGATACGATTATTATTATTTTTTTTTAAGATTTGTTTTTGGGCTTTTTATGCCTTTATTTGATAGGACAGTAGGCTGACAGGAAATGGGGAGAGAGATGGGCATCATAGCCTAGTATGTGGTATGCGCCTTGACCACCAGGCCAGCGGGCGCCCCCACGATACGATTATTGTGAGTGTTGTTTTTTATCGCGATAATAACGATTATCTTCCCATCCTTAAGTGAATCCCAATCTGTTCTGAAAGGCCACGGCCTGCACTCGCTTTACATCCTGCTAAAATGTGTTGCAGTGTTATGTTCTTTGCGTGTGTCAAAATAGCCGTTTTCACAGCGTAGTATGGTTGATGGTCGTTGTTGCCTCTCCTGTCAGTAACTTGCAGGGTTCCCACATATCTTTACACACTTAATTTCCAAAACTTTTCCAAAACTTTTCCAGAATATTTAACCCGATTTCCAGGACTATATAACAATAATTCAGCTCAATAACGAGCCGCTTACTCCTATGAGCAATGCCCAAAGACAGGTAGTGTATGCCAGTGGTTCTCAACCTTTTCAGGCCGTGACCCCCGAAATAATCATATTTGAACGGCACCCTGACGAGCACTAAGAGTTGAGGAATTTTGTACAACACGGTTCTATTGTGAAAATAGCAGATCTACAAGCTCACAAGCTTGTAGATCTGTTATTTTCACAATTTCTGCCTCTAATATTTGGCAATTTGGCCAATGTTTAATTTGTTATTTCAGAGGTATTAACACAATCAATAACCAAAGACAATGCATAGCCATTTTTTCCAGGACCTTCCAGGACCCTTGATCAATTCCAAAACTTTTCCAGTACTGGAAAAATATTTTTCTAATTTCAAAATATTTCCAGGAATTTCATGACCGTGGGAACCCTGAACTTGTTTCTGTCTCCCTCCCTCACCAGTGTTGTCTGCGCTGGACTGTGCTGCAGCACAGCAGTACAGCAGGCAGGGCTGTCCCACAGGGCTCAGGGCAGATCTGTGGGCCCTCATCCTCAACTCCACCAACCAGCCCCAGGTAGGTGCATTGCACGCGTACGTGTTTGCCCGCTGTCAGTGATTGTTATAAAGTGGCCAGGCGTGCACGGATGAAGCTATTCTCAGCCTTCCATCGTTGAGTACGAGCTGAACTTTTCAACTGATCCCATTTCCTCATCATGATTAGGCTGTTGAGGGCCTGCTGGGCATTCAAGTCCATAGAGATGCTTAATGGTGCGACACAACAGGCTGTGTTGGTATGTGATACAGTACATTCTGCTCGCTATTGATACATACTCTAGCATTCGGAGAGCTGTTTCCATATTTAGTATCTTTTGGGCGTTTCTTAGTACCCGTAATTGCCGGACTATAAGCCGCGGCTTTTTTCCCATGTTTTGAACCCTGCGGCTTATACAACGGTGCGGCTTATATAGCGATTTTAAAGCTAACCCGGCTGTTAGTTCGTATTACAATGGTCTTTAAAAAGGATTTATATATAAATGTATACAGCTAATGGCAACCAGGGGCGCTCTAGCGGGAAGCAGGAGGGACACCTGCGGCTTATAGTCAGGTGCGGCTTATATATGTAAACATTTGTTATTTGTTTCTAAATTTAGCTGGTGCGGCTTATATTCAGGTGCGGCTTATAGTCCAGCAATTACGGTAAGTAAGTAGTCTTGTGAACCAGCTGTTCCCGAGCCACGTAGCCCATAGTTCAGGAGCCCATCTCCTGTTCCTTGATGTACAAGTACATCCCTGGACTTGATGCTAATATGTCTCAGGGACTTAATAATTTTGTGATTGAACCCTGACCTCCCAGTCTCAGGGCGGACACTCCAGCCACAAGGCCACTGACACTGACACTTGTTTACCCTTACGCCAGATCTCTTTGACAAAAATAGCCTGACAAGCTTCGTACCGTTGGTCCGTATCCGATCGAATTGCCACTGGGCACTGCACACCCCCGGATCATATGGGACACACGGTTTTAGACCGTTCCGTCGCTGGGCGGCACCTAAGTTATGTCCGTGACACAGAGACAGACAGAGAGACAGACACACACAGTAGTGTCCATCTACTGTGTCTAATCAGTAGATGGATATGTTCTTACTTTTCCACCAATGAATAAAAAGATTCATACTATTAGTATTTTTTTTTTTTAAGATTTGTTTTTGGGCTTTTATGCCTTTATTGGATAGTACAGTAGACCGACAGGAAACAGGGTAGAGATGGGGAGAGACATGCAGCAAAGGTCGTCCGGATCGGGAATCGAACCGGCGACGCCGCCTGGCATCAATGCCTATATGGTATGCGCTTAGACCAGTAGGCCACCGGGCGCCCCCAGTATTACTATTTTTTGACAGTCATTCAAGCAGTGAACTTGCATCCAATATATTGTTTTGGGATTACACTTGCATTGAGCTTCTGCGTGCAGAGGAAACCACTAGACCCCTGTGCAGGGGCGTCACACCAAATTCTGGGCCCTGGGTACAAGGATTCACTGCGGGCCCCCCATGAATGTTAACTATTGAAAAATAGCAGATATACAAGCTCACAGCGCGGCACCAAGTGCCGCGCTGCGAGCTTGTAGATCTGCTATTTTTGAAAAGTTGTGAAAATGTGTGCAAGAAACCTATGTCAAGGACCCCCACAGATGATATGTATTTGGCCATGGACCCCGATCTCAAAATATTTAGTTCCAGGGACCCCCCAGAAGCAAAATTTGAGTTAGAAATGTTCGCTTAAAAAATACACATATTCAAAGATTTTCACACATTTTCACAACTTTTCAAAAATAGCAGATCTACAAGCTCGCAGCGCGGCACTCGGTGCCGCGCTGTGAGCTTGTATATCTGCTATTTTTCAATAGATGAAGTTATTAGGGCCCCAGTAACTCAGTCCCACTTTCCTACCCCTTGTGACGCCCCTGCCCCCGTGCATGTTTCTGAGGTGGAACAACTGACCACAGATCAGAGCGACAGGTCCCACAGGCAGACATATCCCAGTGGGCCCTACTGTTGTTTACACCACACTGATGCACTGTGTCCTGGCTGCTCCAATGCCAACGTAATCAAACGCTGGTGATTTAGCATCAGTTAGCTCAAACAGAATGGCTTGCTCCCTGTGTGGCAATAAATGTTGAGAACACCCCCAGTCCCTACAGTACACTAAAGCCCCTTTTCCACTGGCCCAACACCACACCACACCACACCACACCGCCCACTTGTGACAGGCTTTCCACTACAAGGACCTGGGTAGAGTGGGGTGAAAGACAGTGGTACTAAACGTGGTACTAAAAACTATCCAATCTAGAGTAGGTCTGAGCTAGGCCAAACAGGGCCAAACACTTAATAATGACTGATCACTCACTGACTTTTCATTTAGACCACCAGGATATAGTTGTAATACATGATAATAATAGATTCTATTGTGTTATAACCACTATTATAATCTATTATAGTGTATTATAATTATCATAGTAATACATTAACTCATTCTGTGCCAATCACGCGTATACACGTGATATATTAGCGCATCCCACAGTGCCAATCACGTATATACACGTGATTCAAAAAAAAAAAAAAAAAAAAATGAAAATTTTTTTTTGAATTTTTTTTTTTGGACCCCATCAAAACTAGTGAACATGATTTCAATCGCGATTTTGCATGTTTAACCCCCATACAACCCCCATACAACTCAGGTAGCAGACCTCCAAGCTCACAACAGTGTAAAACATAATGGCTATTATCTCAAGAATGCCTGAACGGATTTCCAATCGGATTTTTTTGTTTGAAAGCTGTGAACAAACTGCACAAACCCACAACAATGCAATCCAGGATTGCATTGGATTTTTTAGAGCTCATTCTTCTCTGTTTTTTTCCCATGCATGAGGTGTGCAAGGTTTAATCATGGCTAAGTTGACGAAAATAAGGCTTTTAAAATGCTTGGTAGCCAATAGCTAACTTCAAGCTAACTTCATCCTCTTCCTGTACATGCACAAAGGAAAGTGTTTAGGCAAGTCATGGCTGCAGGGCTTCTGCATATACCAGCATATCTCTATGGGATTGTCCCCCTCTAGTGGTGAAAGGGTGGCATTAAATGAGTTAATACTTTATAGTGTATTATAATCACAGTTATAATCCATTATAGTGTATTATAATTTAGGATAGTTGTAATAGAAATGTATATCACAGTTAAAAGGGTCAATTTGTTTCTTTCCGATAGGGGTACTTTTGTGTAATGGAAAATGTAGATATTTTATGTGGTGCAGTGTGGTGTAGTGTGGTGTGGTGTGGTGCTAAAGCTGCAGTCGAAAAGGGGCTTAATATCCCAGCTGTCCTGATAACAACACAGTGGTGGCCAAACGTACTCAACCCTGTTACTCTGCCATATTTTTACTTGAGTTGAAGTTTAGGAGTACTTGCTTAACACCTTCTAAGCCTGGTCGTACTCCCTCGGACTTCCTACTGGGTCCCATCAGCCACACGTCTATTCCCGGACTTTTGATATAAATGATAATAATTTTTAAAAAAAACATCGGAAATTCTTCTCTGTGTCTTTTTGGAGCTATCTGAAACGGTTAATATGCTCTCACAGTGATTTTCTGGTGCTGGGTGTGATACTCGTAATATCCAGCAGGCCACGCCGTTGACTCACATTCTGGATGGATGGCTGGCCAGGAGTGGCCATGAACTCTCCCCAGTGTTGAAACTCAACAAGAAAGACACACAAGATGGCTACTCTTTGTCTCTGTTCGTGGATCGCGGTTTCAATCACGTTCGGGCGCCGCTTCTCTATCGCTCCTTTCCCTGCTTCGCCGCACGTAAACGAATGGAATTGATCTCCCCTCCGCCTCGCCAAAGTAAGATCGCCGACCTCTGCAGGATGAATATGTACGCTGTATCGAGCACTCCATTACGTGTTGTTATCATGTGGGCTTTGTTTTTTTAAAACATGTTTGTAAATAAATGGCTTATTTCTTCGGCGCTACCTCTGTTCAGAGGGTTCTGCCGCGGCTTGCAACGTGTTAAAGAAATATAGTATTCAAAAGTACATGCTTTTAAAAATACTTCCATCCATCATCCATCTGCCTCCACTTATTTGGGGTCAGATCGCAGGTGCAACAGTTCCAGCAGAGAGCTCCAGACTTCAAAAGTACATATTACAAAGTACATTTTATATTTTGATATCGGCACATTGCTGTATTGAAATGTAGTTATTTTCGAAAGAAATTAAAAGATTTTCCAGATTTTTATAGTTTTTTTTTTACTAATCAAAAACAATCTTCCATTTTCACTATATATGAAATAGGACTTAAGTGGTAAATTCACAATGTACTTTTTCCCTCACTAGAAATGTAGTGGAGTCTAAAGTACATGCAGTGGAGTGAAAGTATAAAAAACATACAAATACTCATGTAAAGTACAGATACTCAACAGAATTGACATGACTACAGGACTTAACCCATTTAGGCCTGAACACAATCTGACGCAATATTTTATGCTTTAAATATAAAATCACACCCGTGTGAACTGAGCGGTGGTCTTGGAGGCTGTGCAACAGCACTACTGGGTGGGTGCAGCGGGGTTAGTGTGCTTTACAATGCTGTAGTTTCTTCACACACTCTAATTTATTTGACCCTAAAACATTCAGTTTGTTAATAATAATAATAATAATAATAATACTTGACCACACATGCTGACCCACCCTTCTCCCCTGTGTGTGTGTGTGTGTGTGTGTGTGTGTGTGTGTGTGTGTGTGTGTGTGTGTGTGTGTGTGTGTGTGTGTGTGTGTGTGTGTGTGTGTGTGTGTGTGTGTGTGTGTGTGTGTGTGTGTGTGTGTGTGTGTGTGTGAGAACAACAGCCCCCCTCCCTTAACATGTGTGGTCAGAAAAGGTACTGCAGGCTTGAGGCTACATACACGGACGGACGGCCGGACGGCCGGACGGACGCATACACACACGGCCACGTATAGGAGACGGTGTGACCACCGCTCAAAAAAATAGCAGATACAAGCTGCGGCACCGAGTGCCGCGCTGCGAGCTTGTAGATCTGCTATTTTTGAAAAAGTCGTGAAAATTAGAATTTTGACCCGAAGTGTCTTTTGAATCCTTCTAATTCTTTTTGAAAAACCTATGTTTCTATGTCAGCAATCTGGCCAGCCATCGTCGAAGAAAAGGTCCTTTTCACTTAACTGGAGCTCAGTTAGTCTGTTCTCGAGAGACTACTATGTCAGTGGTTCTCAAACCTTTTCATGTGAAGGACCCCCAAAATGATATTTATTTGGCCACGGACCCCCATCTCAAAATATTTAGTTCCAGGGACCACCCAGAAGCAAAATCTGAGTTACAAACGTTCGCTTTGAAAATACATATATTCAAAGATTTGCACACATTTTCACGACTTTTTCAAAAATAGCAGATCTACAAGCTGTGAGCTTGTATATCTGCTATTTTTCACTGGTTAAAGCATAAATGGGTGACTTAAATAAATGTACCGTCCACCACGGGTAAAACAATGCATGCCGTGGGGAGATGGATCTCTGGGGGAGAGCCACAGGGACCTGGCTGTGGTCTGGAGAATGTTTGCAGGATCTCAGACCAACACCAACACATTGAACAGAAAGTCGGCAAGCGTCAGTGCTTTCTGTTTGTGTGCACTGCTTTAGTTTGAAGTCATTGCACAACTGGTGGTTTGTTAAATACCTGAATCTGTTAAATGTCAAACGTAGTTTTTATAGCAAATTCTTCACATTAAATACCTGAATCTGTTCAACGTCAAAGTTAGTTTTTATGGCACATTTTGCACATTAAAATGTAATACAATGCACTTTCACATCTACTTGATCTCTACTGATGCACCATGAAACCATGAAATCCACCGCAATTATATTGTCTTTGTAGACCTGACCAGTTTCGCATACTTTGGTGCGGTGGTTTGAATGGCTTCGTCTAACCCCTGGATCAATGCTAATGATAAAATGACCTAACATTATCTGATCTGTTGTCAGACAAATGCCTACACAAATAGGGAAAGCATGGAAAACTATGGAATTAGGTTTGAGTCCAGGTCTGGATACGTATGGAAATGATAAGAAAAAAGAAAAAGAGTATAAAAAAATATTATGTTTCCAGACTATTGACTTATAATAACTTGTATACCAAATCCACACATCCCCCACCAAATTAGTTGCGACAATATCTCTGAATTGCATATATACATACATAGCATCGCTAATGTTTTGATGTTACTTCTTTATTGACATATTAGCATGTGAAAAAAACGCATGCATACACTAGGCAAAATGATGAACACAAGACATTTCCAATTGTGGTCCTTTTTAAAATAACATTGTGACAAATGCGTGTCTGAACATTTATTAGTTACGCAGTGTAGTTATTAGAAAAAGTAGACTATATTTATTTCATGTGGAAACCATAATTGTTTGGCTGCATTCATCGTCATGTCCATGGACACAGTTAATCAATGAGGCTTCACAGACGGCGTGAACATTTCATTATTATTTTTTTATCATTTTCGGTTATCATTTTATCATCTATTTAGAAAAGAGATTCATGTGGAGAACAATAATTTTTTCAATCTATTAAGGGAAATGGTGAGTATAGGTAGAACCGTTTCAGTTAGTTTACTTAGTTTATAATAAGAAAACAAATGTTTAAAGAAGCAGTGAAAATAGCCGATCGACAAGCTTGCAACGCGACGAGAAGCGACATTTTCACCAGTTTGGGACCCGGGCAAATGTCTAATCTCTCTTTTGGGTCACAGGCAAAAAGGTTGGGGAACCACTGACTTTAAGCACCTTTAAAATGAACATTTTGTTCTCACAGTGAACTTCACTTCCAGGAACCTCACATCCCCTGTTAGATACAGATAACAAGTTATCTTTTTAAATATCTCCCATTGATAGTTTAGAGCAGTGGTTCTCAACCTGTGGGTCGGTACCCCCAAGGGGGGGTCCCCAAATTATGTTTGGGGGTCCCCAGATGATTGGCTTAATGTGCAACACTGTTTTCTCACTCTAACCCTAACAGTAAACAAACCAACACAAAGTTTAAGTGTAGAAATGTGCTATAGCACATTTCTAAAGTGACACTTTAAGGACTTTTTAATACCTCTGAAATGACAAATTAAAGATTGGCCATTGTCAAATATTAGAGGCAGAAATTGTGAAAATAAACGATCTACTGTACATGCTCACAACTCCTCGCAACTGTGATATACAAAATGTAATGCCTCAACTCTTAATGCTTGTAGGGTGGGGGCTGGGCAGTGGTGCAATGGTGATTCAATGTTTGGGGGGTCGCGAACATCGCTCAACATCTCCTAGTATACAGGTCTATTGATATGCATAAAGGCTTGTTTCTTTGTTAAAACAGTTGTCGAGGTGTGAACTTGGGTGGGTGCGAGACCCCGGCTCAGAAAAGATATGGGTCGTCGAGGGCGCCCGACCCAAGACTACAGCAACACTGGGGCTGGGGGTTCCCCAGTTAAAATATGATTATGTTGGGGGTCGTGGCCTGAAAAGGTTGAGGACCACTGATTTAGAGCAGTGATATTCAAACTGGCGTCCCGTGGGCCAAATCTGTCCCCTGGGGAGCTTTCTTGTGGCCTCATTCCAGATTCCCATCTAAAAAAATATATATTGTATTACATTTTTGATGAAGATAGCTGTCCAGCCACCATGTTATAATGTGCCCAATTCTTTCTTTGTTAAACATGGAGAAATAAAGTACTTACTTATAGTACTTAAAAGCAATATTTGAGTAAAAGCTACATTTCAGAGGCACATCAACATAAAAGAGCACAACAGATTAGTTTTGAGTACAGTTCGTCCATCATATGCCATCTCCACAATGTGTAGCTACTGTATTTCTTTTGAGAGGATGTTGTCCATTACATCAAAGAGAAATACATCTCTATCTGCAGCCATTAGCTTGTATATTTTAGTTTTGAGTGGACTTTGTCCAGCTTCCCTCTTCTCCATCGTCATCCACTTAAAGATTTTGCACTGTATGTTTCATTCGTCCTAAGCGTCTTGGGCTGAAAGATGGTCTAACTCTCAACTAATGGTTCATGAAACACATCATTGGAGCTCGTGCTCTCATTTGCCGGGTGCTCAGACTTAACCAAAATACAAAAACCTTTCATTCTTTCGAACATGTAAACACTTCACATTGCCAGTCTGCCTCCAATACTTTCCTTGCAAAAACGCTTCCATGCCAGGGACCTGTGCACAGAAGAACGTACTGAAATATCTACTTCTGATTTTCTTAATATCAAAATCAAAGCCTGTGCACTATGAAGGACGGCGCAGACAATATCCTATCAAACATTTAAAACACATGAATGCAGCATGAAGCAGGCCCTAATAAGTTACCATAATGTACATAATATTGTTGTGTTCAAAATTGTTCTCACAGTCACAGACAGTGGCCCCCGACTTCAAGTAATTTTACAATTGTTACTGGATTGTGCTGCGAGACCCTCGTGTCAGGTCTTGAAATCTTGAAGGTCTACAGTACCATTGGTTCTCCTCTACTTCCGTCGTTCATTTATATCCAGGGTCCTTAACATCTGTCACCAAAGACATTTTTATTTCCCCCTTTCCACCAACATTGGCTGTTTTTCTGGTTATTTTATGACAGCTTTGAGCTTAACCACGCTGCCGGAAACATGAGAGTCGTCTCCTGCTATCGTCACTGTCAGCGAATGCTAAAATTTAACAATGTTTGTGAGGTGGTTCATGGATTTTTACAATAACAAATGGGGCAAACTGTTCTTTCTGCACGCTAGGGATTTTTCGGAAACCTTCATTTATTTATTGGTATTACAGTCACATTACTAGAAAATTATTACCTGCACAAGAAAGCATAATATTGGGTTTCTCACCCTCATCTGTCAGCATAATGAATGAACCACTTAAACTGTCTAGTCTACTGGACCTCAGCTGGCACTTTGCTCTGTGCCAAATCTTTTTGCCAAAGATTCAAGCTCACGTGAGCTTCTAGGTCGTCTATTTTGGATAATATTCCCCCCAGACTATGGATACTGTGGTTAAAGATCTGAACTGTTGGTTGCTGATGGCGAGACTGCTGGTGTGTGTCTGTTCAGGATGTGATGCACTACGAGCAATATTCCCCCCAGACTATGGTGTACTATACTGTGGTTAAAGATCTGAACTGTTGGTTGCTGATGACGAGACTGCTGGTGTGTGTCTGTTCAGGATGTGATGCACTACGAGCAACTGAAGGCCGGGGTCATTCAACACGACCTGCTGGTGGATAACCTCATCTATAAGGTACACTCCACCACACCTCATTTTGTTAAATACAATGAAATAACCAAAAAGAAAACTGGTGATTTGTCTCCTTTCCATATACTGACAGTTTTCTGAAAAAACAATGTTTCTATACCAATGGTGCTCCAACCTTTTCATGTCAAGGACCCCTTGACATGAAAAACACAGAAGTATTTGGACACAAAGCCTCTCATAAATATGTTGATAAAGGTGCCCCTAGAAGCAAAGATATGAGTTAAAAATGTTCGCTTTAAAATAATATATTCAATGATTTTTTGCACTAATTTTCAAGATTTTTCAAAAATAGCAGATCTACAAGCTCATAGTGCGGCATAGCCAAAATATAATAAAACAATGTTCTTAATGGGTCAACCTCTAAAACCCAATAGGGTATTATACTTCATTGACTGGGGTCCCCCAGGGTTATATCCTTTTGTCCCTCTACATCAAATCTCTTTGCTGAAATAACCAATCTACAATATCACAACGCATTGTAATTTGTACTGCATTGGCTTGTAGATCAGCTATTTGTAATGCTTATCCCATCCCCCAGGACGTGAAGCTGACGGCCAGTAATGACGACTACTACTTTGTCTTTGAAGACTATCTCTATCAGGTGAGCGTCTTCCATTTTCACAAAGTGTCCACAGGGAAGGTCAAATACAGTAGCAAATTAGGGACTTTAAGCAAGGACGGCTACGGCATTCCGCTACGCTAACCAGAAATGGATCAGTGCTCGATAGTAAAACCTTCTTGCCGTCGCAGCCCTTCCTATTACGGCAGAAACTACCTTTCCATGTAGCGTCTACAATGTCTTCTCTATAGTTGCGTCACCATGGGAACCAAGGAGTTCAGTAAAAGGGGTGGGAAGGGAACCCATCGCCGACGGCTGTTTGCTTAAAGGGCCAGTTCACCTCTGGGACAACCAGATCTTATTTTATTGTTGTTTGGGACAAGATCAACACAATCCTGAGTTTTTCTTTCGTGTTCAATCTGTGTTTTGAGATATTTTAGTATTTCAGCATGAATGATGATGCATTTTGCATCATATGAGTCATCATGCTGCATCATATGATGCAAAATGCTACAGCGATTCCGTCATAGCAGCTTTACTTCCGCCTAGCGGAGCCGTCCTGAAAACCGTGCTTGCTTAAACTCCTTATATATTATTGTCGGGCAGAAACCTAGTGTCTCCATTTTCCATGTCCCTTTTATTCCCATGTATGGAGATCCCTGATGTCATCAGTAAGTATGTGCCCATATATTGCAATGTCCATATATGGGCATATATGGGAAACATCCCCACATTCCCCCATGCTACTTTTTTCTTTTCTTTTTTACGTTGCTTCTCATGCTCTGTCCCACTCAATAAACATTAAGGTAGACCACAGAAATGGTGATGTGCATGCTTTAAAGCAGGGGTTTTCAACAGATTTCGCCCCAGGGACCACCATCCTGACTAGCGAGTAAACGGGGGACCACCACTATTGTGTCGGTGGGCCCATCATATAGACCCACCTGACACAATAGTGTCACTTTTCAAAGCATTTTATTACCAGTTAAGAGCAGGTATATTGTTTTATCCAACATTTTTGTTGGATACAGCTACATTGAATGCATCAACTATTTACAAATGTTTTTTTTTTTACTTGTGTCAAAATATTATTATTCATATGCAAACAAGAAAGAAGAGTAGAAAATAAAGTAACATTAAGGAAATTACTTTTTTCGCCCCTTAAAAATAAAAATCACACCCGTGTGAACTGAGCGGTGGTCGTGGAGGCTGCGCAACAGCAAAACAAATATATATATATACTAGAATTTCGCCCGCCTTCGGCGGGCTCATCCTAGTGCTCACATGCACACACGCACAGCTGCTCCAAGCCATGTTGCCCACAAAAAGCACAGTAATGCTTCTCTCTCTGTGTGCGCGCTTCTGCACTGACTGTGCCTGTGAGGGACACGTGCCTCTCTCTCTCTCTCTCTCTCTCTCTCTCTCTACGCGCTTCTGCACTGATAGTCTCTCGGAGGGGCTGCGCTCTCTAGGGGCTGTGTGTGTGTGTGTGTGTGTGTGTGTGTGTGTGTGTGTGTGTGTGTGTGTGTGTGTGTGTGTGGCTACGCCCCCCTCGGTTGAAATAGGATCCGCCGGTCCCATAGCTGGGAATGAGCCAATGGAGGGCGGTCACCATGGCGACGGGGGGCGAATCAGCGGACGGCTGTGCCGTGCATTCTACCGACATCTGAGCTAGCTATGAGTTGAAGTCGATGTAAAGGGGCCGTGAATGGGCTTGGAAGTGGGATGCGGCTCTAAGAAAAATGTAATAGTAGATACCTGTATATATATATAATAAAAAATATTAAAACAATATTAAACAAAATATTAATAATAAAATGCATGTCACTCAGGCCGCCACTGTGTGTGTGTGTGTGTGTGTGTGTGTGTGTGTGTGTGTGTGTGTGTGTGTGTGTGTGTGTGTGTGTGTGTGTGTGTGTGTGTGTGTGTGTGTGTGTGTGTGTGTGTGTGTGTGTACTGTAGGCTACATACAGACAGACAGACAGACACGCAGACAGACATACATACCCACACACACGGCCACGTATAGGAGCGTTGTGACCACCGCTCAAAAATAAAAAGGATTTTCTGAATGCATGGCCAGGGACCACCTACAATACCTTCGCGGAGCAACAGGGGTCCATGGACCTCCGGTTAAAAACCCATGCTTTAAAGTAATTTAGTGGTGACCTTCAAAGAGAATGCAAAGATTGCAAAACAAATAAAGGAGAGCAAAATGTCAGGAGCGTTGTGGGAGATGGTGGGAAGCACGCCATGGCAGATGCAGCAGCGTCATCCCGGACAATGAGAAGCACTCAGGAGGAACAGGGGAGGCTTCATTATGTATGAGATGCACACACACACATTCACAACAAGAAGTCACAGTCAGTATAATATTGATATTTCAAATGTTTGGCATTGATATTACAATATTACGTATGACGCAAACGCAAAGAATCCAGGTCCACTCCAATCCTTGCATACTATATGTGGATGTTACAGTCTTAAGTTGCGTTTATTGCGGGGGCGGCATAGCTCAGGGGTAGAGAAACTGACATTAGAGCACGAAGGGTTCCCAGTCCGAATCCGAGCTCCCCCTGAGTTAACGTCGAAGAGTCCTTGAGCAAGACTCTGAACCCCTAGTTGCTCCCGGTGAGCAGGTTGGTGCCTTGCATGGTTTCCTCCGCCACCGGTGTATGAATGTGTGTGTGAATGGGTGAATGTAATGCACAAGCTATGTAAAGCGCCTTGGATGAAAGCTCTATATGAATGCACCATTTACCATTTATGGCGGTCAAAGAAAATGTCAATATCAGGAAAGTGAAGGAGGAATTAAAGCAAACCACTACGGTACTTCCTGTAGAATAATGGTGAACAATTTCTTAAAATCAAAACGCCATGCATCACGATCGCAGGATCTGATCAGCACCCAATTTGAATCGCACGTCGCACAGCCTCCGATGGTATTCCTCCCATCGGATTCCTCGTGTCCCGACAGGCGCAAACCCCCACGATTCGCGTCAGCGCAACCACACTTGCAATTTCTTTAGTTACCTCTCAAGATGGATCCACATTACAGCCTCGTCCTTTAATATGATTTGTTGTCATATGATGACAGAACAAAACTGTATGTTAATTAGCTTCATTCTCTGTTTAAGTAGATTAAACTCTTTGCAATAACATCTAATCTCGCCGATTGATAGCAGCAGCCCACCTCATCTATTGTTCTATTTTCAGCTTCTTTTACTTCAGAGATTATCGCACAGACACATAAAAAGTCTCCAGTCTGAGCTTTTGTTATTATTAGCCGCTCCAGTAGCCACAGCTTTGTTTGCTGTTGGACTGGTAGATAAGTGAACTGAGCTAGCTCGCACTGTGGGATGATGATCCATAATGCTGTCACCCCCCGGGGGCTTATCGTGATTACACAGGCGTGCCTCAAAAGCGTCACATCTCTGTTAATATTGGCTGATATAGCACGCTAGTCTGTGAAACTACTCCGAAAATCGGGGGTTAATCTTGTGGGAGTGGTGGGCAAAAAAGGAAAAAGTAGAATTAGTGTAGGGGAAGGAAATTGGAACAAGCTTAATTACTTGAATCCGAGCATGCCTATTGTAGGTATGCACTCAGTGCTGTGTTCCACCTGTCACGCGGGTATACAGAGTATGCTGTGAAGATTTTCTTTTAAAAAGAGTATGCCCTTGTGAACCTTTCAAATTAGTCTATCTGATAGGCATTATGCACTGGCGTATGCGCTGGCAACACGAATAGCCGTGGATCATAGATTATAGTTTGCCCTCAAAAGAATTCTAGAACACACCACTAGTTTACAGTTTACAGTTTAGGCATTTAGCAGACGCTTTTAATCCAAAGCGACTTACAATAAGCAGATACAAAACATCACAAGATAATATGTCAGTACATCAACAGCAATATAACAAGTGCAAATGGATATCTATCTAGAAAAAAACACAATAAAATCAAAGTTCTAAAAAAACCTAAAAACAAATGCTAACTATCTTCATGTATGGTCATTGATTTTCTGTAGTGCTAATGGTTTAGGTGGAGTCTGAAGAGGTGGGTCTTCAGTCCACGGCGAAAGCTAGCGAGTGAGTCCGTTGTTCTAAGTGCGACAGGGAGTTTATTCCACAACTTGGGGGCCAGGAGGGCAAACTTTCTCGGACGAGTGGATTTTTGCCCTGGAGTTTTTAGCGAGGGTTCTGTCAGCCTCCCTGTGTTGGCTGATCTAAGTGAACGGGTGGGGGTGTAGGCGTTGATCAGGTCTTGGAGGTATGGAGGAGCCATACCTTTGGCTGCTTTGAAGGTCAGCATCAGTGTTTTGTATTCAGTGCGGGCCGCAACCGGGAGCCAGTGGAGGCTGCGGAGAAGGGGAGAGACATGTGAGAACTTAGGCTGGTTGAAGACCAGTCGTGCCGCAGCGTTTTGGATCAGTTGGAGAGGTTTAAGTGCACATGCCGGGAGACCAGTGAGGAGAGAGTTACAATAGTCAAGTTTTGATATGACAGATGTCTGAATGAGGAGCTGGGCTGCCTCCTGGGTGAGGAAGGGTCTGATTTTACGGATGTTGTAGAGTGTGAACCTACAGGATCGGGTGACTGATGCAATGTGTGCCTTGAATGATAGCTGGCTGTCCAGGACCACACCAAGGTTTCTAGCAGTAGGAACTGAAGTCACCAATGCATTATCTATGGAAATAGTGAGATCTTGCATGGGGCAAGACTTAGCTGGGAAGAAGAGTAGCTCCGTCTTGTCTGGGTTCAGCTTGAGGTGGTGGGCTGACATCCACTGTGAGATGTCGGCCAAACATGCTGCAATGCGTTCTTCCACCTGGGTTGCAGAAGGGGGGAAGGACAAAAACAGTTGAGTGTCATCAGCATAGCAGTGATAGGATAGATTGTGAGCAGAGATTACAGCACCAAGGGATTTGGTGTACAGGGAGAAAAGCAGAGGGCCAAGTACGGATCCCTGGGGGACTCCCGTTTGGAGGGTTCGGGGGGATGACAGCAAACCTTTCCACGAGACCTGGTAGGTCCGGTCTGACAGGTAGGAGGAGAACCACTTTAGTGCCGTCCCGGTGATTCCTAGGTCAACAAGGGTGTCCAGGAGGAGCTGGTGCTTCACTGTGTCGAATGCCGCTGATAGATCCAGAAGAATCAGGACTGCAGAGTGGGAGGCAGCCTGGGCAGCATGGAGTGCTTCTGTGACTGCTAGGAGTGCCGTTTCTGTGGAATGGGCAGGTTTAAAACCTGACTGGTTGGGATCCAGCAGGTTGTTCTGTGAGAGATGGAGAGAAAGCTGGTTAGAGACCACACGTTCAAGGGTTTTTGAAAGAAATGAGAGGAGGGATACCGGTCTGTAGTTCTTGACGTCCGAGGGGTCAAGAGTTGGTTTTTTGAGGAGTGGTGATACTCTGGCTGCCTTGAAGGCAGCTGGGACACAGCCTGAAGTTACAGAACTGTACTTGGGCATGTAAGATAGGTGAACATTTGGTGAAAATAGGTGAAAATGCATCCACTGAAGATCTACCAGTCATAATATCCTTGTAGATCGGCCATTTTTTGAATATATATTTTGGTAAAAAAGAAGTGACCTCATTGTTAAAGATACCAAAAGACACCACATGCTTGTGAGATTAATAATAATAATATTACATTACACTTATATTGCACTTTACATTTGAAACAAATCTCAAGTGCTACAGAGTAAATACGTTTGCATATAAACAAAAATATCTGCAAGTGTGGGTTATGACCGAAAGAATAAGGTTGCGGATACAAGCGGCCAAAATGAGTTTTCTCAGACGGTTGCCTGGCATCTCCCTTTTAGAGATGTTCAGTCACCCGAGAGAGACTTGGAGTAGAACCGCTACTCCTTCGCTTGGAAAGGAGACAGTTTAGGTGGTTCGGGCATCTTGTACGGATGACTCCCGAGCATCTCCCCGGGGAGGTTCTCATCGGCTGTCCCACTGGGTGGAGACTCTGTGGCAAGGACCAGATGGAGGGATTACATCTCCACACTGGCCTGGGAACGCCTCGGGATCCCCCTGGAGGAAGTGGATAATGTTGCTCAGGAGAGGGAAGACTGGAAATCTCTGTTGTAACTGTTACCCCACGACTCGATTCCGGATAAGCGGTTGAAGATGGATGGATGGATGGATGGATGGATGGATGGATGGATTGATTGAATAACGAATTCTACATTTTGGCCTCTTTTTAAGATGAACATTGCCTAGTATCCAGTCATCAGAGAGTAGACCCTATGGACTCCGCAGACACCCCCCCCCCCCCCCCCCTCCCCCCCATAGTAATTGTTGGCCGTCTCGTCCGCGAGGTCGGTTCATCTCTGGGCTAATTTGCTGAATGTAATACAGCTCAAGTGGCCGGGGCAGGGAATTGAAATTCATTCCCCCCAGCAGATACAGAGATGGGATTGTAATGGAAAAACCTCCACTCATATTTCGCGAGGCGAATGGCCACTTCAGAGCCTGTTACGGTTCACTTGTCTGTCTCCGAACATCCTGGAATCCTGGCTCCAGCTGGCCCCGTTTTAATAGACTCCCTGCCTGAAAGTAATGGAAGCAGCTCAAGCACATCATTCGCCAGTGACCAAATAAAAAGTGTTTTAATAGAAGCCCTTGGTAACTTAAGAACGGTAACTAGCGGAGTGTGTGTGTGTGGGGGGGGGCTCAGATTGTCGGTCCTCATCTGTGTGTGTGTACGTGTATTTTGATGGGGGTATCTGTGATGCATTTTCTTAATTACATGTTTCATTTTGTTCATATGTTTTGTGAGTGTGTGTGTGTGCGTGCTAGAAGCCTTCATGTTGCTGGCCTATATGATTGGGGAGACCCAAATAATCTGTGTAGGGCAGGCAGTCAGGCCATGTGGTGCATTCTCTATCCTTAAAATGAATGCAAACCCTTTTAAACGTCTGCAGCATTTGAATGCTACGTAAATATGATTTTAATTCTGTTGATTCAGCTTACTGTGTGTGTGTGTGTGTGTGTGTGCGCGTGTACACTGTTTATACTGTATGTGGGTGTAACATGTAAATGTGTGTATGTTCAGGTGTTGCTGTGCTTCTCCAGAGACACCGCTGTCTTGGAACACTTCAGTTACAACAGCGCCACTCCTCCCAAATCCTACATCCAGGGTGAGACTCTCTGTCCTTCACATCCACAATCCACATACTGTACACCAGGGTTCTTCAACAGGGGGTCTGGGACCCCTAGGGGGTCCTCAGAGTTACTACAGGGTTACCAAATCTATGTGTGATAAGAACTTTATTTTTTCTACACTAACCACTTGAACCTTAGTATCCTTAATCTGTGTGAGACGTTAGCCAAAAATAGCCGATCTACAAGCTCACAACGCCTCGCACTGCGAGGCGTTGTGAGCTTGTAGATCAGCTATTCTTGGCAAAGAGGTTTGGTGTAGAGGGAAAAGAAGAGCAGATTCAGTATTGACAGTTCAAGTGGTTCAATGTCAAATACACCAACAACCTACAGTACACTTATGATAGTGCTGTCAAACAAGTCTGCGCTGTCTAAGAAATCTATGAAAATGTTTAATCTGCAACGCAATTTTATACAATACGTAGTGGGGGTCCCTGCTTTATCTCTCTCTCAGGTAAGGGGTCCTTGGCCTTAAAACGTTGAAGACCCCTGCTGTACACATATCATATTGTCGGGTGGAATCCTTGTACAGTATGTCCACAACCAGTGTTAAAGGACAAGTCCGCACTAAAAAACACCTAGGCTCATTTTCCTACTTACATGTATATTGATCCCAAATGACTGTCCACTGGGACTATTAGGCAGAAAGGCACCTGTTGTCGAGTTTCCCCAGTACATAAGCCTATCACTTTTACACTATTTGTTGCGTTTTTTTCATGAATGTGTTACTAGTTGTCATTACAAACGCATCCATGTCCCACACAAGCTGTCACAGTCTCATATATCATGTTTTGGAGTGAGCATTCGGTACAACTGACAATCAAAGGTACTGTATTGGCATCACTGGCCAGATGGCCAAGAATTGGCGCGACCTCTGTCGCATGTCGCCCTGAGGCGTCTTACTAGTTATATAGTCACAGGCTTGCGTCTTTAGATGAACCCATTAAGACCTGAGGACCCGATTCTATAAGTTTTCTGAAAAAACGTATGTTTCTATGTCAGTGGTGCTCAAACGTTTTAATGTGAAGGACCCCTAGAGTTATATGTATTTGACCGCGGACCCCCATCCCCTCCGGTCTTTCTGGAATGTATATGGGGATCAGGAGGATGCTGAGAGAATACAACAACAACTTTGTGTTTTCCCTTATAGGAAAAGTGGGCGATGAGGAGTGTGCTGTGGTGTATCCTCCTAACGGTGAGACTGCATCTTCACTCTCACATCCTTCACTGTGCTCTGGAGGCTCTGGAGCAGTTGCTAGCATGAATAATCATAAGCATATCACTCTAGAGATTTTAGACGTCTCTGAGAAATGTTAGCTAGACGTCCATTTTGTGGGGAAATTGGTCCGACAATAAACAAAACAGCCAGCCGTGAATCACACCCATTCAATGGAAAGGAATTACATCCAAGTGTCCTCGTTAAACAGTTGTTAAATGTGTTTGTGGGATGGGGGGTGGCTGATTTAAACAGTCGCACCTGGCCTTGGTCAAATTACTAATTGGACTCAGCGCTAGTTGTGACTAGGGATGGAGCTCGAAACAAGGGCCCGCTACAAACTCGATAACAAGGTTATTATAGTAAACTAAAACTAACTAAAAAACGAAAACTAGAATGGAAAAAATGTCGTTAACTGAAATAAAAATAAAAACTAAGCTTTAAAAAAAACGAAAACTAACTGAAACGGTATTGTGTGTTTACAAAACTAACTAAAATAAACTAAAATGATAGAGAAAATCTCCTTAGTTTTCGTCTTTGTCAATTTATTTTGGATAGATGTCCAATCTATTTTCATATATCTATCTTCCTCCTCCTCCCTCTAATCCTATGCTCTAACCTCGCGTCGCCAGGCTCTTCTCCCTATCTCCCTCTGTGCCAGTTTACCACGCCCCTCGGACACGCCAAACTACAGAACCTGGTATCATGGTGGTTTCGAAAGTTGGAAGAAAGTGGCAGAGTCCCATTTGGGATTACTTTGAATATGACTGTGTTTCAGATAAGAGTAAATGCCTTGTAGAAAATGATAATACGGCATGTGGTGCATTACTCAAGGGGAAAAAACCCACAAATCTAAAAGTCCATTTGAACAGCACGCATATTAAGAAGGCTAACCTAGCGTACCTTGACATGGTAAAGGACACCGCCCCAGGGGAGCCAAAATACAGAACCTTGTATCATGGTGGTTTCGAAAGTTGGAAGAAAGGGCAGAATCCCATTTGGGATTACTTTGAATATGACTGTGTTTCAGATAAGAGTAAATGCCTTGTAGAAAATGATAATACAGCGGATAAGGGGAAAAACCCCACAAATCTAAAAGTCCATTTGAACAGCACGCATAAGAAGGTTAACCTAGCGTACCTTGACAAGGTAAAGGACACCGCCCCAGGGGACCCTCCCTCCCCCGAGACAGATGCCAATCCTCGGCCAGGCAGCAGAAGAAGAAACCCATGACCAAAACAGTCATATATTCATTTTGTTCCTTAGGCATGGAATGATAGTGAAAATAAATTATCGCCCTTTTTGCTGGGGACCCCCTGAAACCCCCTCAAGGACCCCTGGGGGTCCCCTGGGGGTCCTCACTCGGAGCATACTCTAATAACCACTGGCTTGGTTATTAGAGTATATAAAAACACCAGTTGGTGAGGTCAAAAATAGAAGTTGTATGTCTCAACATTTCTGCCACTCTCCACAATATGATGTTTTGTTGCTTTTTTATTAGACAATACTTTTTCCGGAATTGTTTTAATCTCACCCCTGACAAATACCCCATATTACGTAAAAGACTAAAACTGACACTAAAACTTATCAAAACTAAACTAAAACTAAGCATTTTCAAAAAATCAAAATCAAACGAAACTAGCAACCCTACTTTAAAAACGAATTAAAACTAAACTGTAATTGAAAACAAAACCTCAAAACTAACAAAAATAAAAACTAATGAAAAAATCCAAAACTATTATAACCTTGCTCGATAACAAACTTATTGAGTACCCGGTATCAATAAGCTTTGGGCTTATCAAGCTCGTTATCGAGCATAGCATTAGCGGCCCATGACGCCATGTTAAACGATCAAGACAAGAAGCGATTCAAGAAATGATTACAGTAATATTCATAATATAAAGCCATTTAACACTTATTGCACACTGATGAATGATTGTTTTAATGATATTTAATGATAATATTTGTTACTTTTGTCAATTGTCATCTTCATAGATGGTGGTCAGCCACAAACTCACTGTCACAACAACTGGCCAATAAAAAAAGATAACAGTTCTGTTCAGAATTTGTCTCACGAAAACGCTCAATAGTGGTCTTGATAAAAGCCAGGCTCAATAAGCAGGATCGATAAGGTGCTCATTATCAATAAGAATTAACGAGCTCCATCCCTAGTTGTGACTATACACACCTATTGTGCATCTACAGTAGGTAATGGATGCACACAGGATAAGTGTGTCTTTCTCACAAACAGGAGGAGAGACACACTCATGATGAGTCACTGTCATGAGGTTATGTGTCAGCCTTTTTTTATTTGTTGTCATCTACATATTATACACTTAATCTAATAACATTGACTTTGGGTGTATTGCATGCTGTGTGCCAGGATAGGCACCTCGTGTTGGCACACAGAAAAACAAACCTAGTAACATGATTAACGCCGTTACCTTCAGCTGCGTTCACCTGTGAAAACAAACCACTGTGAAATAATGGGGTTGAATTGTTCATCCCGTGCAATGCAGTGAACTGACTTGAAAATGTCCCTCACACAGGTGTCATTCCATTTCATGGATTTTCAATGTACGGTGAGTACGATTTATAAGTCGTTATCAACACCTAAGGTAAACGTGTGTGAGGCAAAATGTGTGAGCAGTGAAAGAATGATGATTCCATTGTGTGTGTTTGTGTCTCTTTCTTCCAGTGGCTCCTCTGTGCTTCCTCTATAATGAGCCGTCAAAGCTGTACAGTGTGTTCAGAGAGATGTATGTCCGCTACTTCTTCAGACTGCACTCTATCTCCTCCTCGCCTTCAGTAAGCGCACACACGCACACACACACACACACACACACACACACACACACACACACACACACACACACACACACACACTGTCAATCTTATCTTCTATTCACAAATTATCATAAATATGAATTATGTTTATGGGCTATTTCATGGTTCACTTGTATCCTCTATTTCAGTGTTTCTCGGGGGGGGGGGGGGGCGTCGGGGGGGGGGGGCGTCTAAAAGGACCCATACAAGTCTATAACTCTGACAGTGTACAAATAGAACCAAATGGACCCTAACGGTCCATCTGGTCCCATTTGTACACTGTCAGAGTTATGGGGAAACCGTTACATTTTAAAGTTTTAAAGAAACACTGCTCTATTTTGTGTTTGTGCACAGTGCAAACACATACTGTAAGTTCATAATGAATGTGTGTGTGTGTGTCTGTCTGTCTGTCTGTCTGTCTGTCTGTCTGTCTGTCTGTCTGTCTGTCTGTCTGTCTGTCTGTCTGTCTGTGTCTCTCTCTCTCTCTCTCTCTCTCTCTCTCTCTCTCTCTCCAGGGCATCGTCTCTCTGTGTCTCCAGTTTGAATGTCTGCTCCAAACCCACCTCCCCCAGCTCTTTTACCACCTTCGACAGATCGATGCTCAGCCGTGAGTAGCCTGTACACAACTTGATCTCTTCACGGCTCCTCGTGCAAATATCTAATTATGGCACCCCGGGCCGGGGCATCTGTCAACTTTTCAACATACTGGGGATGTGTTGTAAGGCCCTGTGTTAAATAATACAGTAGACGCAAATATTACCATTGTAGGGAAAAGTAGCAACATTCATATTATCATGGTTTCATCGGGATGGAAAATTGAGATTTATTTTCTTAACCACTTAAATTTGGATGACTAGAGTAGAGTCGCTCAGTGGTCTACACTTGGTCCCCTCCTTTCTACCTTCTACACCAAATATCTTCTGGGACATGAGCCGATCTACAAGGTCATTGATTCGTTGATTGTACGCTTTTATTTATATTTATATTTATTTATTTTTTTCCTCTTTCAGGCACCTATCCTATATTGACATGCCCAGAATAGGTACGCTACCTGAATGTTGGTTAATCGTACGTTCACACAGAGAGAATTGACCGGCATCAGGAGGAGTGTTGTGTTCTTGTGTGTGTAGAATGAATTAATAATAACCTTACCTTGGTCAGAACTCAGTAAGGTTTAGGCTTGACCAAGGACCCTGATTTTCTTGGAACAGTGAAATAATTTTGCCGTATGAATGAACTGTTATATCATTATCCCTATCTTCGCTATTCTGTGCATATCATATGATAGGTGAGGTGAATGCCTGCAAAAATAGCAGATCTACAAGTTGACCACAAGTTGTCCTATTACAACACGTTGTGAGCTTGTAGATCTGCTACTTTAGCTATTTGACTACTACTTGAAGTATGTTCTCCAGTCACTACCACTGTTAGATTATTGCATTTACTGTTCATGGGGTTTTAATAGTGTTTGAATCATGTCCCACCCACTCAATCATCCTCCAAACCAGTTGTTGCTGTGAGGTTGCAAAATACATGAGGTTGTACTGCCACCTTGTGGTGAATTGGTGAAAACACACATAGATACTGTATATACAAACTAAGTAACTGTTCATGGAAAGGAAACTGTACACTCTAGTTGAAATTATGACAAGTCAACATTTCCACTAAATGAATGAATGAGCCTAAGCTTTAAAGTGTATTGTTATTATTATTATTAAATTGGCAATTAGAATATAATGCCACTTGTTGACTGTTGTGTTACAATTACGCAAGTAACTGTTTTATACGTGACTACCTCATTGGGCTTAGAGAACTGATGAAAATGTGTATCTGTATATGAGAGCTAAACATTGTTTTATTTTTAATTTATTGAATATGTTTGTGTTCGGCAAAACTGACTGTATTTGATCGTCGTTGTCGGGTGGAAACCTTGTATGTCCAAAACTCTTCGTTTTGCATTTATCATTTTAAAAATGATTTAAACTAGTGAAAACAGCCGATCTACAGGCACACAATGTTACTAGGTTTTCAATGTAATGGGTCCCGGGACCCACAGGTGGTCATTCAAATGGGTCCCAGAAAAGTTTTATGAGTCTTCACTACAATGTTTTCGAGCGCTGTGAGCTTGTAGATCGGCTATTTTCAAAATGTTTGCCTATTTCTTATATTTATTTTACAATTTGGCTAATTTTTGAACTTAGAACTACTAAAACTACTAAAACATGTGCCCCTAATGAATTCGGGCGCGCAAAATGGCGTCGGACGTCGGTGGAATATAAACATTGACGTTTCTATCGCCTGTTTAAGACCTTCTACGTGGATTTTATTTGTGTTAACGTAGGGTAAAGTAGGATGCTTTCACCCATGAACAATGGTGTGGAATTTTAAAATGTTTTTCTTTTACCGCGACCCGGTAAATTATTTTAACATGGACTCCAATGGAGGCGCATCCCCGGGACCCCAGGACCATGACATGAATGAGTCCCTGGGCGACTTGAATGAGTTTTTGATGCGGGATGCGCAAGTAATCACTGCTTGTAGATCGGCTGTTTTCACTACTTTTGTGCGACGGCCTTGTATGATGAAGCAGGACTTTACTTTGCGAAAGAACATACAAATGAAACTTGGAGATACGAGGTTTCTGTCCGACAGCGACGATATGCTGCACACTGGGCTGAGAGCAGTGAGCACCCATACTTTAATTCAAAGTAAACAAACCATAAAAAAAAAAGTAAAAAAAAAAAGAAGAAAAAAAAAAGATTAAACTCATACTTACATAGACAGATCAAGTGCAAGAAATATATTTGTTAATCAACGAAGCGTATTGTGTGTTCTGTTTTTCATCAGTAAACATGTATGACCTGTTAACTGTGTGTGTCCAGGTTACGGATAGCTTTCAAGTGGATGGTGCGGGCCTTCTCCGGCTATCTTTCCACTGACCAGCTGTTGCTACTCTGGGACCGTGTCCTGGGCTATGACTCACTGGAGATAGTGGCAGGTGGGATTTTACTGTACCGGCACTCAGTTTCAACTCGGTGTCTTCATGGTTGCATTATAGCAGGGTTCCCCAATAGGCCGCCCACGGGCCATTTGCGGCCCGCGGGGGGCTACTGTCTGGCCCACACCAACCCCAGTAATAATGGTGGTATAAGAGCAGCAACAACACTAGTATGTCGTTGTTGTTGGGTCGAAATCTCGTATCTCCAAATTTGTACGCTCTTTCCCAAATCATACAAGGCCGTCGCACAAAAGTAGTGAAAACAGCAGATCTACAAGCACACAACGCCTCGCGGTGCGAGGTGTTGTGTGCTTGTAGATCGGCTGTTTTCACTAGTTTAAATAATTTTTAAAATGATAAATGCAAGACGAACGGTTTTGGACATACAAGATTTTCACCCGACAACGACGATATCTGAACTGAAGCTGGAGTAGGGGGAACGCGGCCGTCGCCCCCTGCAATGTTGTGGCCCTCAGCTTGGAACCCTAGACATAATTTGGCCCGTGGGGGAAACTAATTGGGGAACCCTGCATTATAGCACTGTTTCTCACCGTTGGGACGCGAGGGGGTGAGTCCAGTTATCACTGAGGATGTTGCACTGAGATTGGACTCCCAGAGGTCAAATATTTTATCAAATGGGGGTACGTGGCCTAATGCATTGGTTCTCAAAGTGGGGTCCGGGGACCCCCAGGGGTCCTTGAGGGAGTTCCAGGGGGTCCCCAGCTAAATGATAGTTAGGAATCAAATGGACTCTTATGGGTCTGTAACTCAGAGTGTACAAATGTTTTTTTGTACACACTCAGAGTTCAATTAACATTGAATTCACAATTTAAATTGGGGTCCCAGAGATAGAAATGCCATTAAATGGGCGTCCGTAGTCTAATGCTGGGGGTCAAACTGGGGGTCCCTGAAATCAAAATGGTTGAAAATCACTGCTAGAGCTGTAAAAGTCTTCCCATATAGGCTTGTTCCCCATGTTGATGCCTGATGGTGTGACACTACAACTTTTCTAAGCGTTGTTGAAAAAAAGGGATATATCTTTTCAAATGGGTCAATTTGGTGGTCCTTGACATGAAAGAGTTTGAGAACCACTGGCCTAATGCATATTTAACTGGGGGTCCTTGATATTCAAAAGGTTGAGAATCGCTGCACTGTAGTCTTAAAAAAATTACACTCGTGTGAACTGAGTGGTGGAGGCTGTGTGTGTGTGTGTGTGTGTGTGTGTGTGTGTGTGTGTGTGTGTGTGTGTGTGTGTGTGTGTGTGTGTGTGTGTGTGTGTGTGTGTGTGTGTGTGTGTGTGTGTGTGTGTGTGTGTGTGTGTGTGTGTGTGTGTGTGTGTGTGTGTGCGCGCGCGCGCGCGTGTGTGTGTGTGTGTGTGTGTGTGTGTATGAATGTGAGTGTGCCTGGCCTGAACAACAGCGCCCCTCCCTTAACATGTGTGGTCAGAAAAGGTATTGCAGGCTACATACAGACAGACAGACACGCATACCCACACACACGGCCACGTATAGGAGACAGTGTGACCACCGCTCAAAAACTTTTCTCACGTTCCTCCCTAACCTCCCCTCGTCATCATTCCCATGTCTTACCCTTTTCTCTCTCCTCCCTGATCCATCTCTCAATCTCTCTCTCTCTCTCTCCCCCTTGGCCATCCCTTTGCTGTCCCCCCCCCCCCCCTCCAGTCCTAGCAGCTGCTGTGTTTGCCTTCCGCGCTGAGAATCTGATGGAGGTGACTTCTCTCGCTTCGGCCGAGGTGAGTTGCTTTTCACACCCGTGCGTGCATGTGTGCGTGCGTGTTAGATGCGAGGCACTGCGCTCTCGCTCCTGCTCTGCTCCCTGTTCGCCATCGCAGCACCAGAGAGGGCTGGAAATAAACCCCTGATTACCAGACGGTGCCTGTAACCCGGTCTTCTGCATGCATGCACGCGTCTTTAAATAAAAAAAAGAGAAAGAAAGAAATGCTGGCTGGACACTCTAGAATCCTCTGCCCCTTGCTTATGTACACCCACCCACCCACCTCCTCGCCCTGTCTGTACCCTCCAACAGGGATGTGCTGGGCCCCTGATTCAGCCCGGGAAAAAGAGTTGGAGAGGCCCTCATTGCGCGCTATAGAGAGAGATCTCTCTCTATAGCGCTGCTGCTACTCAAAGATTTGCCATTTCAGATCATGACAAGTGACAAGCCAGTGGGCCAATTACATGAGTTATATTTTGTTGTTGTCGGGTGGAAACCTTGTATGTCCAAAACCGTTTGTTTTGTATTCATCATTTAAAAAATGATTTAAACTAGTGAAAACAGCCGATCTACAAGCACACAACGCCTCGCGGTGCGAGGCGTTGTGTGCTTGTAGATCTGCTGTTTTCACTAATTTTGTGCAACGACCTTGTATGATGAAGCAGGTCTTTGCTTTGCGAAAAAATGTACAAATTTGAAACTTGGAGATACAAGGTTTCTGCCCGACAGTGACAATTGGACTGGCCGGGAATGAACCGGCCGTTCGGGAGTTGTCCCGCTTTTCCCAATGGCCAGCACGTCCCTGCCCTCCAACCACCAACGCCCCGTCCACACTCCCAATCACCGCCAGCTCCTCCAAAGGCCCTTGCTCCAGCTGAAATGGTACACGCCAGGGTGATTTTATTACATATAAAACCCAGCATGTGTCTCTGTATTTTGCTTTTTAGATGAAGCACACTAAACGGTTGATGTCAATGACGGTACAAAGTGACACTCAACTGGGCTGAGTCATGTCAGTCGAAAAGGTGTCATGTGACTTAAGGCCAAAGGCACGACTAATTGATTTTACTGAAACGCGGCTGGGTGGACATATTGGGCGTCCCACGCAGTCATTCCAGGAGGTGTTATTTCAGGGAGTACGTCATTGCCGCGCATCGAGATCGTGTCATGTCGTGTACACAGCACTGGTTCTCAATGCCGGCCGGGTCCGGGGCCCGCCAAGGGGCCAAAATGACCTTAGCGGTCTGTAACTCTGAGAGAGGGCAAACCTAAATTGCTTATTTGATTCCATTTGTACTCTCTCAGAGTTACAGACCGGTGAGGGTCTGTAACTCTGTAAATCTGTAAAGGGTCTGTAAATCACATCAAATGGGGTCGGTGCGGTGGCCTAATGCATATCAACCTGGGGCTGGGGATCCTTGAAATTAAAAAGGTTGAGAATCACTGGGACAGTATGTATCTTCTGTGTTGTGTGGAATCTTTGTATGTCCAAAACCGCTACTTTGATTGTTTCATGACAAGTGACAAGCTGTTTTTTCTTTATTAATGTAATCATGCTTCCAAGGAAGCCCAGCCCATATGGACTTACAGGACACTTTCATATTTAATTCGACAAAATCAATGAACCAACATAACAATTCACACAAACCACCAGTTCACACAAATTTTTACTTTTCAGGAAATGGAAAAAAAGCCAGTGCACTTTGAAAGTCTTTCAAATGTGCAGAAATAGCAGACCTACAATCTCATGTCGCGTTGTGAGCTTGTAGATCCGCTACATCTGAGACGTCTTCAATACTATTGTGCGGCACTCGTGTACAAAGAAGGACATTATTAATTGACGGGGAAAAAATATATAAATATGGAAATAGAAGGTTTCTGCCTGACAGGAACGATATGCGGTGCTGTATACTATTTCACCATACTATTTCCCATACTATGCCGTGGCCATCATAATGACCGAAAAGAATTAAGCCTTGTGATGATAACTCACCCTCCTTTCTCCCCTTCTCCTCACCTCCCCTCCCTCCACCCCATCTCCCTCCTTCCCGCTAGCCTCCTGTGTGAGTGGGTGGAGAAGGAGGGCTTTGGGGAGGGGGAGTGGGTTAATCCAGGGAGTGACGCACAGGGCGTCGAGCTGACCTGATGGTCTAACATGCTGGCCGGAACTATTTGCTTGCTCATTTAGCACCTGGCCCCGCGGAGCAGCTATTATAACACACTGCTCCTTACCTTATTTTTAGAGCCCCGGGCCCAGCGTTGAAATATTAGACCCTCTCTCTAAACATGATAGCGTCCCTAAATTTAATCTCTTGTCAATCCCAAAAGGCCATGGTGGGGAACGGCATATTCCAACACGCGAGTCGATCGTTTTGCAGAAGGATCCTGCGATCAGTGTCACCTAGTGGTTCATTTTACAAATGCTGAAATTATGTTTCGTTGGGGGGGAGGGGAGGGAGGGGGGGGGGGGGGTCTCTGGAGGTTGCTGCTACATAAGGGATGTGCAAACGTTCACGGCAAAGCGGTGTCTGACTTGCGTTTTCGTTTGATGACCTCATCACAGGCTGTCCTCGCCGACCTTTCAACTCTGAAGGTCATGCCTCTCATCCAGATCTTCCTTTTTGCCACCGACATCTGAGGAGCGTGGCGTTGGCGCGGTGCGTTTGTACGCCGCGCACCACCTGGCCGATAACGAGATGCCAGACGGCTGTGCTGTTGCCATGCCGACGCCAATGATCATTCATCGGGAGTTGCTGACTTTTATTGTGTATGGAATACCAACAAACTGCAACCAAACACATATTTGGCACTATGCACATTCATTCCAGACCCCATCAATTAGTATTAGGGATGGGACGATATGAAAATGTCATATCACGATTATTGTGACAAAGGAAATCACGATTTACAATATTATCGTGATAATCAAAATCCATTATCCTGGGGCGGAACATTTGCCAAAAAAATAGCCGATCTAAAAGCTCACAACGCGTTGCAATGCAATGCACGCATTGTGAGCTTGTAGATTGGCTATTTTTTAGCAAAGACATTTGATAGAGAGTGAAAAAAAGACTGTATCAAGTATGTATTTTATAAGTTCCTTTTACCATTTATAGAGGGTTTAAGTGGTCCCGGATATGCAGCTCGGCAAATAAAATGTCAATTGATCCCAGTGTATGACGGAGGACAATATCACGATAAATTAAATCTCCACCGTACGATTATTATCACGAGTGTTTTTTATCACAATAAACGATAATATCGCTTATTGTCCCATCCCTAATTAGTATTGAACTTGGTCAAGTATAAAAAGCCAATACCCCCCCCCCCCCCCCACACACACACACACACACTCAGAATGCATGCTCCATAGTTATTACACCGTTTCATGTTATTCGATATTATACTGTAAGTATATTCTGCAGAAGAGCAAGGCTAAGCTAACCTCCTTGCTGAAGAAAGATCATTATGTATACCAATGTTTGGACTAGCTGAGAGGCTCATTAACAGGTGGATGTGTTGCATGAAGCAGTAATTGTACTGCATTAACAGCATGTGAGGAAAAACAGTGCTATCATCTTTGAGTCGGTTTAATGAAGTGTTAATAAGATCGAGCAACGTACTTGGTTACTGCAACTTGTCATAATGCTGCCCTATTGCTTATTAATGAGAAGATCGTAAGCTCCCACAGCAGCTTCACATTGCAATATTCTTCAACAATTGCACCGATGCATTTTTGATGCAGCTGTACTGTACATGAATTAAATATTAGGAAACATGTCACTCATTCCCAGTATTGTTTTGTTCTTTTACAACAAATATATAATTATATTAATTTGATCAATGCAATCACTCTTGGTTAAATCTGTTGTTGTTATGTGTGATTATTATTTGAATTCATAACATACAGTATGTCCTTGGATTCGTGCTATGCATGCTCCTTTATTGAATACCTATTATGAGATAGTGTAAATATTTGGGCAGGGTGTCTTACATTCGGGCAGTTCACCAAAGGTATTGGGCTTGTGCAGGCAGAATGGATAATTGACAGGTAGCAGCACTGGTCGGAGAACATGATAGCCTGCCCCTTCGGCCATCTTCCTAGCGTCCACGCTATATTGCTCCCTCACGGTTGGTTGCCATCCTCATTCCTCCCTGCCAGGCCGGTATCAAATTATGCTGCTCATCTCTTTCAAATACCCCCCTGCCTCTCCCTCCCTTTCTCTCTCTCTTGCTGGTCCTTGTTACATCTGCCACCTGTTGACCACGGCTCCCACAGCAGGCTCTTATCACACATGCACCTCCTTTGGCCCCACTGAGGACCACTTCTGTTACGTATATGGCTAATGTACAGCCCGCTTTGTTGAGTGAACCTGACAGAAATAACAGATTTTAAACAGTAAATGTTTTTTAAAGCAAGAGAGAGAAAACAACCAGGCACTCAATGGAGATAAAGTGGCTATTAAAACTTTTTGTAAACATAATTAACCTTGATTTTATGTCCTCTCCTCCTTTTCAAGTATGATTTTTTTGACAATATACAATTGAGGCAATTAGCACTAGCTCTTAATCCAGAGTGATTTACAGTAAGCAGGATAAACACAAGGTAATAGATCAAATGCATAGAAATGGTCATCTACAGTACATACAAGACCCTATCATCAGCCTATAGTGTAATATAAAAATATATATATATGTACATTGAAACTATACAAACTATAGGATGCATAACATGCTATCTAAATCGCATTTTACTTTATCGTTGAACACAAGTGTACAACGAAAATATCTTGATGGCATCAATCCAATCCAATCCAAACCCTATATATATATATATATATATATATATATATATATATATAAACTTGCCACAAAAAGTTCGGAAATCTAACTTTGGTCGATTATATCTCCCCTTTAATAAACTCATTGTATTGTGTTTGATATCATTGTTATTGTTGATTCGTCACCTTTACAATGAGGTACAGTTTGTAGGAATCTGGCATTCGTGGAATGAGAAACAAAGCCAAACGTGTGGGTAGCGCTCCTCCAAAAATTTACAAAATGGCCTGGCAGGCCTGCAATACTGTTCTTTTGGTCTTCACCTTTGTTACTTGGGGCATTGAATGATTGCACTCTCTCACAGTAATAAGGAAAAGAAAAAACAACACATATTGGCAATTTTTACACTTTATTAATGTTAAGCTCAGTGTCAGGGAAGCCCAAAACGAGAGTAAATGCCAGCAGAACAGTATATTGCAAGCCATTTTGGCAAAATTCTGGTCGGCGCTACCCACACGTTTGGCTGTGTAGCTCATGCCTCGAATGCCTGATGCTTACAAGCTGTACTTCGTTGTAAAGGTGACAAATCAACGATAAAAATGATATAAAACACAATACCATTTGGGTTTAAGGGGAGATATAATCGACCAAAGTTAGATTTCCGAACTTTTTGTGGCAAGTTTATATATATATATATATATATATATATATATATATATATATATAATCTCCTCACTGCAATAAACTAATCTACAAGCTCACAGAAGTGAGGTGAATTGCAAATTTTCGGGAATCAACAAGCTCGCTCTGTTTGCCCCCCAGAGCAGGAACGCTACAGGGTTCATGTGGTTAACTGTGTAGACCTGTCTACACACTGTCTGTCTGTCCCGCTGGTTGATGTGTCTGGTTGCAGGAGGGACATGGCTTCTATCTATCATCAGTCTGAGGCTGGCAGTGGCAGAAAGATCTCTTGTAGTTGGCAATATCATGTTTCCTGTCTACCACCTCAGCCTTCCTTCTCTAAAGAGTGTTTTGACAGTGACACATGGGCCTTTTGTCCATTCCTGTGTCTCGCATCCATGGAAGCGAGGGGTGGAAAGAAACTAAGTAGTACATTTAATCAAGTAGAGTATTTCCAAATGTCAATACTTAATCAAGTAGAGTATTTCCAAATGTCAATACTTTTACTCCAATACATCTCAAAGGCAAATATTGTACTTACTACAATTGTTTGAAAACTTTAGTTTCTAGTTACTTTGTAGATTTTGATTATTATTTCAAAAGCACTTCAGCCTTTTTGAAAATAGCTGATCTACAAGCTGCAACATGTCGTTCTGCTCGTTCAAAGGATTTTTATACATTTTCCTATGCCTTCTGCATAATGAGTTATTTTGGTACTTTAAGTGTATTTTGATGCCAATACTTTTTACTTTTACTCAAGTCAACTTTGTATACTGAACCTATTGAAGACTATTTCTACAATAGGGTCTTGATACTTTAACTAAGTAAAACATTTGAGTACTTCTTCCATCACAGATGGAAGCAATTTATGAATTGGAACATCCTTCCAGATGGTGAAACTCGGATGTGTTTCTGGGTCATGGCCCTTGGACATGGCTGCAGAATGTGAAAAAATGCCCATTGTTTCAAGGATTATTTATGCTTTCATGGTGTTGAATTTAGACTGCTAATGGACAACTAATGAACTAGTCCTTGTGATAGGTATGTGTGTTATTGCAAGATGCCAAAACTAGTAATAATCCCCTGGAAGGAAATTCTAGGGTGTTAAATTAGCAAACCATAGAAAAGGTAAAAGAAAGAAAAGGGCAGCAACTGACCTTACAATAGATACAACACACACACACACACACACACACACACACACACACACACACACACACACACACACACACACACACACACACACACACACACACACACACCACAAAACAATACACTGTACTCATTCACAAACATGCTCATGTTAGCTCACAAGCACACCCACACACTCATGGGCACAAAAAAGGTCTGGTGGCAAAGGAACACCCCATCCGCTCTCTGTGTGCACCTGGGGAGAAGGAGCCCCTGCAACAGTTCATCATAGAGGGGATGGGAGCAGGGGCGTCACACCAAATTCTGGGCCCTGGGTACAAGGATTCACTGCGGGCCCCCCATGAATGTTAACTATTGAAAAATAGCAGATATACAAGCTCACAGCGCGGCACCGAGTGCCGCGCTGCGAGCTTGTATATCTGCTATTTTTGAAAAATCGTGAAAATGTGTGCAAGAAACCTATGTCAAGGACCCCCAAGATGATATGTATTTGGCCACGGACCCCGATCTCAAAATATTTAGTTCCAGGGACCCCCAGAAGCAAAATCTGAGTTAGAAATGTTCGCTTAAAAAATACATATATTCAAAGATTTTCACACATTTTCACAACTTTTCAAAAATAGCAGATCTACAAGCTCGCAGCGTGGCACTCGGTGCCGCGCTGTGAGCTTGTACATCTGCTATTTTTCAATAGATAAAGTTATTAGGGCCCCTCGATCCACCTTGGGCCCCAGTAACTCAGTCCCACTTTCCTACCCCTTGTGACGCCCCTGGATGGGAGGAGTTGTAAAGGATGGTCTATCTATGATGTTGTCCCTGGTCCTCCTTTCTGCCACTGCCTCCATCCTGTCCAGCTCAAGACCAACAACAACACTGACGTTCCTCGCCAGCTTGTTTGAAATTGTGTTTGTGCAGCTGCCCGGCCTTGATGCCACAGCAAAGAACAGTCCATGTGCTGGCTACCACAGACTGTGAGAACATAGTATTGTGTTGCCCGCCGCACATAACACAATTCAGGACCTTGATCATTGAGCTATTGCAGTGGTTCTCTACTTTGTAATTTCAAGGACCTCAAGACAATAACTACACTATATAATAGGCCTATACAAATATACAAATGGACCGTTCCATTCGTACAGGTTCTCAAAAAGTTGCAGACTGTAAAGGTCTATTTGGGCAAATCTTGCTATTTCTACGTCCGATTATTTCGACTACAGGCGTCGGCAGGTTAGCATTTCACCAGGTTAACATTCACCCATGCCGACATTTGCCGAAATACTGGGACGTAGAACAAATGTTATGTCGAAATATCGACACGCTCCCCTCAAGGGACCCCGAGGGCCGATGCATACTCCACTTTTAGAGCCAAATTTATTTTGGTTCGGGGAGTCACAAAATCTCTGCAGCACCGAACACTACAGCCAAATTAATGTTGGTTTATGTTTATGTGCACACCCGGGAAATTATAGGAGCCCATTATTTGAATGGATTAGGGTTAGGGTTAGATTTGAAATTAAAACGGTTTTATTTCTTTTTTGCATGTAGTTTAGTTTACTAAAGCCTTTTCTCAAAATTCACCTGTTTGTAAATAATATATCTACGTTAATAGGCATGCATGTTTTACATGTATAAAACACACAAAGGACAGAAGTAATACTTTTATACAACAAATATTGTTTTTGTTATTATTACTATTCTAATTTTTCGTCTAGCATGTGGATTATCACATTTTAATGATGCTGTCGAGAAGCTTCCCGCCACCACAGGACCTTTAAAAGAGACCTAAGTGTTGTGTGGACAGCCAATCACAGTGTGCCATGTTGGGACGCTCTGGCCAATAGACGCTCTCAGCACGGAGGAAAAACTTGGATGGCCGGTAAGAGAGAGAGAGGCGCCCACACAGACAGAGGGAGGGGGAGAGAGATATAGACAGGGACTGGGAGGGAGGGAGAGAGAGAAAGAGAGGGAGAGAGGGAGGGAGGGAGGAAGGGGGAGAAAGGGAGACAGACAGAGAGAGAAAGTGTGGGAGGGAGGGAAGAACAATGGACCGGCCGAGCATCCGCGTCACCGTGACGAGAGAGAAAACACCCCCGAAGTTTCTGAGGAGAATTCCTCCTGGTTTGGATGCAGTTCATGAGGAAACCCGAGGGCAGACCGACAGGCCTCCCCCATCCCAGTCCCCTGTTTGTTGCCTGGCTGTCACCACACAGCAGCTCAATAAACAAGCCATTTTCAATTCAAATGAGCTTTATTGGCATGAGAAAACATACGTTTACATTGCCAAAGCAAGTGTCAAAATAGCCTATAATACAAATTAAAAAAAGAAGAAAAAAAGAAAAGAAAAAAAAACAGAGAGGAACATAATACAGTAGGAGGAGGGGTGGGGAAATCTCGGTTTAGGCATAGTTTTACTGAGGTTAGGGTTAGGCATAGTGGTTAACATTCACCAGGTTAGCATTCACCAGCGTCGGCAGGTTAGTATTTCATCAGGTTAACATTCACCCACGTCGAGCTATGTCACATTTTGTTGTTATACATGTTGGTCTATATAATAGCTTTTTGGAACAAATAGCAATCTTTATTTGCAGTCGCTTTGGAACAAAAAGCATATTTTTTTTCTCCTCAAAACGATTTTAAGTAGCCTACTAGTAGGCCTATACAGTAGCCTACATACATAAAAAGCCTCAGATTTAAAATGCATTTAAAGGTAGCGGCTCTGTTTACTGTGCAGGAGGTCTAGAAACACGCACGGCGCGAGGGCAGGAGCCAGGAGGGGAGGCGAGGCACGTTTGATTTTAACATCACCCTGAAGTAAAAAAAAAAAAAAAAAACACATTTGCATTTTGACTTCCGCCCCGAGGCTTCCCCTTTTTTTTTTTTTTTTTTCCCTTTACGACGGCGTCTCCCGAAAACAGTCGATCTGCAAGCTCACTCTCGCCGCGAACACGGCACGCGGTGAGCTTGTAGATCGGCTTTTTTCGGGAGACGCCGGCCGTCGTACGACGACGCACAAACCCCACGCTTTCTCTCTGCATCAGCCGGCTTCTCTCTCCCTCTCTCTCTCTCTCTCTTTCTCTCTAGCTCTCTCTCTCTCTCTCTCTCTCTCTCTCTCTCTCTCTCTCGCAGCAACACATCACACTCACACAGTTGATCTTGATGACATACGGGAGAGAGAGAGGATCATATATCACCAGCACCGGCAGAGAGACACTTATAATAAACTTCATTTTGTAAAAGTAGGGTGAATCAATGTCGTCGTGCGCCGCCTGCTACTGTTGTTGTCGCCTGATCTGACTCACTGTGTGGACTGTGTGTGGAGTGGAGAGGAGACAAGACCAGACGCCGTGGGGTTTTACACTACCGGAGGGTCGAAAGTGAAAAATCTACCAGCTAAGAAGGAAAGGATCAACAAACATTGTTTTAGTATGCGATGGGATTATTTGCTACTTTGGTTTGAAGAAGAGGCGGACCTCCTCTCGTCTCCTCCAGACGTGATGTTTGCTTACTGTACGTGGAAGTACACTGACTGCTGCTCTGTCCTGACATAAGGATATTTAATACGACTCGTGTTTATTATTATTGCGTGGGGGGACGAGCCTGGATTTCCACGGTATCAATCAACATTGGGTCTTTTATTTTATTTTTGTTCATTTTTTTTGCTATTCGCGTCAGGGTTGGAGCTTCTTTCACCTTCATCACAAGTTCACTCATAGGACTATTATCGATTGCACAGACGAGGCTTCCTTTTGAATTCTGTCAAATCTGGTATCACAATATTAGAGTCATGGAAGGGATCGCTTTGACGTAGTTAAGTCACGGTCACCGTAGGCTATATATTTAAAGGCTATATGAGGGTACAGAGGCTCTACGAGTTTTTGGTTTTTTAAATCGATTTGGATCAGCACATCAGACGTATAGGCTAACAATTTAAATTGTAAGCTCTTCTTCAGCACTTTGAGTCCCGTTCACGTTAGCTTATGCTGTAGTAATAACAATGACGGCAGCTATCTGCTTTGCTAGGCGGTGTGTTGGCTGAGCCTGAGAGAGACCCATCGGCTGGATATATTACACAAAGTATTCTGCAGGAATTAAAGTTGTTTGCATTTGAAACTGGCCTTCTAGTGACACGACACATTTCTGTTACTCGCGTGCACAAAAAGGCAGTTTGGTGTGTGGAATCCCGCACTCATCATTTTGTCTTCCTTTCTGGGATTGCTTTTTTTTTTTTTTTTTTTTGCTCAGTTTCCCCCCCAAAATTTCCACGGATAAGAATTCTCCGCTTTCCTCCTTCAACATGACTCACGTCCACAAGGTAGTGAATATATTGCTACGTGGACTCGTCATCTATGCGGTACTCTATGGCTTGGAGAGCACAGCCTACTCCAGTGAGCTGCCGAGCCATTCGACTGATGTGGCAAATGTAGCCACCACAGGTAAGCCCTTTGATGTTGGACCACAATGATTCACCCCTGTGGTTTTCAGCCCCTTTCATGCCAAGGTCCGTTATTTGTTCTGCATTTGAGCCACGGACCACCATTTGATGACATTTTAGCCTCTCAAAGACCCAAGACCTTTGTAATATTTTGTTGTCAGTGCAGTGGATTTTGTCCACAATTCCATGCTGTATTGATGTGTTAGCAGAGATAACAGGCACGCGTTGATCAAAATAACAATTATTCTACATTCTCTAATTGTATAGCATTCTTGTAAATTAAGAAATGCAGATGTTTAACAATAGTTTTAACTCTTGAGAGCATAACAAATTACCAACTATCCATCATTTAGCTAGGGACCACCTACAACCCCCTCAAGGACAACTGGTGGTCCCCGGACCACTGGTTGAGAACCACCGATTTACCCCATCCGTGATGATGATGCAATGAATGTACTCGAAGAAATGCCTTGGAATGTGAAGCCCAGCATTGATGAGATAACAGGCTGTGCATGGTGTGGGTGGGGGCCTGAAGGGGGGTCGTGTGCTTTTTCGTCGACAGTCACCTTTTCCCCTCTGTGCGTTGCTGAGGAATGCCGGTGGCATGAGCGGAATGCACGATGTCCCCCCCACTCCCACCCCACGGCACGGAGGATAGGACAGGCATGGATATCTTCTCCACGTCACGTCCTGATGCCAAGGCGACATGTGGGCCAGTTGTGGCCAATGCCGGGTGGGCTAGTGGTTGATTTATAGTCTAGCATTGGTTCTCAAAGTGGGGCCCGGCCCGGGTACCCGCAGGGGTCCTTGAGGGAGTTCCAGGCGGTCCCCTAGCTAAATGATAGTTAGGAAACAAATGGGCCCTTGTGTGTCTGTAACTCAGAGTGTACAAATGTAACACACTACTGCTGCAAATGCATGTGAAACTGGGGGTCCTTGAAATTAAAATGTCTGAGACTGGGAATCTCTGCTAGAGCCCTAGAAATCTTTTCAAATGGGGATCCGCGGGCTAATAAGTGTCAATTCGGGGGTCCTTGACGTGAAAAAGTTTGACAAGCACTGATTTATAGAATGCACACATGCACACTGGTGGTTGGTAGGTAGCAGCTCCTAGCCATGGCTAAGTAATTCAAAGCGCCGCCTGGGCCTATTTTAACGTCAGGCAGGCGTGTGAGTGATCATCAGATATTTCATTATGGGAGTATCACACAATGCTTGATGATATCTCCTCTCTCAGTAAACGACATGTGTTCTGGGATTTCTGCCACACTGCCCGACTAATAAGTGCAAGGGTATCAGTGATGTGCGCCTAAGTATGTGTTAAGGTCACTTATAAATCAAAGCTGGCTTAGTAACCTAATATTGTGATGGTGGCCAGTGGTGTATGACATTTCACTTGCAGCCTGCATGATTGATTCAATAGGCCTACCTACTCCCTATGCCTTTTATTTATACTTGGTTGTGCACCATGTCGCACATCGAAAAGAGCAGAACTACAAGCTCACAATGCATCGCGATGCAACGTATAAATGAAGCTTAAGGTCTGCACCGGCTGGGTATAGGACAGACTTCCATTTGTCTATTCCTACAAAGAAAAATCCTTCAGTTCAAACCCCCCTTGGTCTCAAAGTTAACTTTTTTCACTGCAAGTGCGCGGGGTCAAAAGCACACAGGCCATCATGGACACAGCACAGCAGTATTGAATTCATCATATGGTTATGAATGGTAGGAGGAATCCCATGAATTATGAATTAATTTGACAACCACATGGCATAGGGAAGCAGATAAGGGGGTAGAGCGACCCGTCTGGTTTATACAGAAGAAAGAGTACCTTGCTCAGTTGAGCAGAATCTTTATTTTATCAAGCCTCCATCAGAAGCTTTTTGAATGTGATCCAGAATGAGTAAGTGGGCAACGAAAACCTGACAGTTACATTTGAAATAGTACCCTTTGATTGATTGACAGAGGTTTTTGATGCAGATACTTTTTTTCTTTTTTTAGATTTGTTTTGGGGCTTTTATGCCTTCATTGATAGGACAGTAGACTGACAGGAAATGGGGAGAGAGATGGGGAGTGACACGCAGGCAAGGGTCGTCGGGATTCGAACCTGCGACACGCTGTCAAGGCATTATAACGTATGCGCTTGGATCGGTAGGCCAGCAGGTGGCTGGGCGCCCCTTGATACAGATACATTTTAATTACATGCATTTGTTCAGAACGTGTGCACATGATGCAATGTAGGTTTATTTTGCAACATACACAGTCTAGGTAGACCTGCCATGCAGTTGGGTGTAGATGATGCTGTGTCAACTAGCCTATAATAGCGTTGACATTGCATGCATACTAGTTTCTCTGTTCTCACAGAACATCCAGTACTTTATATTATGTCTAACATACTCCAGTGGAATGCATGTCGTCACTGTCGGGCAGAAACCTCCTATCTCCAATTTTCAAATTTGTATGTTTCTTTCGTAAAGTAAAGCCCTGCTTCACCATACAAGACTGTCGCACAAAGCTATCAAAAATAGCCGATCTACAAGCGCCCAAAGCCTCACACCATAACGAACAGTTTTGGACATACAACTATGTGTTTCTGGTCATAAGTTCTGTTTGGACTAGTTGTATCTTATCATTTTGTGGTGTTGTGTAGGGAGGCCAACAATGACTCAAGACCAGGGGCCCACGGCACGCCCTCCTAAATCTCATAATGGAAATGTCATTCTCTGTTAAGCTTTGGCAGTGCTTTGGCAGTTTTCTTTTCTTTTTCTCTTTTTCCCCAATTTGACAAAAAAAACTAATGGCAATACACTATCCTCTGTGGCGTTGCCACGTATGGTTACGTTAACTGTTCTCAGAATCCTTTTAATTAGAGCTAATAGCCCCAGCACACCTGTGACCTTACATTAAAGATCTAATTAGGTATGCAGGAGAACTTCAAATGTTCAATTTAAATCTAAGACAAATATGAGGCGTTAAAATAGCTTATAAAAAGTCAGGGTTCAAATATTTATCTTCCACGTATGGTTACGTTAACTGTTCTCAGAATCCTCTTATTCAGAGCTAATAGCCCCAGCACACCTGTGACCTTACATAATAGATCTAATACCTGCCCTTAGGTATGCAGGAGAACTTCAAATGTTCAATTTAAATCTAAGACAAATATGAGGAGTTAAAATAGCTTATAAAAAGTCAGGGCTCAAATATTTATCTTTCTTTCAGCAAAAAATGTTACAGCATAAGCGATACACTGTCACAGTGCTTGCAATCTTGTACATTTTGATATACATCCTGTCTGTTACTATTGCAGAAAGTATTAAAACACTCAATATAGAGACACTTGTTATAAGTTATAATAAACCTTTATTTTTCCCTGTGGGGAAATTCAGGTGTCATAGCAGTAACAGCAGTAAGTGTGAAGAGTAGAGAGATAAGAATAAGATCAAATACAAAAAATTGTGTTGGACATCTGTACTTGATCTTGGAGTTAGGCTTATGTATTTTCTATCAATAAATATACAAATGCATCTATCACCAGTGAATATATACATGAATAATATACATCTACTGTCACCAAATGAATTAAGATCAACAGTGAATATGAGACTATGTTGAGACTATGATTATATTGTACAGTCAGTGTCAACACGCCTCCAACAGTGAGTTTCTGGATAATGTATAGAGTATATTAACAGTGAATATAATGAATGAGTATGCAGTCGCAGTATACTGTACATCAACAATGAATATATGCATTCATGACTGGCTAGTCACTACGCATTCAAATTATAATATATCATTATTATATAATCGCAATTCTTTGACATAATTGCAATTATTTTGTGATAATCGTCGTAATCGTTTACATGTTGAAAAATGTTTATATGTTCAAAAACATTAAAAAAATTGTGGAAATGGCAGATCTACAAGCTCACAACGCGTCGTGATGCGACACGTTGTGAGCTTGTAGATCGGCTATTTCCACTATCAATGTTCTTTTTAAAGTGTAAAGTTGTCAAATATGTCCTTCATTTCTTTGTATATTTGGCTTATGTGTCATATCTGCCATGTCCAACTTCAAAGCCTACAAGCCAAACAGGAATGTAATTGTCAACGATGGAAACACAATTAAATCATTAATCGCAATTATTTTTTATTCATGTAAAATGTCATAATCGTGACAGCCCTAATTCGATGACTCGGTGGCTGCTCAGTAGCGGTCACCGCCGGTCATTGAATTATAGGCTTAGGAATGCGACAGAAATGATGAATTCAACGCTTTTTACTTATTGAAATATATCAGATTATAACCCACACAGCAGTGAGCTAATACACTGCCAGTGGACGTGACCGAATAACCCATTTCCCTGCTGGCTCTCTGGAAAGGTCACCTGCCTCTTCATTGAGTCTCAGTAACAGAGTGAGAGGAGTGGAGAGTGACTGTACTGTACACGTGTGTTTGTGTGTGGGTACACTTGGCAGAAGTGTATTATAAAATTAAAGCATGTTTAGAGATGAATATAGGGATTAGGTTACAAATAGTGCACCGTGTGTACTCGGTTTGCTGCGGCAGTGAATGTCTGCGCAATTTGATCCAGTGGTGTGTGTGTGTGTGTGTGTGTGTGTGTGTGTGTGTGTGTGTGTGTGTGTGTGTGTGTGTGTGTGTGTGTGTGTGTGTGTGTGTGTGTGTGTGTGTGTGTGTGTGTGTGTGTGTGTGTGTGTGTGTGTGTGTGTGTGTGTGTGTGTGTGTTTGCATGTATGTGTGTGTGTGGGGGCCAGGGCATGAAAGTTTGTTAGTGGTCCGTGGAGAATTTCTTGCTGCAGACTCAATAATAAAGGAATTTCCTGCTCTACTGTATTACAGCGATATAGCAGTGGTCTGGGAAAAGGTTGGAGGACGGTGCAGGATAATCTCCTGCCGGGCAGTTAGAGGTCAGCTAGATCAGAGGTTCTCCAACTTTCTTTGGTTTCAGTTCCCCCTTTCTTTGACGTCTGAATGCAAGTACCCCATTTAACCAAGCCAACAGCATAAACAACATGACATTACCAATAAGAAATGGAGTGAAAGAGTTGCTATTAGTGCATCCTGAGCAGATATATTTTTTAAATTTGGTATTTCAACGTTTCAGTATGTTTTTATGCCATTATGTTCAAATAATGTGCAAATAAGTATTGCTTACTATTCAATAACAGTATTTTGTTTTTATTTATTTTTGTTAAAAACACTACAGATCAGTAGGTTCACACAGAATGTGCCAATGTTTTATTGATGCGAGAGTGTGGTCTAACCAACATCAACTTGGGAATCACTGCCTCACACTCTCCTATCTAACATCAGGGTCTTGAGTTCTAAAGTGTTAGCTAAGCTTAACAAACATATAACAGAGATTCTTCCATTTTCCACTCTCTCAAGTACCCCCTATTGTACCTCTGCTTAGGGGTAAAGTACCCCCACACTGAGCTTGGTGGACAGACCTGCCCCTAAACCATCTCCAGATATCATTGGTGGCAAGATGGGAGGATTATGCATTATCCATGTGAATGTAGTGGGAGTTTGGGGCGAAAAAGCTGATTACATAACTACACTGTTTGTTTTATATGAAACAGGACTAATTTGGTTCCAGTTGTTTTAGCTGTGTGGTCAAGAGAGTGCCACGGACAAGAGTAATGAACGTGCAGCAATTCACACGATTACATTGAAGATTGTGGTATGTACTGTATTACAAACTGTCAGTGCTGTGAAGAAGGATCTTAATCTTTCAGGCTTGATTTGTGGTATTGGGACAGTTTTCTGTCACTTATCCCACAGCACCATTTCCCCCTGAAATGTTGTAGTTCATTGTGGTACTTTTCAATCATAGACCTGGTTTTGTGTAGGCTAAATGCACCCATCTTAACTACACATTGCATAATATATCAGACCGGGGAATTCTAAAAGTATGGATGAAAATAACCGTACTGAATTTGTGCCACCTGTAAACTCACAACTGATGTTCAGTTGTGGCAATCAGCAGCATGGGTGCAAATAGAGTGTTACGGGAGTGAAAGTTGCTGCAGTACTCACTTGAGTTGCATTGTGAACATGGACTTCCTCCTGTTTTAATTGTGTATATTTTAGCTTGTTTGGCATTTCGACAAACGCAGCCCTTCCCTCTGGCCACGAGGAACTCACAGTTCTCAAACAATGTGCCCTTCAAGGCAATTAGTAAGCCTTGTCAAGCCATGTGGCCCATGAGGGCAGGAGCATATCTCCTGTTTCTGTAGCATGAGGTAGCTTCATGTACAAGTACACCCACTGGACTTGATGCTAGTATGTTGCAGGGATTTACCTCCCACCAAACCCTTAAAGGAGTAGTTCACCCCCAAAATGACTTTTTTTCTATTGATTAGTCATGCCATGGAGAGTAGAGTTCAATAATATTTGTTGGTTTTTGTCACATTCCTAAGACAAAAAAAATATTTGAGTAAATTTACCCCCATTGATTTCGGATGGTGACCCGTTTCGAAACGGGTCACCATCCGAAATGAATGGGGGTAAATTTATTGTTATCACATTTTTGTCTTAGGAATGTGACAAAAAACTAAAAATATTATTGAACTCTACTAATCAATAGAAAAAAAGTCATTTTGGGGGTGAACTACTCCTTTAATGGTGAGTGCCAAGCAGGGAGGCCCCTTGGTATTGTCTTTGGTATGATCCGGCCAGGGATGGAATCTCAACCTCCCAGTCTCAGGGTGGACACTAACCGCAAGGCCACTGAGCTGGTCAAGGTAATACAGTAAGGCAAAACAGTACCTTAAATACATGGCCTCTTACGAACACAAACGTATTTATTTATTAATTATTATGTGCAGGAATGGGTTGTAAGTTACTGAATACATGATGTAATCGGGATGATATGAACAGTATATAACTATTATCACCCCAGATTGCATTCGGGAAAAAAAGTGTTGTTATAATATAGTTATATTCTAATCTAAGTTCGATTACAGTCTTTGATTACATCTATGGCAGTCTTCTAGCCCGACCCCTGAGAGGTCAGCTGGACAGTCTGGGGGTCGTCTTTCTCAACCCCTGGTGTCCCTGTCCTCACCTCATCTTGACCACACACCCCTTCCCATGCCCCCATCTGCTGGATGTGAAAGACAATGGTTATTCGGGCTGGAGGGGTGGGGTGTGCTCACCGGGGGCAGGTGTTCACCGGTCATTGATTAGTGGATAAACAATGCTATTAACAAGTGAAAAGAGCATCTGACACTCAGGGTTTCTCAGCACTGTAATAAAAAGGCCCCCAGTTACAGTACTTAAAGTGATAGTTCACCTATTTTTGACATGAAGCTATGTGAAATACTTGCCATTAAAATAGTGGTTACAAATGTATTAATCCATTACCAGAGTCCCGTGGTCAGAGTTCTGGTCAGTTTTAGATGAATATAAAGTAGTTCCGGTGATTTGGCAGGGGCTCATGGCCCAATCATTAAAAATAGATGAATCCACAAAGCTAGCTTCATTTGTATTGTTGACCTATTTCTACCAAATAGACCAACTTTCGTTCAACTTTGACCCCTCTGTCACATGGTACTATTTTTTGTGTCCAGTATCACTACGCCGCTGCAACTTATTTCTCCAAAACAAGGTGCTTTGCAGGCAGCTGATCAGAACGAAACCTCGCTCAATATGGTAGAAATAGGCCAACAATACAAATGACGATAGTTTTGTGGATTAATCTATTTTCAATGATTGGGCTACGCCAAATGGCCCCCACCCCATTGGAACTACTTAATATTCATTAGAAACTGACCAGAACTCTGACCACAGGACTCTGGTAATCAATTAATACATTTTAACCACTGTTGGCAATTATTTCACACAGCTTTATGTCAAAAATAGGTGAACTATCACTTTAAGTAAGACCACATGACCCGACAATGGAACCTTTTGTTTATCTCAGCCACACCAACTCAAGACGGCCAAAGACTGATTTTGTTCGGCGGTTCCCGACATTCGGTCATGTTGGAAGTCACCATTATTACAGAAATATATACTGCATGCTATGCTGAACGTATCCTTGCAACTCTATTGGACAGAAGTGCAGAAGTGAAATTTTCTTTTGACTGTTCATTGTTTTAGTTAGTGTAGAGTATATTATTGAATGATTTTCAATGTTTTGTAGTAATCCAAAAGTAATCAACAACAAATATTCAGATTAGATTGGATTTTGTGTAATCCAAGGGATGTCTTTACTAATAGAGGGTATGCGCATGACATCATCATCATACGCAGAAGTTATGCGGGAAAGCCTACTGACTACTGAGTGGCAAAAAACTACTTTCTGACAGCCCATACATCCAAACAGTCCTATCTGATTGCATTAAACGACGTTAAACAACGTTAAACTCACTTTGCCACTCGATTTGCCACTCAATTTGCCATTCACTTTATGCATGTGCATACCCTCTCTTACAGAAAGTGCCATGTAGTATGCCATGCTATTTTGTAATCTTTACTGGTAACTAGAATTTCTGCTAAATGTGGATGTTAGTATAGACTTCAGTAAGCACAGGAGTGGTTTGTGAGATTATTTGATGCCACAGCTAGCATATGAAAAGATCCCCCTCAAAGCCATTCTACAAGATATGCATTTTAATCCAAACATTTTTCACTGTACGCAAAGTGCATATTAATTGCAACACATGTACTGTATTTCCGTTATGGCTTTTTTGCATTTATATTATCAGCCTTCAGACCTAACCATTATGCAACATTAGTTACTAATATATATTGAATGTGGTCTAATGGTTAAAATATACTGTAGTTAGGGCTGTCACAATTATTACATATATCGTCTAACCATCGTCAATTATTTGAGGTAATCGCAATTATTTTGTATAATCGGTATAATCGTTTCCATGTTGAGAAATGTTAATCTAATTTCAAACTCTTTCAAAAAGTAGTGAAATAGCTGATCTACAAGCTCACAACGCGTCGCATTGCGACGTGTTGTGAGCTTGTAGATCGGCTATTTCCACTATCAATGTTCTATTTTAAGTATAAAGTTGTCAAATATTTCAGTAATTTCTTTGTATATTTAAGTTATGTGTCATAATTGCCATGTGCAACTTCAAAGCCTAAAAGCCAAACAAATGTAATTGTCAACGACAAATACACAATTAAATTGTTAATTGATTGACAATTAATCGTCATGTAAAATGTCAATCGTGACAGCCCAAACTGTAGTTAACATCTTCCATTATATGCATAGTTTGTTGTCTCCCACCTGGCATGTTTTCCATCTTTATACACACACAAATATTGTCCTATGGTATTAACAGTAACTGTCATTACCTTGATTGTGCTATAAGCTTATAGGCCTCTGGCGATTGGAGATAAGCTAGTATTGCAGCTCAGCAGTGGGGTAAACATTTGCTTCTCCCCAAAGTGCATGCGGTTAACCACTTAAGCCCTATAGTACGTTCGGCTATTCAAAAACTGACTATCTACAAGCTCACAATGTGTTGCATCTCATATTCCCACTGTGAGGACTGAATTTGGGAAACACACTTTCAGCTATGCTGCTCTCAATTTGGAAATTGGGCACCTGTTTGCCATGTATTTAACTTGTTTCTCTTTCAACATTTTAATTTGTATTTTATTTGAGTATTTTGTTTTTATTTGTGTGTTCTAATGTTTCTGCCTCGTCGTTGGCCATGGTCCACTTGAAAAACAGATGGAAATCTCAACGTGCTTTTTGTCCTAGTTAAACACAGGATAAATAAGAAAGAAATTAAATAAAGACAAGTGGTTAAGTGCTGCAGGGAGCACAACGATTTATGTTCTGAGATACTTCCTGTACTGTTGGCCTCTGTTCTGTCAACCAAACCCGCATGCACACAAGAGAAAAGCCAGGCTGTTTTTCACAGGCTTTTGGACCTCAGAGTGCGTTTTGGATTCTCTCTCTCTCGGGGGCCTCAGAGTGATTGTGTGAGCGTGGACCAAATGTCTTGGTTCTGTGTAGTCCAATTTAACGATTCAACAAACAAATCTGTTCCCACTCCTAAGAGTAGGACAGGCTGTTCCGAAGGGATCGTCTAGTCTAGTGTAAAAAACACGAAAACCTAATCAAAACACAGAACTGGTGCGGTATTGCTACAAAGCACTGTTTCATATAGAGTCTATGACCTATCTATGACATATGACTTCACATTTGAGAAAGGGTTCAGCGTGTTCACTGTTCACAGCCCAATTGACAAGAAGTTTTTCAAGGAGTATAACACATTTTGTGACGGTACTTCTGTGGCCTGCTGGCAGGCTTAATTGTAGTGTGGACAAGAAATTTGGCGGTGATGTGCCTAGCTGTTTGCGAGATTAGCTCCAGTCAGACAGACAGACAGACAGACAGACAGACAGACAAGCACATACGTGTGTGCCTACTGCCTACACACACACACACACAGTCACTGTCATAAACGGCTAGCCCCTTGGAGAGCCATACCGTAAAATGTCATTTTTTTAAGTATTCCCTTCAATGAACTGCCAAGCGGCATTATTAATATATGGTTACTGGAGTGGGTGCTGTCTGTGTATTTTTTAATGAGCAGAATTTGACATATCTAGATATATGACACTCCAAATTGGGCCAATAGTTCAGCATCCAGGGACGTGCAGAGAATGTTAGAGGGGCAGGGGCTGACATTTCAAAATGGCACTTTGGTGAAAATATATCGGAAATACCGAAAATCTCCAAGCTCACAGCGATGCGTTGTGAGCCGTTTCTAAGAGGATCCCGAGATGAGATCTCCATAATTCACCAGTTTTCTGTCAAATACTCCCTTGAAGGAAGAGCGCACCTGGGTTTATAAACAGATTTTTGAACAGAGCTTAGCTAACCACTCCTACATCTGGCTTTGTGTATATGTCCGTCCGTATGTGCATTCGCCGGACATATTTTGTGGCGTTAAGTGTCCTTTTAAACAAACATTTCCTCTCCGGAATAAGAGGTTGGCGTGGTGTCCTCACCTGCTTGTTCAGTTTGTCCGGCCTCCGGTAGACAGCTGTCTGCCCATGCCTCAATCAGGGGGCTTTGAGGCTGTGATCCGCTGTAATAGGGGCCCATCAGAATGCACAACAACAGTGCTGGAGCCCGCCGGGGTATTTATAAAGCCACTGCTAAAGCTTTCCGTCTACATTTTCCGGTTGCGGTACTCGTCCCCGACGTCGGAACCTTTGGTCAGTGGAATCCTGGATGAAGCAGGCTGCCAGGCTGACACTGCTGACCTGCGGGTGACATGGATGTATCATGTGGGCTTAGGTTGGGATGTTTCTTCTGCCACGTCAAACAGGGGAGCGTCATTTGGGTCATCAGGGAATGGCAATAGCCACCCCCTAGTGTTCACATTTAACCTTAAATTCAGTTATTTTATGCATAATATTATTGTCCCCAAGTTTCTGAATTGTTTTTGGCAGACAAATCTGATTTCATCGCAATCTGTGTGACACGTATTGTAATTTAGATAAGCCCTTTATTGTATGCAATCGTTCATTTATTAACCACTTTCAACGTGGCATCCCTATGTTGGGGGTGCCATTATAGGCGAACATTTTCAATCATTTTCTCTTTTCGCCCCCAAACTAAATGGTGAAAAAAAAAGCTCTCAACGCGTTGTTGGCTACGCGTTGAGAGCTTGTAGATCCACTATTTTTGCTATTTTAGATATGGGGCTTAAGTAGTAACTTCGTTTTTGCCATCCCCTATTTCTTTCGGAAATTACACCTCTTCATATGAGCTTAAGTTGGGATGTTCATAACAGGATTTCTTGTGCCATGTCAACAGGCCAGGCACAACCTTTTTTAGCAAGGCTCACCTGAAAAACAACAGGCCTTTAATTAATGGCTTAACAGGAACCGTAACATCCCTATACTGGGCATGTAATATTGAGCAAAACATTGAACTAAAATAGGAGAACGTTCAGTGAAAATAGACGATTTACAAGCCTGTAAAGCTTGTACATCTGCCTTTTCCAGCAAAGAGGTTTGGTGTAGAGGGGGGAAAAAGGAGGGGACCAAATAGACCCCTTGGGGACCCGGTCACCAAATTATACTGTATAGGCCGGGGTTTAAACCATTTAACTGCTTCCAGACGCTCGCGTGGGCTGGGATGTGAACATGCACTGAGGCATAATCACTGACCCAATTTGTTGCTATGTACGCTATGTCAGAGTCACTGCTATAGAAAGAGTGCATCAATGAGGGGTCAGAAACACTATAGGTCTCGTGGTTGGTTCTGAATGTACTGTATCACATGTGCTTCATCAACACCCATTAGAAGCATAAAGGTCAACTTGTTTTTTTTACAACAAGGGTTCAAATTTTAGATTGTAATTTGATTTCAGTGGGTGTGAGGGCATGCACTCTTTATTACTATCCTACTAATAAAGGAGCAAACTCACGCTCTAACGCTCTAACACTCACGCTCTAACGCTCTAACGCTCACGCTTATCTACGTTTATCTATTCACTCGCTTCAGCAACTGATCCCAAAGTTCACATGGTATTGGCCATTAGCATTATACCAACACTGACGGAGCCCGAATTTCATTTCTCCCAAATTAAAGCAGTTTAAATTAGCGTTTTCTTAACCACTTCTGTTGAACTCTGCTGTCTGTTGCCAGGGTTACGGTCCGTTCCTCCAGGCCATGGGATCTGTAGCCCCACACACACACCCCTTTCTCTCACAGTTAGGAATGTTTCTCTCTATCTCTCTCTCTCTCACACACACTTTCACCGGGTGCGTTTGACATATTTTGGAGCACATATCTTCGAACGGGTAAGGTCTAGTTTACAGTAACACTACTAGCCCCCATAAGTCACATGAAAGAGTGTGGTGCATCTTGGGAATGGGCTTATTGAGCTGTATTTTCATGCATGCCTTACCTCTTATCCCTAAACTTCTTTGCCTTTTTTTTTTTACTATTTTGAAAAACATTTTAAAATACTTCAAATAGCCGATCTACATTGAAACTTTGTGAGCTTGTGTCTAGACATTTAGCCACTTGTACGCATGCCCCCACCCACTGAAATCAAAATCATTAAAATTGCTAAAATTATAGAAATCAGTAAATGAAAACATTTTAACACTCATCTTTTATTTTTTTCTAATTTCAATATAAAATATGAACCCTTATTGTAAAAACCAAAGTTGTACTTTCAGCATTTGGAAGTGGAACGTACATACAGCAGTGCTTACTGTTGGTTGCCCGATGGCAAACGTTACTACTGCATTCTTCTTGTTTTTGAGAGGTGGTCACACCGTCTCCTATACGTGGCCGTGTGTGTGGGTATGTGTGTGTGTGTGTGTGTGTCTGTCTGTCTGTCTGTCTGTCTGTCTGTCTGTCTGTCTGTCTGTCTGTATGTAGCCTGCAATACCTTTTCTGACAACACATGTTAAGGGAGGGGCGCTGTTGTTCAGGGCAGGGGCAGGCACACTCACATTCACACACACGCACGCACGCACGCACGCACGCACGCACGCACGCACGCACACACACACACACACACACACACACACACACACACACACACACGCAGCCTCCACCGCTCAGTTCACACAAGTGTGATTTTTGTTCTTATCTCTGAGCACACCCAAACAATCAACCGTAAAGGTGGCTTTGGCAATATGACTAATTTTCTTGGTTCACGTAGTCAAACATTGTTGTAAAATAATTGTCTCTTTGAAGAGAACAGCAGAGATGATGCAACTCTTACCTGAATGGTTACGGGCTATGTTAAGCGGCCTTCAGCGACCTCTGGTAATTTATCCTTGACCTGGAGGACTAACATTCACTGTGTACTAGCTTTTCAATTTCCTTTTTCATCAGACCTGACAAAGACCCACACGGGTCGAAACGTTGTCACCTTAATACAAATATTTTCTATTGGGAGCTACAGATCAGTGCATGTGCGAAGGGCTTCCCTTCTTCTCTAATGTAGTTTTTCTCGCGGTGAATAGAGAACAATAGACGTAACTCACTTGCATACGTACGGCAGTCTATTTTCCCTATGGTTTGTGCTCTCATAATGTCTTCCATCATCATGTACACCTGACCTCACACCTATATTGTGAGCTTATAAATAAGCTATTTTTGCTATTTTCTTAATTTTTCTGCTTCTTGTCTTACGTCATTTTGCAATAGGGGGCAGCAGCTAGGCCAGGGGTGGGCAACTTTGATGATGGCGAGGGCCACTATATTTCCACCTTCACTCCAGAGGGCCACATTGCATATTGCTACGTCGTACGTTGTCATTCTAGTATCGCATACAATAGAAGCAAAAATAGCAGATCTACAAGATCAAAACGCATCGCGCTGCGATGCGTTTTGAGCTTGTAGATGGCTATTTTTGCTTCTTTTGAATAGGAATCCTGAATATTGTTTTCTTTATTGGAATCCTGAAATGTAACATTTTGATTTAATTTCAAACACGTTTAGTGATATACTCATGTTAACTTCATGAACCTAAATACAAATACATTGGACATAAAAGAAAAAAACATTTTAATACTACTAATATAGACTGACGGAATTAAAGCAGGTCATGTTTGGAATTGTAACAGCTGAAATATAATAATATATCAGTATTCCGGTATTAACCTGCGGGCCGCATTAAGTGAAGGTTGCCCAGTTGCCCATGTATGAGCTAGGCTATTTGGGGCTCCTTAGCATGGAGAGGTTTGGGAACCCCTGACAGATGGGAGTAGATGCCTCATATACACTGTACATCCGCGTACCGCCGCCGTGTTGTACCAGTAAGTCCTGGATGACTCAGCCTGGCTACATTTACACTCGAATGACTCCATCACTCAACCAGAAAGCACCTCGCTAGGAGATGTAGGGCACTGTGGCCAGCTCTACCGGTTTTCCTGCTGTCAATATTAAAACCACACTGCAGGATTTGTGGAGCCTTTTCGCTAAACCAGCTCAGTCGGCCTTGTTGCGACCGTAGGTCGCACTTACTACAGAAAGCTCCACCAGGTGTCCGTGCGTCAGTCAGTCAGTCCGTCCGTCACACGTCAGACGTCACACTTTTGCCCTGCTCATATCTCCGCAACCGTTGCCCCGATCCATGCCAGATTTTGCACACACACTCCTTACCTGCCAAACTACAACCTCCAAGGACCCCCGGAGTTCCAGGGACCCCCAGGTCCCTGGGGGACCCCCAGGTGTAAAAAAAATACCAAATGTGCAAAAATGACCAAATGACCACCCCCACGGGGCTGCTCACGGGGAATTCCCGGGGACCACCCACTCCTGCTACTCCAGAACGGATGCAAAAGTGGTGGTGCCCCCAGTGGAGGACCCCCTCCACTGCAGCTCACATAAAATGCCCTAACTCGGCCTAGGAGCGTCCGGGAGAGCCGGGGCCGGTACCTATTCGTCCGCCAAGGCAACGCGGAGACCCCACCCCTCATTTCTCACATGGCCCTCTTCTAGCGAGACCTACGGTCGCTTATCTCCCGATTAGGGAGTCTTACTGGTGGTTAGACTGTCTGGGAGGCGGTAGTGGTTCAATCCCCAGCCAAATACTAATAAAAGTGTTACCCACCTAGGCCTGTGACAATTATTACATAATCGTCTAATCGCAATTATTTGAGGTAATCGCAATTATTTTTGTGTAATCGTCATAATCATTTAATCATAATCATCACGTTGAGAGATGTTCATATAGTTTCAAACACTTTCAAAAAGTAGTGGGAATAGCTGATCTACAAGCTCACAACGCATCGCGTTGCGATGCGTTGTGAGCTTGTAGATCGGCTATTTCTGCTATAAATGTATAAAGAATAAAGTAGTAAAATATGCCAGTCAATCCTTTGTATATTTAGGTTATTTGTCATATCTGCCCTGTTCAACGTCAAAGCCAAACAGAAATGTAATTTTTCATTCATATGCTCCAGTGTTCAGCGACAAATCACAACTTAAATTGTTAATCGCAGTTATTCGTGTGACAATTAATCGTCACATAAAATGTTATAATCTTGACAGACCTATACCCACCACTTGTTGGATTGGAGGACCCTGTGACATTGTACATGCATAATGTCTTGGGTTTACTTGTACATCAAGCTGCCTCGTGCTACAGAAACAGGAGATATACTGTACTTCTGAGTCATGCATGGGCCGCATGGCTCGGGAACCGTTGGTTCCCGAGGCTACTTACTTTTTGTATTTTACTGTGTTAATCCTTTACTCAGAAGCACTGTAGGCTGTTGTCACTGTCCACTTTCCCCCTTTTTCTTAGGAAGAGAGCTTTGAATGACACACACAGATCTGCAAACACTACATGTTCATGAACAGGAAAAAAATGAAATGTAAACCCACACCGCAATGGACGTGCTGATGTGCATGTAGGCTAATCCCATATTAGGCTATGTCGTTACGTCAAAGGAAACGGGCAAACAAACATTCAATAACGCCTCTGTCTTTTTTATCTGTCCTGCTAATGTCTTGTGTCAATGGAGCCAGTTCTCTCTCTCTCTCTCTCTCTCCCCTATCTCTGTGCACATTTACTTGCACTTATATATTTATATAATCGTTCTGAAATATCTAGAAAATTCTTGAAAAAACATGTTTAAATATCTTCGACTATAACAGAAACGGCAGGTTGAAAGGGGTGGTTTGATAGATAAAGGTCATCATTTGACCTGAAGAGAGGTTTCTGGAGAGTTGATCCCTTTACTGTATCACAGTAAAAGCCTAATAGAAATGCCACCCCTTTGTGTTGACATTACCCGTTTGGCTGCACGTTTGTCTAACAACGTTACACACTGACTGCATTTATGACACAAATTCTTATTTATGAGTCTGACCAGAGTTAGTTAAAAAAAGAGGCAGCCGTCAGCCAATTTGTTTTGGTGTGCGACAACACAGGAACTCATTGACTTGTCACTTCTGTTGGGTGTCATAATGTCCTTGACATTAGAAAATGCAACCGACTCACTCTGCATTTGCAGACACTTGACTGTATCCCCTTCCATTCACAGCAATGGCAACCTAGCAGGGGAATAAGATGCACATGACAATCACAACCCTTCGTCGAAATGCAGACTTCCATGATGTATGTTTGAAGTAGGATTTAAAGATAGATATTGGATGCAAGTAGCAGTCCCCTCTGATTTCAGGGACTTTCCATTTGGCATGGGGGCACGTGATGTGGCGGTCAGTACAGGAGGGGGGACAGGGCGGTGTGGATTTCTTTGGTATGCTCTCCTCTCTTTCTCCACCTCAGTTCACGTTGCCGATCCTTGCTCATCTCCGCACTCGATTAATAGCGAACAGCCAAAGCAAGGCGTGCAGAGATGAACACAAGCATGAGTGAGGAAGCAGGCAGAAATGCACTGAACGATGCCTGTTTGTGACCATTAGTCTTTCTCAACTCTCTTCATGAGTTGCAACTTATGCAAGGTGGCATTTTTTATGGAACCTATAGATAGTCTCTCCTTAATGGCATTGCAGAAATGATGACACACAACCTCAAACAATTAATGAATGCTCCGTGGTGATGTAAAACACACAAGCATTCACTTCACATACAAACGCCATTGACATAAGCAAGATTGATATTGTAATTTTTTGTACCATGTTGAGCTATGGATCTATAACGGCGTGTGTAATGGGGACTGGAGCAAAGACCTTGTCTAGTCCCAGCAAGACATTACCTTTTGTGTGGAATGAAAACAAACATTTGACTACACACCTACAGACTGTTTATCTAGGTGTGTGAATGTTTTTTTAACGAGGAGACATGAAAACTGAAACACCTAGGCCAATTTTGTGAGGTCGCTTCACCCTAAAGATCAAGAAGAATATATGAGTAAAACATGGCAGGCTGGCCTTAGTACAGTGTGGTGTGTGTAAACAACACAGCTGTAGCTCATGCAATTAATAATATGTGTGTTAGATCTTTAGGTGTGCCAATGCAAGCACTATCATGCTTGCACACAGGCATAATCTTCTGTTACATTTGTTTTATTATTATCGTTAACTTATTTGGGTGGATTGACTGAAATCTTAACTGAAGATGGCAGCAAACGATGGGCATAACTCAATAGCAGCCAAGCAGACACTCTTCCCAGGCCTCTCCGAGGCATTGTGGGTAAAATAGGCTTTGGTGAGCTGGTTTGCTAATCCATCTCAGTGCTGCTAACAAGGGCGTGTGTCCGGACCAACAGGTGCGTTCTCAAGAGATACTTAGCCTTGCCTTTATCTCTGTCCAAAATGGACTCGGTTCATATTACATACTGAAGGACCAGCAAAAGAATGACCTCTATTTTGTTATCTGTCTATTTCAAGAAATAGAGGAGTGAAAGGTAGAACATTCACTGTATATTGTGAAGGTGTTGGTCAGCAACGCTACAGGTCAACTTGGTTCATGTATGCTTCATCAACACCCATTATATGAATTCAGTGTTTGGAACTACACGTTTACAGCAGCGTTTGGAACTATTGGTCGCCTAATGGCAAGCGTTACTTACTTCCGCATTCTTGTATGTGCACACACCAATTTCTTTTTGTGTGCCATAATTGCCAATAAATGAATGAATACTGAATGAATATAATACTGAATATTAATATGGATATTCAATACAATATATCTATATTGTTTGTTTACATGGTCCACCATTGCTGTAAAATAATCGTTCCGGTGGAGTGAACGGAGGTGATGCAACTCTTTCTATCCCAGTGGCTTTTATTGATGCTAATAAGCAGTGTCACGTGACCAAGACCGTGTATGTTGACATATTCTTCTGTCAGATGCAGCTTAAAAGATCAAAGGCGTCTATTTCTTGTATGTCCTTGGCATAGCATCACATGTTGAGATATTCTTGTCAAGTGGGCAAATAGGTTAGCTCTCAGGTTGCTTTTAGACGAAACAGACTAATGTTTAATCACACTGCGACATCCAACACACTGCAGCAGCTATTAGTATTAATGCTTTGTTTAAGTTATAGATGGATGCTTAAAACAAAATAGGGGCGAACAAGGGCTGCAAATCTTTGGGTATCCCACGATTCGATTCAGAATCGATTCTTGGGGTCACGATTCACGATTGTTTTCGATTCTTTCAAATCCAAACGATTCGAATTCAGAAACGATTATTTTCCGATTTAAAAACCCTTCTCTATTCAAAACGATTCTCGATTCAAAACGATTCTCTATTCAATTCATATATCAGGATCTACTCTAGTCTGCTGGCATGAAAGCAGAGTACATTTACGTAGCTTTGGCATAACATGGCAGAATGCTTTCTTGACAATTGTTCTGTGGAAGTATGTTGTTAAAACCTGACCTTACGGTTTGTTCTAAGATTGTGAATATTATAGAATCATTATGCCATTCCACCCAGACCTGGTATTTATTGTTTCCCGTAGAGCTGGTGTCTTATGACACAATCTTATCAACTCTTATCTTTGTATATAGAGAAGTACGTGACCATGAGTCTTTCTCTCATTTACTTCTCCCATGAGCTCATGTATTAAACTTCTCTATCCGACTCTGTTTGCCTCCATGCACATTAGGGCTGTCACAATTATTACATAATCGTCTAATCGTGATTATTTGACATAATCGCGATTATTTTTCATAATCGTCATAATCGTTTCCATGTTGAAAAATGTTCGTATATATTTTTTTAATGTAAAAATTAGTGGAAATAGCAGATCTACAAGCTCACAACGCGTCGCATCGCGACGCGTTGTGAGCTTGTAGATCGGCTATAGATCGAGCTTGTAGATCGGCTATTTCCACTATCAATGTTATTATTTAAGTATAAAGTTGTCAAATATGTCAGTAATTTCATTGTATATTTAGGTTATGTGTCATATCTACCATGTGCAACTTCAAAGCCTAAAAGCCAAACATAAATGTCATTGTCAACGACAAATATACAATTAAATCGTTAATCGCAATTATTTGAGTGACAAATAATCGTCATGTAAAATGTCATAATCGTGACAGCCCTAATGCACATCCTGATTAATGCAGAATCCCTCTAAAGTTCTTAAATGTAATTTCAGATTGTTTGAATTGGCTGCTTCCTGCCTGGGGACCCTCACTCACATGTCTTTTAGAATATAAGGCCCTGTCAGGCCACGTTGAGCTCTGAACGCACTGAAGGAACTGAAGCGTTGGATGGGAGTGCACAACAACTCCACATACATACCGTACATTAAAGGCTTGCAAACATATTGAGCATGTTGATTCACCCAGCCGAATGTTAGGCTAAACCTGGGGTTCCCAAACTTTTTGGGCCGTGTGCACCCCCTCTTACTTCCCGACCTAGCACCACACACACACACGGAGAGGAAATATATGAACATATGTTTTTATATGAGATCCGAGCACTCGAGGGGATTAAAATAAAAATAAAACAACGTTTATTCTATACAACCGACATGTTTCGACCTTACTGTCTTCATGGCAAGAACTGGAGCAACAAACATACAGAGTCATTAAATAGTGGCTATTCACGTGATGTTACAAATGAACAGACAATTAATTACCATTGTTATCAAGACACACCCAAATTATGCAAGTGTGTGTGTGTGCATGCACACACACTGATTGTGTTGTCTGCACACATACACACCAGCAGTAGCCACCTACTGACCAAAAAAGACTCAGTAGAACAAGCCATTGCTGTGCAGTGTGGTTCAAAAACAATCTGCCGCTCGAAATTCTACATTATATTATTGCAATGCTTCAAAAGACCACAGTCCTTACGGATTGTGGCTTTAAAATGATAATTACGCTTGCTGAATTATAAAGACGCCATATGGACCCAGCTGCTTGCTTGGTTTGAAGTGAACCCGCTCGCGATGAGGTCAGAGAATAAAGTGTAATAATAAACTTTATTTATAGAGCACTTATTGAAACAAAGTTACAAAGTGCTTTACATAAAAGGAAAGAGCAGAACAAAAAACTGACATGCAGTATGAAATATCAACTCAAGAGAATCAAGCAATAGCATTTCAACTCTAAATATAGAAAGTCGCTTTGACAAAAGCAAGTAACACTAGATTAACACATAAACAACATACACTGTGCATACCGGTGCAGGCATTGACACTAAGGCTTGCCCACCTGCCCTCGGCAGGTAAATAAAACTGTCGGGCAGGTGAAGTTTGCTTTCAGGTTGCCCGACCGGGCAAGTGCTCATTTGAGAGGGGACGCAACCGTCTATAAACACAACACTAGATATCTGTCTAAACACCTGAACGTGGCCAGCGCGCTCCATTTTCTGATCTGTGGAATGTAACAAGTGTGGAACCACAGACATATTCAATCATAGCTATGTAGGTATTTGGAGGTATAGTGTGTGAATTCTTTTATTGCACAGCCCCAGAAAGTAAAGAAATAAGTGTTAAATTGAGAGGTAATTAAAATCTTATCAATCATTTTACAATGGACAATTTACTTTTCGGGCAAGTGGGCATGACCTTTGGGCAAGTAGAACATGACCTGTACTTGCCCGACGGGCAAGTGCCTCTGAGAGCTTCATGTCAACCCCTGCGGTTACGGTATACACTCAATTAGGCAAGAAAAACAACAGATGAGGAAACTTGGGAAACCTCACATCTTGTCCTCACAAAAGTAGTGAAAGTAGCCGATCTACGAGCCCACATGGTGTCGCGTTGTGAGCTTGTAGATTTACTTTAACTATTTTTTTGAAATAAACAAATGAAAGTGGTTATAAGTCCTTCTGGGTTTTATAAATAATGAACTGATTTAAAGTATTAACAAGAGATTGTGATTGTGAATTGGGGGGCACGTTGGCGCAGTCGGTAGCGCTGTCGCCTCACAGCTAGAAGGTCCTGGGTCCGATTCCCTCCGGGGGACACTGTGGGCACTAGGGGAGTGTTCTCTCCTCCGCGTCATCAGTGCCATACCCTAGGTGGGGTTGGCGAAAGGGCCTTTCTGTGTGGAGTTTGCATGTTCACCCCGTGTCCCCTAGGGTATGTACCCTCACAAAAAGCTCTCTATACTGCCTCCCCCGGGCCAGCCGGGGCGCCTGGTGGAGGGGAAAGGAACTGGTTGGAATAACACGTTCC